>NC_059428.1:146870497-147197997 GCF_021028975.2 Sphaerodactylus townsendi
GGAGATCCAGGTTCGAATCACACGTTTTCTGTCTAACCTTACCCCACAGGGGTGTTGTGAGGATGAAACCATAGAGATTTATGTCTATTGGCATAGCAGTTGAGAGCAGGTGCACTCTAATCTGGAGAACCGAGTTTGATTCCCCGCTCTGCCACTTGAGCTGTGGAGGCTTATCTGGTGAACCAGATTAGTTTGTGTACTCCAACACACGCCAGCTGGGTGACCTTGGGCTAGTCACAGTTCTTTGGAGCTCTCTCAGCCCCAGTCACCTCACAGGGTGTTTGTTGTAGGGGGGGGGGAAGGGCGAGGAGATTGTCAGCCCCCTTGAGTCTCCTTACAGGAGAGAAAGGGGGATATAAATCCAAAGTCGTCTTCTCTTCTTCAATGGTTGTTTCTAGACTGTTGCATGTTGATTACAATATTCCTGATAAGAAGAAAGATTGTGTAATACTTATGACAAGAAGGAAGACTTTGTTTTAAGATGTCGATGTATTTTGGTAGGTTGTCAGTTCTGTCCTGATACTGTCTTAGTAAATCTGGCGGTTTGATACTTTCGGTTCTTCCTAGATACCTAAAGTTTGTGTGTACCCATTTGTTTTTTTTTGTCGCTATTCCTTGGGCAAGTTAGGTTAGTTTGTTAGTTTGATGACTTTTCGCTCAAACTCTTCCCGTGTTGTAAATTCAGAATGTCACTTGAGGTCTTTGAAGAGGACTATTTTACTCCCTTTGTAATGGATTTCTGTCGTGTGCAGATCTTGAAGTTTTGAGAGTGGAGAGAATCCAGCTTATCGACGCGGTCCTGAATCTTTGTACCTACCACCATCCGGAAAACATTCAGCTGCCCCCCGGGTAAAGAGTTCACACATTCCGTCCCTCGATGGGGAAAACGAAAAAAGACTTTAAGTGAAACCGCTGGCCACACAATATTCCCGTGTCGTTTTTTTCTGAAACACGGCTGAATTATATTGTCAAAGGTTTTCACAGCCAGAATCAACCGGCTGTCGTGGGTTTTCCCTGCTGTGTGGCCACAGTCTGGTATATTTCTCAACAATAACTTGCCACAACACAAGGAAGCGTAATAAATTGATGAACTGTAATAACTATTACTCATGTACTAGTCAGCAATCAATGAACAGAAATCACATGAAATATTCAATCAATACTATTAACACATAGTCCGTTTCTACTCATTCATAGTCCATTGAGAGAACAAGTCAAAGCGCGATGGCACCTCGGTCCACTCACCGCGCTACCAAATTGTGCAAATAGCCGGAAAAAACAGCTGAGCAGGTTGAAGATGTAAAGCGGCAGAGAAGGTCTCTTGACGCGATGTGCAAAGCAGCAAGCAGCAGACTTTTACCGCGACGTGCAAAGCAGTACACAGCAAAACGCCTATGTGCTAAAGTGCATTTTCGCAGGTCTTCATCAGTGCAAAATTATTGTAGTAGTCTACTATGAATTCAAGAGGTAACATCCAGGGAAGGATTCATAGCACAGTTTGGTTACTAGTAGCAATTATGCTTGACTGTTTGAAAATTGATATTACTGCAACAATTGATATTACTGCAACCGAGGTCCCATCGCGCTTTGACTTGTTCTCTCAATGGACTATGAATGAGTAGAAACGGACTATGTGTTAATACCGTGTTTCCCCGAATATAAGACAGTGTCTTATATTAATTTTTGCTCCCAAAGATGCGCTATGTCTTATTTTCAGGGGATGTCTTATTTTTCTGTGTTCTGTTCGTCGGGCATGCTTCCCAACAAAAACTTTGCTATGTCTTACTTTTGGGGGATGCCTTATATTTCGCACTTCAGCAAAACCTCTACTATGGCTTATTTTTCGGGGATGTCTTATATTCGGGGAAGCAGGGTAGTATTTATTGAATATTTCATATGATTTCTGTTCATTGATTGCTGACTAGTACATGAGTAATAGTTCTTACAGTTCATCAATTTATTATGCTTCCTTGTGTTGTGGTAAGTTATTGTTGGGTTTTGGCTAACCCGGTTCCTGTTTCCCCTTCGCTTTACTATCTTGCCCTTTTTTCTCTGGTACATTTCTCTCCTGACATTTCGCCTGCATCTATGGTGGGCATCTTTGGAAGCGTGTCATGGCAAGATGGCACACATTCGCGCCCCGCTGTGCCATGCAGGGAAATGCATCTTGCCGTGACGTGTCACTGAGGATGCCCGCCATAGATGTGGGTGAAACGGTAGGGACAAAATATACCAGACCGCGGCCACAGAGCCCAGAAAACCCACAACAGCCAGTTGATTGAGGCCGTGAAAGCCTTTGACAGTACAATTCAGCTGTGTTTAGGAAAAACAACGACACAGAAATATTATGTGGCCTGCAACAGCTTTGTTGTGCAGAATACGTTTCAGCATTAAGAAACAAGCGTGTGGGGTTTTTTTGTACCTTTAAAATAAAATTCTATCTGTTCTGATTTGCATTTTTTTAAAAATTGTGACATTTGAGTCCAGTGGCACCTTAGAGAACATTTTGGGGGTATCTGATGAAGGAAATTTAACTCTTCAGTTCCTACTGTTTTAAGATGTTTTTGCTGTTATAAATTGTTGTACGCTGCTCTGAGCCCAAAAGGATAGGGGCAGGGTATTACAATAATAATAATAATTCTTTTTAAATACCCTGAAAATAGTGTGGGGCAGATTCCGCATGGGCCAAAAACAGCAGTGTGAAAACAGTGTGAAAACGATGTAAACCATTTTACACTGTTAAAAACCATTTTACACCATTTTCACACCACTGTTTTTGACCCATGCGGAACCTGCCTTGGTTTCTAAGATGCTTCTGGGCTCTCATTTGGTTGTTTCTCTGCCAGCTGACGTGGCTGCACCTGGAACCTTTTTTAAAAATTATTGTCTTAAGGTACCAGCCTCCAAATCTAGCTATCTCCACGCTCTACTGGAAGGCCTGGCCTCTTCTGCTGGTGGTAGCTGCTTTCAATCCAGAGAACATTGGTGAGTCAGGAAAATCAGGTTTGATTCCCCATTCGTCCCCATGACGCTTGCTGGGCGACCTTGGGCCAGCCACAGTTCTCTCAGAACTCTCCCAGCCCCACCTGCCTCACAAGGTATCTTGTAACCTAGCCTAGAGGAGGGTAACCTAAAAAATAAGCCAACTTGAGTGGCTTATTTACAGGAGAGAAAGGCGGTACAAATCCAAACTCTTCTCCTAATAAAAAATTAAAATAAAACGTGTTGGGGAAAAGTGTCTTTGCCAGGTGCGCTGGAAAAATATTCAGACACTTCCTTTGTCCGTGATTTGTCCCACCATCCGACCCGTCGGCTCTTCTTCCTCTCCATCTTTATCCCTCCCTTCGTCTCTTGTAGGTTTTGCTGCTTGGGAGGAGTACCCCACGCTGAAGATGCTAATGGAAATGGTGATGACCAAGTAAGCTAAGGGCACCATTATTTTAGAGCTGTTATTCTTGCGTACCTTTCATATTTTTGTCGCGGTTAATACTGAGGAGTCATCCTGAGCCCTGTTTCGGATGAGAAGGGCGGGGTGTAAATCTTATCAAAATAACATAAGGATTTGTTTTAGCTTTGTGGTGGATCGCCCGGAGCCCTGCTTTTGAGGGGAAGGGTGGAATATGAATACAATGTTGTTATTACTGCTCCCCTTTAAAAAAAATCCTCTCTGCAAATACAAAAATAGCAGGACAAAGAGCAGACTTAGCTAGAACCTCTCTTGATTCTGTGCCAGTTTGAGAGCAGGCGTTGTGTAGTGGTTAAGAGCAGGTATACTCTAATATGGAGGACCGGGTTTGATTCCCTGCTCTGCCACTTGAGCTGTGGAGGCTTATCTGGGGAACTAGATTAGCCTGTGCATTCCAACATTTGCAGCCTCTGCTTGATAGTTTAATCCTGAGATTGTGCAACCGGTGGCGCAAAAACGGACTTGAGATTCGCATGCAACATTTCCAGGTTTATCGTCCCTGTCTTTTCCTTCAGCACGCAATAACATCTTTTTTTTTAAAGGATATACGCCAATGTTCCTTTCTCCTGTTCTTTCGCAGTAACTACTCTTACCCGCCGTGTACATTGACGGACGAGGAGACCCGTACGGAGATGATCAACCGGGAACTGCAGATTTCGCAGCGGGAGAAGCAGGAGATCCTCGCCTTCGAGGGCCACCTGGCTGCCGCTTCGACCAAGCAGACCATCACGGAGAGCAGCAGTCTGCTCCTCTCGCAACTCACCAGCCTGGACCCGCAGTGAGTGGCGGTCACTTTTCCCGGGCAGGAGGGGGAGGGTGCTCAAGGAGGGAAGGAAGAGAGGCCAAGGGAAGCAATATCAAAGTGGGGAATGGGGAACATCAGTCCTTTTTCTTCCTGGGGGCTCCTCACATGTGCAGAGCGTGATTCGGGCGGGTGGGACGCATGAATCCCCATTTCTGTGTAGTATGAATTCCCCTCTCTGTGCAGGATATCGGAATCCCCTTCTCCGTGTGGCATGCATGAATCTCCCTTTCTGTGCAGCGTTCATTCATTGTTATGAAATGTTATGATGTTGATTATTTATTTATTAATTTATCATCAAACTTCCATTCCGCCCCTTCCCCGAACGGATCTGGGTGGTGAACATCAGAACAAAACCACAAACAAATGGAGCAGAAAAATTATAAATAATGTGGGCTCCATGGACCATAAAATCACTAAAACCCATTAAATACAGCGTTCCAAGTATACTTCCCGGCGTCCGACATTAAAAACGTTCAGTAAAAAGCCTCCCAACGAGGGGGAAACGGCGGGTTGCATTGATGTTAAAAGTCCCAAAGGGGGCAGAAAGGAGGACATAATAGTTATGTCGTCATTACTGATGTTTTGATATTTGAGATATTATGTTTATTGAGGTTGTTGATATTACAATTATTGTTGCTTTGTGCTGGTTGATATTGCTATCATGTTGTTGTACAGCACCCTGAGTCTTTCGTGGGAGGGCGGTATGGAAATTAAAATTTCCACTCCATTCCATTCGTGAATCCCCCTCTCTGTGCGGCATGTGTGAATCCCCCTTTATGTACAATATGCGTGAATCTCCCTCCTATATGAGACATGTCAATCCCCCTTTCTTTGTGGGACGCATGAATCCCCCTTTCTGTGGCAGAAGACGTGACTCCCCCTTTTTGTGTCTTCGGCAGGGGCCCTCCCCGCAGGCCTCCCCAACCCGTCCTCGATCAGGTGAAGAGCCTGAATCAGTCACTCCGCCTGGGACACCTCTTGTGTCGCAGCAGGAACCCCGACTTCCTGCTGAACATCATCCAGAGACAGGTACGGTCACGTGAGAGGTTGTTAAGACCCGGTTGAGGAGGAGCTGGGAATTCAGAGAGAGCAGGGCCATCTTGCTTTGCATTAATAATGGTGGAAAGTGTGGTCAACTCCCAGCGAGTATATGGCATATATGTAACCAGTCTGCTATATGTAACCACTGCCATCTGGGGCATTCTTTCCTTGATCTTTACTTTATGGCTTCACATGCTGTGTAGATAACTAGGCTTCCCCTTACATCCGCTATCTTATGAGAGCAGGAAGCCAGGTGGCTCTCACATACTATCTGCTGGGAATTAAAAAGGCAGGGTGGGGCTTATATTCCACAGGCCGGCGCGTTCCGGTGGTCGAGAGAGTCCGAAGATGCTGCCGTCCACAACTGAGAGAAAAATTAATGCTCAGGCTGAGCGTCCTCTCTCTCTCTCTCTCCTGGCACCGCCATCTCCTGGTCCTTCTCCCACCTCTGTATTGTCCCTTCAGGCTTCGTCCCAATCCATGCCGTGGCTGGCGGATCTGGTCCAATCCAGTGAGGGCTCGCTGGACGTCCTTCCGGTACAGTGCCTCTGCGAATTCCTCCTTCACGACGCCACCGACGAGGCAGCCTCCGGCGAGGAGGAGGAGGAGGCCGAGAGCAAAGAGCAGCGGGCCAAGAAGCGGCAGGTGAGGTGGCCTCGCGTCGGCAGTCTGACCTTTCGGTGCGCTAGGCCACCAGAACTGATGACTCCTTTCCCTCCCCAGAGGCAACAGAAGCAGCGGCAGTTGCTGGGACGTCTCCAGGACTTGCTGCTGGGGCCCAAGGCGGACGAGCAGACGACCTGCGAAGTGCTGGACTATTTCCTCAGGCGGCTGAGGTCATCTCAGGTGGCCTCACGGGTCCTGGCTATGAAGGTGAGACTGAGAGAGAGGGTGGGCCCAGCTGGAACGGGGGTCAGGGGTCTCGCTGGAACTTCTGGAGAAACGGGGCCCTATCCGGTCCGACCTGCTAACAAGGAAGAGAGTTTGGATTTATACCCTGCCTTCTCTCCTATAGGAGACTCAAAAGGGCTTATAATCTCCTTTCCCTTCTCCCCACCCCCCCAGAACAAACACCCTGTGAGGTGGGTGGGGCTGAGAGGGCTCCAGAAAAGATGTCAGCGGGCTCTGTGGTGTCCGAAGGCATCGCTTTGGGGAGCGCTGGTGTAGCTGGAGGGGAGGAAAGGAAGTCGTGAAGGGAAAGGTCTAGCTGGGGAAGGGCAGGAAAAGCAGATTTGGCCCTGAATAGTTTGGGACTTGGGTTGTCTGCGCTCTCGGACGTCTGGGCTCTTGGGATTCTCCGCTTGAGAACGGAAGAACCAGCTCAGTTTGCTCCCCTTTTCCCTTTCAGGGGCTCTCCTTGGTGCTTTCGGAAGGGGGCCTCCGAGACAGAGAGGAGAAAGAGCACCCGATGGAAGAGGACTCGGGGGATTCGGAGCTCCTCCAAGGGCACCAGTGGCTGCTCCGGGACCTGCCCAAGCTGCCACTCTTCGACAGCGTGCGGACCACGACGGCTGTGGCCCTTCAGCAGGTGAGCTCACCTGGGACGCAAAGAGGACCAGGCGTCTCGGGACGGGAGGGTCCTCCTGCAATGGGCATGTGCCATTGAAGTCACGTTTGGGGGGGCAGAAAATCACCCCACACCCCTCCCTTTTTTCCCCTTCCCCCTTGCCCCCCCACTTAACTTCATTCAGCCTGAATGAACAGGTTGTGAGCCCCAAGGTCTCCTGGGAAGTGTAGTTCGCACCAGTCCTCCTTTTCAGCCTGAACTGAACAGGTTGCTTTAGTAAGCGGGGGGGGAAGGGTGCGGGGGTGGGCGCCATTTTGCCCCGGGTGCCATTTTCTACTCCTACGCCACTGGCAGGGCGTGGGCAGAGGTCTCGCCTCTACCCTCTGGCTTCTGCTGTTTCGTTCCAGGCCATACACATGGAGACCAATCCGCAGACCATCAGCGCTTATTTGATGTACCTTTCCCAGCATGCCCCGGTTGAGGAACAGGGGCCTCACAGCAACCTTGCCCTGGTGAGAGAGGGGGGCAAGTCAAGGACCGCACACCAAGGAGTATTTTCTGTTGGTCGAAAAGACCCTCATTTTGTCCCACAAAGGGGACGATAACTTTGTTCTAATTGCATTAGAGAAAGGGCAATAAAGTAATGTATGACAGACCAACAGACTTTACAGATTTAGACTGCACTCCCATAGTCTTCCTCGATAGGGAATTTTTAGATGAAACGCCGCCATTTTCCGCTGACTTTCCCACCAATGGGATACACGGAATCTTCACAGTCAGTTCAATTTCTCACTTCCCACGCTATTCCTTCCAGGATGTGGCCAGGTTGATCGTGGAGCGCTCCACCATTATGTCCCACCTGTTCTCAAAGCTCTGGTACAGTTCGGAATCGGATGCAGTCCTGGTGGCCCTGCTGTCGATTTTCTCACGCTACGTGCAGCGCATGCGCCAGAGCAAGGAGGGCGAGGAGGTCTACAGCTGGGTGAGTGCCTCCCCTTTGCTCGTTTATCTCCGAATCTGCACGCTGTTTAGTTGCTCATTCCCGTCTTCCTTTCACGCTCTGCTTTGCAGTCGGAGTCTCAGGATCAGGTTTTCCTCCGTTGGAGCGGCGGAGAAACGGCGACGATGCATATCCTCGTGGTCCATGCAATGGTGATTCTGCTGACTCTGGGACCCCCACGAGGTGAGTGTCTTTGCCAGCAATGCAAGATTTCCGAGAGGGATTCAGGGATGCGCTTCTCCGTCTCCTGCCTGTCGACCTTACAGATGATACCCTGTTTCCCCGAATATAAGACATCCCCTAAAAATAAGACATAGTAGAGGTTTTGCTGAAGTGCGAAATATAAGGCATCCCCCGAAAGTAAGACATAGTAAAGTTTTTGTTTGGAAGCATGCCCGACGAACAGAACACAGAACAATAAGACATCCCCTGAAAATAAGACATAGCGCATCTTTGGGAGCAAAAATTAATATAAGACATTCTTATATTCGGGGAAACACGGTACTTGAGTGGGTCTTAATCGATTGCCATATAGAGCCAAGCTTAGGAGGATTCTGGGAGGAATCCTGCAACGAATCCCTGGGAGGGATCATGCAAAGAATAACAGCATTGGTGACAATCCAGAAAACGCCCAGATATTTTATCGAATCTTTCAGCTGCCTTTTTATCGGTAGAAGAACCCCCAGTTTCTAGACCTCACGGATGCAAAGCGGAGGCCTGTTTAGAAACTAAAACTAAAAACTGGGTACAATTTCTAGTAATCCTTCGGGTTTTTATAAGGCGACCCTCGTGACCGGAACAAAATGCGCAAACGCAGTTGGGTTTCGTAAATGAGAGAGCGCAAGATAGCACATTTCTTGGCTCAGACTTTGGGTGGCCAGCGAATTTTTGATGTTTTGTGGGGGAATGTATTCTGCCACTCTGAAAACAGCGAACTGTTTATGCACTTATTTATATATTATATATTAGTTACATTTATTAAACGTATTTATTTATAGATATTTATAAACTTGAAAAATCTTTCCACTGCCTTTCCACCCAATCAGGGTCTGCAAGACCACAAACAGAAAAAAAAAACCTGTAAAAATTGGATCGATGAAAATATGGTTAAAATTACAAAGCAGTTCAATCAGAAACACAGACAGGCCACCTTGACAAAACCATTATTGGGGCGGGGGGGGGGGGTAATCGCTAACAAAATGAAAAAGTCTTTACCTACTCGCGAAAGACACCCATAGAAGGAGACAAATGATACCCCCTTGAGGAGGGAGTTCCAAAATTTTGACACCACAGCTTTCTCAGGAGTAGGTGTGCTCGCTTGGATCCGTTTTGTGCATTTTCATATGTTGGATCGCCCTGCCGAATTTTCGGAATAATTCCCTCTAACCCCCGAATCTTTCCTTTGAAGCCGGGGACAGTGACTTCTACACACTGCTGGATATCTGGTTCCCGGAGAGGAAGCCCCTCCCTACGGCATTCCTGGTGGACACCTCGGAAGAAGCCCTGCTTCTTCCTGATTGGCTGAAGCTGCGTATGATCCGCTCAGAGGTGCCCCGGTTGGTGGATGCTGGTAAGAACGTCTTAGAGGATTCCTTATCCTACTTCTCTTTGCGCTTCTTGGGAACTTCTCTGGGAAACTCCGGGGAACTTCTCCAACTTCTGTGCGTGCTTCTGGGGGCGCTTAGCACAGGAAATTTGTGGGATGAGAACCGGCGTGGTGTAGAGTTTAATGTGTCGGCCTTGGGTCTGAGATACCCGGGTATGAATTTCCGCTCTGCTGTGGAAACTCGCTGGGTGTCACAAGTGGAAAGCCCATATTATGTCTTGCATGTTTGTCAGCTGAAGAAATAATCTCCCGTGGCAATTAAAAGCGCTCCCCCTGCATGAGCATTGATTAAAATCACAGGGGCTGATTGTTGCTAAGGTCTCAATTGACAATGCAAAGTGGTCCCTGCCCCAAAGAGGCCACAGTCTTAAATTGGGCACAGGGAAACTATCGAAGGGAGGCGAGGGGGCAGATGGTAGCAAACAGCTCATTGGGGAAGGGGGATTCAGGGGGCTCATTTTAGCCACTTTGGGTTTATGCCCCCGAATCCGTGGGAATGGTGAAATCCGGGACTCGTCTGCGCACGAGGAACTCTGAACCCTTCACGTTCGGTTTCAGCTTTACAAGACCTGGAGCCCCAACAGCTCCTGCTGTTCGTCCAGTCCTTTGGGATCCCGGTCTCCAGCATGAGCAAGCTCCTGCAGTATCTGGATCAGGCCGTCTCTCACGATCCTCAGACGCTGGAGCAGAACATTATGGATAAGAGTAAGTGAGCTTTGTGCCATAAATTAATAAATCTGGGTTGGACTCCGATCTGGTGAACTGGGTTTGTTTTCCCTGCTCCTCCACGTGAAGCCTGCTGGGTGACCTTGGGCCACTCACAGTCCTCTCCGAACTCTCTCAGACCCACCCGCCTCACAAGGTGTCTGTTGTGAGGAGAGGAAGGGAAAGGAGTTTGTGAGCTGGTAGAGCAAAGCGGTATATAAATCCAAACTCTTTTTCTACTTTAGATTTCAGATTTCTGTCTTCAAACCCCTATTATCGGTTCCCTGCCCTGTTTGTTTTATTTGATACGCACTACATAATCTACCTTGCCTCGCAGTGAGAAACATAGATACACAGGCAGGAATTCTCAGCCTGGGCCAAAAATTAGGAGCCAGGATTCTAATCCGGGCTAAATTGTAGTGCATTTTAGCAAGCTTCATGCAGATAGGAGAACATGTGAGATGTAACTCCCCCCCTCACATGGGGGGGGCATGCTGACCCGCCATTCTCTTTCAGATTACATGGCTCACCTGGTCGAAGTCCAGCATGAGAGAGGGGCGACAGGCGGACAGACCTTTCACTCGCTTCTCACTGCTTCTTTGCCCTCGCGACGAGGTACGGTAATCGAGGCCTGCGCTCTTTGCCCGGGACACAGAGCGGGCAGGTGCTTCTCTTGGAGCGAACAGCCCGGACTCCCTGTTTGTAGAAAGCTAGCGTGTCAGGAAGAACACTCTGGCCCCTTCCGCACACACAAAATAATGCGTTTTCAAACCACTTTCACAACTGTTTGCAAGTGGATTTTGCCATTCCGCACAGCTTCAAAGAGCACTGAAAGCAGTTTGAAAGTGCATTATTCTGCATGTGCGGAATGAGCCTCTGTCTCAGAAAAAGATGATAGTAGGATTGTGTATTCCTCCGCCTCGGAACTTCACATGCCACAACTTCTTTGTTGCAGAATGCTCCGCCTGGGTCCGAGTACCTACCTAGCCCTGCTCCCCCCATCTGTTTGAAAGCAAAAATAAACGCTCTTGTATCAAAGTGCCATGTTCAATAATGCACCAAATAATGGTTTTGACAAAGGCAGCACATTAATGTTAAATCCTCATATTCATTCGGGACTATATTCCAGTGATGGCGAACCTTTTCAAGACCGAGTGCCCAAATTGCAACCCAAAACCCACTTATTTATCGCAAAGTGCCAACACGGCAATTTAACCTGAATACTGAGGTTTTAGTTTAGAAAAAACAGTTGGCTCCGAGGCGTGCGTTACTTGGGAGTAAGCTTGGTGGTAGTTGGTGGCTTTGCTTTGAAGCAACCATGCAACTCTTCCAATGGGTGAATCACAACCCTAGGAGGGTTTACTCAGAAGCAAGCCCCATTGCCAGCAACCAAGCTTACTTCCAGGTAAAGGATTGCACTTTAGTTCTTCGTATGAAAATCAGTGGGGTTTAACAGCATTTAACAGGGTTACCTACACTGCTTCCCCAAAACTAGGTCTTAGGTTTAATCCTAATAATTAAGCCCAGCGACTCAGGCCAGCCTAGATGTGTGTGTGTGAGGGGGGGGGGGGCTCTATTTGCACGTGCCCACAGAGAGGGCTCTGAGTGCCACCTCTGGCACCCGTGCCATAGGTTCGCCATCACTGCTATATTCTAATGCAGAAGCATACAATTTTCTCCACCGCTGAAGCTCGACTGACCATACCGACATCTTTATCTGAGACAGGCTATAAAAACCTTGATGGGCTGGTTTTCAACAAGCAAGGATTTTTTTTCTTGATATACTGGGAGGAGCGTTCAAATCCACAGTCCCTCCTTTGTACCTGGGGATTGTTTTTGGCTCAGTGGGAGAGCATCTCGGCGTGCAAAAGATCACAGGTTCAATTCCCGCCATCTCCATCCAAAAGGACCAGGTAGTAGACAATGAGAAGAATCTCCCCTTGAGAACCACTGCCAGCTAGAATAGATGAGGCTATTCTCGGTAGACTAACGCTCTGGTTCCGTAGAAGGCAGATTCACACGTTCTTTTGCGTATTTTAATCTCAAGAGCTTTGACATTTGGCTGGAATTTCTCCGCAGACAGCGACGAAGCGTCCCGACAAAAAACGGGTCTCGAAGGCTTGCAAGGCCCGGGCAGAATTCGGGCTCTGGCCCAGATCCGAGTTCTGGGTCCAGAGGACGACCTGGCCAGCATTATCCTTCAGGTAAGGCCCCAGGAACAGGGTGGGAAGTATCCCCCCGCCCCCTTGTAAATCAAATATCAGAAATTCCCTTTCAAGTCAGCTTCTCCAGTCTGACATCCCATTTTCAGCTGGGGCCTTTGGGATAGAAGCAAGCAGGGTCACTCAAGTACGGTTTGTTCCCCAGCAAGGGAGTAATTCAAGTGTAGACTGTTCCTGAACATGCAGGCTTCATTCTGCCATTATCAGTAATAGCAGTCGATAGACTGAGTCAGTCCACCAGCTAAATTTAAAAAATATATATTATGAGAAGGCCTCTATGCCCTCTTTGTTGTACCTCTAGAGTCTAGAGGAACTGGCTGGCCATTATGTGAGACAGGACGTTGGACTAGATCCGTGGTGGCGAACCTTTGGCACTCCAGATGTTATGGACTACAATTCCCATCAGCCCCTGCCAGCATGGCCAATTGGGGCTGATGGGAATTGTAGTCCATAACATCTGGAGTGCCAAAGGTTCGCCACCATGGGACTAGATGGACCTTCACTGGTATGAGCTACCATGAGTCAGTCCATCAGCTAAATTTTAAAAATATATATTATGAGAAGGCCTCTATGCCCTCTTTGTTGTACAATTCCCATCAGCCCCTGCCAGCATGGCCAATTGGGGCTGATGGGAATTGTAGTCCATAACATCTGGAGTGCCAAAGGTTCGCCACCATGGGACTAGATGGATGGAGCAGCAGTGGCGTAGGAGGTTAAGAGCTTGTGTATCTAATCTGGAGGAACCGGGTGTGATTCCCAGCTCTGCCGCCTGAGCTGTGGAGGCTTATCTGGGGAATTCAGATTAGCCTGTACACTCCCACACATGCCAGCTGGGTGACCTTGGGCTAGTCACAGCTTTTTGGAGCTCTCAGCCCCACCTACCTCACAGGGTGTTTGTTGTGAGAAGGGGGGGAAGGGCAAGGAGATTGTCAGCCCCTTTGAGTCTCCTACAGGAGAGAAAGGGGGGATATAAATCCAAACTCTTCTTCAAACTCTTCTTCTATGATCCAGAAGAGCTCTTCTGATTTTTTGTAAAGTTTCACAACAGAACTTTATTGCTTAGATTAAAGTCACTGCTTTTGTTTTTATACATTTATTCTAATGTGTACACAAATGCAATTACTAGAAAATGATATCAAATCTCCATACTGAAACTCAAAAGTTTCAGCACACTGAAAGCTAGCATCACCTTGAAACTGAAAAACAAACAGGATGAACTATCTGTACTGGCTGAGGATTTTTTTTTCATACACGATAGCCATGTGAAAGCTACTGAGAAATGCTTTTGTATACTTGGTGATACAAAAAGAGATACAACTATGAAAACATTCTTAGCTGCATCTGAGCAAATACTACGGGGTCAAGCCCTCAATGCAATTCAAAATTTTGCCATAGAGAGACTCTTGTGAAGGGCTGAGCCCTTCGTGGGTAGGGCGGTTTATCAAATCGAATAAATAATAATAAATAATAATAATTATCAAATTAGATCCTGTGAACCTGCTGTCTTCCCTCAAACATATTTTTTTTTAATCAAGGGAAGGTCTCAGCCTCTATACCAGGGGTCTTCAAACTATGGCCCTCCAGATGTTCATGGACTACAATTCCCATCAGCCCCTGCCAGCATGGCCAAGTGGTAGGGATAACACCAAAATGTAGAGGAGATCAGGAACTCTGTGCCTTGCTCATAAGGAATTGGTATTCCTGCTCAAACAATCTGCTTTTTAGTTGCTGAAATATTTCTGAGGCAGGGAGCATAAGTAAAGAATCCCATGCAATGCCCAGGGACAAGATCTTGGCTTCAGCGCATGACCCCCAATCAGAGGACTTTCCTTTCTCACCAGCTGTTTCCACTGAACCCGGATCCCCGTTGGCAGAACTCGAACCCGCGTCCCCTCGCCCTGGCCCTGCAGCAGGCCCTGGGGCAAGAGCTGGCCCGGCTTCGCCAGGGGAGCCCCCCAGCAGCAGGCGTTGCGGCCCGTCTCCTGCAGGCGTTGGCGGCGCTGTTGACCTCATCCCACGGTGGGGCTTTGGCGATGATGATGCACCGAAACCACGCCGTGGCCTGCCCACTAATGCGCTTGCTGTACCAGTACCAGGTGAGGCCGTGTCTGGTTCACCAAATCTGTTTTTCAGCATCTTTTTATGTCTACTCCTTCCGGGGTCTGCCCAGGTATCCATAGTGTCACAGACACATTCAATTCCGTGGTCTTTTGGGCCCAGCAATAAAGAAGAAGGAGCATTTGGATTTATCGCCCCCTTTCTCTCCTGTAAGGAGGCTCAAGGAGGCGGTCTTTTCACAAGTCTAGACGAGTTTAATGTGTAATGAATCAATCTGTTGTTTTGACATTTAGTAGTTACATATTTTGTGGCCCTGCTAGATAATACCATTTTAATCCAACCTCTTGTGGGACCGTGTTTTGGTATCGGTCACGTTTTCCTCGGCGTCCGTCCCGTAACCCTGGCCACTGGCGTAATGCCCATTGGGCAAGGTGGGCAGCTGCCCAGGGCATCACCTTGTGGGGGGCATCAAAATGCTGGGTTCGTTTTTGGGTATTTTAGTGGTTTTCCATTTTTGGCCTGCAGGGGGCGCAGTTTTTAGGCTAGCGGCACCAAAAATTTCAGCGTATCATCAGGAGACTGTCCTTATGCTACCCCCCAAGTTTGGTGAGGTTTGGTTCAGGGAGTCCAAAGTTATGGACTCCCAAAGGGGGTGCCCCTATCCCCCATTGTTTCCAATGGGAGCTAATAGGAGATGGGGGCTACAGATTTGAGGGTCCATAACTTTGGCCCCCCTGAACCAAGTTGCACCAAATTTGGGGGGTATCATTAGGGCAGTCTCCTGGTGAGACCCTGAAAGTTTTGAGACTGTGCCTTCAGAAATGTGCCCCCCACAGCCTGCAACCCCCATTGACAGCAATGCAGAAAACTCAATGCAGAACAAAGATTCTTGGGCAAATTTCTAGGATGTTCCTGCAGGGGGTGCATTTTTGGATGTATCGGCACCAAAATTTCAGGGTATCATCTGGAGATGATGGCACCCCCCAAGTTTGGTGCAGTTTGGTTCAGGGGGGGCAAAGTTATGGACCCTCAAAACTGTAGCCCCCATCTCCTATTAGCTCCCATTGGAAACAATGGGGGATGGGGCATCCCCTTTGGGAGTCCATAACTTTGGACTCCTTGAACCAAAGCTCACCAAACTTGGAGAGTAGCATAAGGACAGTCTCCTGATGATATGCTGAAATTTTGGTGCTGATATGTCTAAAAATGCACCCCCTGAAGGCACCAATGTCCTGGTGCAAAAAGAAATTTGGTCGTGGTGGAGTGGCCGCCCATGGGGGGGGGGGGCATCCAACTCAGCTTTTGCCCAGGGCTCCAGTTTGCCCAGGGCTGCCTCGTTACGCCCCTGACCCCGGCCCTCCCCTTTTCAGCTCCGTGCCCCCCAGGACTCAACGTTCTCCTCGCTGTTCTTCAAAGTGCTCATGCAGATGTTGAAATGGCTGGAGAATCCAGCTGTGGAAGAAGGACCCCTCCGGACGCAGCTGAAGTCCTTTGCAGTCCAGTATTCGTCCCGGCAAAAAATCAACGATGGTAAGAGATGCGAAACCCTCTGTCGATAAACAGTCGGCTTTTGCTTAAGGGTTCCAGGGGCAGCGCTCGATTCTTCTCCCTCTGTTTTCCCCACAACAGTTCGGGGAGGGTTCCTCCATCTGGCGGACACCCTGGCCTTCCATCATGACGCCGACGTGATCAGCACTACCGTGCGGGCTGTCATAGCCACTCTGAAGTCCGGCGAAAAGTACAACATAGAACCTGAACTCATCAACAAAGGTTTGGGCCTGCTAAGCCATATAATACTGAGGTGGGGGCAGGGCAGGGCAAATTTGTTGGGAACCCAAAAGGTTGAGAAACCTCATAAGCATAAGCATTTTATTGCCATTGTGCACGCACAACGAAATTTACAGCAGCATTCCTCGATGCACACAATTCCAGACTCATACCCCATCCTCACTTTCCCCTTCCTCCACCCATCCCTACACAGCCCCAAACGCAACTGGAGAACCATACACAGGTGCAGTAGGTTAAGACACTCTCTATAGCACAGCGGTAAAAGGACACCAGGAGTTTTCCATTCAGTTGTTGTTTCCTTAGAAGTCTCAGATAGTACAGTCTTTGCTGGGCCTTCTTAACCACCGCGGCAGTCTGTACGCCCCAGGTCAAGTCCTCTTTAATCAATATCTATTAAAATATACAAAACATACATATTATTTCCCTTAACTATCGAAAGCTCTGCATAAACATTTCAATTGAAAATTTAACAACATGCGAAAGGCACCTGGGAGTCTTACTAGACCAGAAACTGAACATGAGTCAGCAGTGTGATGCGGCGGCCAAGAAAGCCAATACGATTTTGGCCTGTAGCAGTAGGAGTATAGTGTCTAGACCAGGGGTACGGGAACCTGCGGCTCTCAGATGTTCAGGAACTACAATTCCCATCAGCCTCTGTCAGCATGGCCAATTGGCCATGCTGGTAGGGGCTGATGGGAATTGTAGTTCCTGAACATCTGGAGAGCCGCAGGTTCCCTACCCCTGGTCTAGATGGTGGGATGTAGCTGACCTTTCTCCCAGTTGAAATTCATTTTTGATCCTCCTTGATCTGAGATTGCAAATGCCTTAGCTTTCACATCCTGCAGGGGAGCTCCCAAAGGCACCTGGTGGGCCACTTGCGAGTAGCAGAGTGCTGGACTAGATGGACTGTGGTCTGATCCAGCAGGCTCGTTCTTATGTTCTTAATTTTGCTTGGTCCCAGTATGCCTAAGGGTCCTTTTTTCTCCTCCATCTCTTCCTCCCAGTCCTTCAGGGCCTGACGGAAGCCCGATCGCCCTTCCTGGAGGAGCTCCTGGCTGCCCTCTTCTCGGTCAACGTGGAGACCTCGTCCCGCTTTCCGGCCACGGGCCCCATCGCCGTGGTGAGTTCTCTGCTGCTTCAAGACCAAGAGGAGACCCCTGTGAAGAAAGAAGCCGAAGCCTGCAGGTGGGTGGTGAGAAAAGAAGGAGAGTTTGGATTTATCTCCCTCCTTTCTCTCCTGTAAGGAAACTCTTTTGTAAGGAGACTCAAAGGAACTTATTCAATCTCCTTTCCCTTCCCCCCTCACAACAAACACCCCATGAGGTGGGTGGGACTGAGAGAGCTCCGAAGAACTGTGACCAGCCCAAGGTCACCCAGCTGGCGTGTGTGGGAGTGTACAGGCTAATCTGGTTCCCGAGATAAGCCTCCACAGCTCAAGTGGCAGAGCGGGGAATCAAATCAGTACAAGAAGAAGAAGAAGAAGAAGAGTTTGGATTTATATCCCCCCTTTCTCTCCTGCAGGAGACTCAAAGGGGTTTACAATCTCCTTGCCCTTCCCCCCTCACAACAAACACCCTGTGAGGTAGGTGGGGCTGACAGAGCTCCGAAGAACCGTGACTAGCCCAAGGTCACCCAGCTGGCGTGTGTGGGAGTGCACAGGCTAATCTGAATTCCCCAGATAAGCCTCCACAGCTCAGGCGGCAGAGCTGGGAATCAAACCCGGTTCCTCCAGATTAGATACACGAGCTCTTAACCTCCTACGCCACTGCTGCTCCCCAGATAAGCCTCCACAGCTCAAGTGGCAGAGTGGGGAATCAAACCACAGATTAGAGTGCACCTGCTCCTAACCACTACGCCACGCTGGCTCTAAGAGAGTATCTTCGGTTTTTCTCTTTCTAACTTGGTAAGGAAGGGGTGGGTTTCCTTGGATTTACCCCCACGTGTCTTATTTCATCCCTGCAGTGTTGAAATCGCCCGGCTTGGACCTACCTCAGGCCTTTTCATTGACTGGCTGGAAATCCTGGACCCCGAGGTGATTAGCAGTTGTCCGGATTTCCAACAACGGCTGCTGTTCTCGTGGAACAAGGTGAGGAGCCGTTCGCGACATGGGATCAGTAGCTGGAAATCGGGCGGGGTGCTTCGCCGCAGTGCCGAAACTAGCAAGTGGAAATTTCACCTGAATCTACCTGGCTTGGAAACGAGGTGGGGATAACTCCCAGACAAAAATGAAACGGTAGCTGCAAGAAAGAAGAAGTTTGGATTTATGCCCCGCTTCTCTTAACCGTAAGGGGTCTCAAAGCGGCTTACAAACTCTTTCCCCTCTTTACAGCAGACACTTGTGAGGCAGCTGGGGCTGAGAGAGTTCTGAGAGAACTGGGGCTGGCCCAAGGTCACCCAGCAGGCTTCATGTGGAGGAGTGGGGAATCAAACCCGGTTCTCCAGATCAGAGCCAACTGGTCTTAACACCTACCCCATGCTTGCTATCTGCATAGCTTGACTTTAATCTTTTGGCCACTGTAGGGTGCGGTAGCTTCTGGGTGCCGCCTCTTTGGGTAGTCTTGGGCTAAGCACCGCTTGCAATGGAGCAATGGGGACTCAAGACTCCGAACTCATTTAACCTTTTTGGGAAAATACAGATATGATATCTTGGCTTCTTCAGTTGGCAGGTGGCGTGACCTGTCCGGGGAAAATTCTAGAGAGCCAGCATGGTGTAGTGGTTAAGAGCAGGTGGATTCTAATCTGGAGAACCGGGTTTGATTCCCCACTCCTCCACCTGAATGGCAGAGGCTTATCTGGTGAACCAGATGTGTTTCCGCACTCCTACATTCCTGCCGGGTGACCTTGGGCTAGTCACAGTTCTCTCTGAACTCTCTCAGCCCCACCTGCCTCACAAGGTGTCTGTTGTGGGGAGAGGAAGGGAAAGGAGCTTGTAGGCCACCTTGAGTCTCCTTAACGGAGGGAAAGGTGGGGTATAAATTCAAACTCCCCCTCTTCTACTTTCCCTGGTCGGCATCTCGCGATGACAAACTCCAATTCCCGCTGCAAGTTGGCCATTATAATCCCTACTTTTTGTGTGCCCCCCCCCCCCCCCCCATCAGCAGGGTAAAGATTCTTCAGAGTCGGAGCCACCTTCTTTCCGCCCATACCTATTGGCCCTGCTCACTCACCAGTCCAATTGGACGACGCTCCACCATTGCATCCGGATCCTACTTTGCAAGCATCAGGAACAAAGGTGAGTCTTCGCCGAGTCGGATGCAGTCGTCCACAAAGGCCCTCTGACATACGTGCAGAGAAATGGCTCGTGTGCATGGGCGATTAAGATAGTAGAATACTAGAACCAGGGGGCATTAATTGAAAATGCTGGAGGGAAGAATTAGGACTAATAAAAGGAAACACTTCTTCACGCAACGTGTGATTGGCGTTTGGAATATGCTGCCACAGGAGGTGGTGATGGCCACTAACCTGGATAGCTTTAAAAGGGGCTTGGACAGATTTATGGAGGAGAAGTCGATTTCTGGCTCCCAATCTTGATCCTCCTTGATCTGAGATTGCAAATGCCTTAGCAGACCAGGTGCTCGGGAGCAGCAGCAGCAGAAGGCCATTGCTTTCACATCCTGCATGTGAGCTCCCAAAGGCACCTGGTGGGCTACTGCGAGTAGCAGAGAGCTGGACTAGATGGACTCTGGTCTGATCCAGCTGGCTTGTTCTTATGTTCTTATGTTTAACCCCCAGATGGAGGACATCGGAAAAGCAGAAAGCCCGTGGGAGGGAATCCGAGGTCCTGTTAGCACTGCGTTTTGTTAATAAGATTTTTATCAACCACATATGAACACACGCCAATTTTATTTTTAAATTAAAAATGACAGCATATAACAGAACAACAGTAAATGCACCTTAATGTTCAGTGAAATATAGACACGGTACAATTTTGAAAGGGAACCTTCCATCGTATTTTATCTAACGTTCTGATATTTAATCGTTTAATTAGCACCCACTGGTGTTTATTGAATAAACGACTTGACTGCTGCACCGAGGCTGAAATTTACACACCTTTTCAAACCGCAAATAAAGGATTTGGGGCTTGGTTGCGAAGGGCCCTCCAGATTAGAAATGTTTGGGGCATCTCTTTTGGGGCCCCATTTTTAATCCTTTTTAGTGCTGATGAAGTTAGAAATCGTTTTCTGGCTGAAAGGACCTTCCCAGTCCTGGTATTTGAACCCCAATTATGTGTTCGGGTAGACTCACAGTTCTCATGCATTCAGACAGACAGGTAGGCATCAGGAAATGGACACCCCCCCCCTGCCCCCCGTTTTCCCTTCCTTGCAGAATTGCCTTTCCTGCTATATATTTGAGGAAAGAATTATTTGAAGTCGGCGATGGCTGTTTGGAACAGCAATATAGCAACACTGATTTTCACCTGATAAAAATTGACACGGGTGGAGAGTTACAGGCGAGGACCTCGGTCCGTCTGCTGGCCGAGGGGATTCGACCGTCATTGGAATTTCAACCGCCATTCCTTCCCGCTTTCTGTCCCCCCTGCCAGGTCTGACCCAGCTGCATCCTTAGATTTTCTGTGGGCCTGCATTCATATCCCTCGGATTTGGCAAGGCAGAGATCAGCGGATACCCCAGGTAACGGGCTCGTCGTCCACCACGAAGATTGGGACGGGAGGATGCGAACGGTATCTAGCTTAGCGTTCCACTTCCTTCAATCACCAGGTCTGGATTGGGAGCAGCAGTGGCGTAGTGGTTAAGAGCAGGTGTACTCGAATCTGGAGGAACCGGGTTTGACTCCCCGCTCTGCCGCCTGAGCTGTGGAGGCTTATCTGGGGAATTCAGATTAGCCTGTGCACTCCCAAACACGCCAGCTGAGTGACCTTGGGCTAGTCACAGTTCTTCGGAGCACTCTCAGCCCCACTCACCTCACAGGGTATTTGTTGTGAGGGGGGAAGGGCAAGGAGATTGCAAACCCCTTGGAGTCTCCTACAGGAGAGAAAGGGGGGATATAAATCCAAACTCCTCCTCCTCCTCCTTCTCTTCTTCTTCTTCTTCTTCTTCGATTGTGTGTTCCTGCTTGGCAGGGGGTTGGACTTGATGGCCCTGGGGGGTCTCTTCCGACTCTATGATTCTGTGATCCTGCCATTTCTTTCCGACCATCTCTGGACTGGCCTTTTCAGAAACGGCGAGAGGAGTTTGTCCTCCGGCTGAAGGCGCCCGAGCTTATCAGCCTGGTGGAGCTGATCCTGGCGGAGTCGGAGACCAGGAGCGCCACATCCGAGGGAGCCGCCTGCTCGGGGATCCAGTCCCGGCTTCCGCTTTTGCTGAGCTGCTGCCACGGAGACATTGAAAGCATCAAAAAAGTCGTGGAGCATTTGACGGGCTGCGTCCAACGGTGGGGGAGCAGGTGAGGATGAACATGGCGCTTGGATACAAGAACATTTATGCCAAAATATATTTTTACTTTCAAACTGATTGCGGGGAGCAGTGTTAGGTAGGCACTGGGACCCAGAGGGAGCATTCTACAACAAAAACAGTCAGGCATGCTCCATGGCAGAGGAATATACAATAGACTATCATCTTTATGTGGAACAGAGTGTAGCGCCTTGAATTTTCAAAGAAAAGAAGCAAAAGCCATTCTTCCAGCAGGATCGATTTTGACTTAGGTGGATGTGATTCCTCTCCTGCTTTACACATGCGCCTGCCAGACTTGGGAGTCCCAAGCTTCAGTGTATTGGCGGCAACGCGGGCAATTTCACATTCCCCTCTTTTTCCCCATTTTTAGCTCCATGGGCAAACACTGCCAGGACCTTCTGCTCCAAATCTACCTCCAGTTGCCCGACATCCTTGTGCCCGTGCCGGAGACGTTGCTGTCCAGCGAAGGGGCTGCTGATAGCAGCACGTGCAAAGTAAGGATCCCAGCCAGTTACAGGAGGGAGCTGCATTGCAGAAGTGGTCCACGCTGCATACGCACGCTGCGAAGGCATTTGGGGGCTCGATAGTGCCCTTACCCGCCTCAAACTTTGTAAGAATTCCGAAGCTGTGCTGACGGTCAACGGTAAAGGAATAAAGTGCAGGTGCACTCTAATCTGGAGAACTGGGTTTGATCCCCGCTCTGCCACTTGAGCTGTGAAGGCTTATCTAGTGAGGCAGATTAGCTTGTGCACTTCAGCACACACCAGCTGGGTGCCCTTGGGCTAGTCACAGTTCTTCAGAGCGCCCCATCTACCTCACAGAGTATTTGTTGTTGGGGGGGAAGGGAAAGGAGATTGTAAACCCCTTTGAGTCTCCTTATAAGAATCCAACTCTTCTTTTTCTTGGTGGTCTCCCATCCAAGTAATAACTAGGGCTGCCCCTTCTTAGCTTCCAAGATCTGACGAGATTGGGCTAGTCTGGACCATCCAGGTCGGAGAAAGACAGAGGTGTTTTGTACCCTTGCCTGCCTCTGTGTCGCAACGATGGACGGGTCTCCCACCCGAGGTCCTCGGGGGTCTGTCCCCCGCCGCTGACTCCGCCACGTCTCTCCTCGCAGCTGGATTCCCTGGTCCACCGGTTCATCACCCTCCTTGCCGACTCCACGGACTCCAAAGCCGGCGAGAGTCGGCTGTGGGACGCAAACATGGCTTGTCGGAAGCTGGCTGTGGCTCACCCCATTCTTCTGCTCAGGTGCGTGCCTCCCCCCTCCTTTTCAACTCACGCCGTCACCTTTTCGTTTCCATTCGACTCTTTCCCACAAACACATAAGACATAGGGCACTGGTTCTCAACCTCCCTAATGCCGCGACCCTTTAATACAGTTCCTCATGTTGTGGCGACCCCCAACCATAACATTGATCCATTTTACAGATGGAGAACACTGATGCAGAGAGTCTTAGGCGACCCCTGGGAAAGGGTCGTTCGACCCCCAAAGGGGTCCAGACCCCCAGGTTGAGAACCACTGGTGTTGTGGCTCATGGATTTATCTAGGTCAGTTGTTCTCAACCTCCCTAATGCCGTGACCCTTTAATACAGTTCCTCATGTTGTGGTGACCCCCAACCATAACATCATTTTTGTTGCTACTTTATAACTGTAATTTTGCTACTGTTATGAATCGTAAAGTGAATATCTGATATGCAGGATGTATTTTCATTGTTACAAATTGAACATAATTAAAGCATAGTGACTAATCACAGAAACAATATGTAATTACATATTGTGAAATATTTATTTCTAATTACAAGACGTGTTTTCCGATGGTCTTAGGCGACCCCTGTGAAAGGGTCGTTCGACCCCCAAAGGGGTCGCAACCCATAGGTTGAGAACCGCTGACATAGGGTAACCATGGGCAGATGAGCACGTCTGAATTTGTTTAAACATGCTCGGCTTAGGGACCCCCCCCCCCCCCAGTTTTGCTGAGCGTTAATGTAACCTCAGCTTGTGGGTTCTGTGGGGCAGAACGTGGAATGAGTTTGCAACAACAAATTTTTAAAAACAAAATGGTTTACTTTCTTAACATATAACATCAACATTTAACATCACATTTCAAGGTCCTATTCAGGTTGCATTTTCAAGTCCTTATATTTACAGTCTACTGATACTGCCAAGTCCAATTCTTCTTTGCAAGTGGGTTGGCTCCTGAAGACTCCAAGGGCTCGATGAACAGGATTCAACATGATGAAGGTTTCCAGGAGAACGCTCACCCATTACAACCACAAAAAGAAACCCTGAAACAATAAACTCCAACATTTACAACATAGCAAAAATAAACAACTACCTTCCCAGTAGTTCCCAACAATATTGCAGTTTACCTTAACAAGGTGTTAAGGGCTTATACAACCAAGGTCCGAGTCTGGTAGCCTTGTCTCCTCCAAACTAGCTCTGCAGCCTTCTGCTGCTTTGAGTCTCCACCCCTTACTGGGTCAACCCATTCTGAGCATGGGGGTTACATTAACACTAAAAAATAATTTTTCTGCCATTTGCTCTTTAGCCACTTAGGTAAAACTGGACCGTCAGAGCTACCGCCCATAAAATCCACACGATTCTTTTCTGGATCTTGTTGGGATCACCTTTCACCTCTGAAACCGCTACTCGTCCCTTTGATTTCTTGCGTCTTCTCCCGGCTCTTTTCTCAGGCACCTGCCCATGATCGCTGCCCTCCTCCATGGCCGGGTCCACCTCAACTTCCAAGAATTCCGGCAGCAGAACCACCTCACGTTTTTCAGCCACGTCTTGGGGGTCTTGGAGCTCCTCCAGCCGCAGGTCTTCCAGAGCGAGCACCAGGGGGCGCTGTGGGATTGTCTGCTCTCCTTCATCCGCCTGCTTCTGGTGAGAGGCCGAGCAGCTCTGGGTCGGACTATGGCATCATCATGGTATCGCTTGCTGTGGCCACCAGAGAGGCAGTGCTGTTGTATACCACCAAGCAAGCTTCTTTGATTGATGGGAGGGTGTCTACTTGGGGCCTTAATTCCCGGGCAGGACCATACGTGGTCTGTGGGCCATCCTTAACCCCCCAGCTTCTCGCTTGTGGTTTGGGAGGATGCAGCTCGGTGGTAGTGGTGATAGTGGGAGCTGGCCCAGAGGGAGTTCTGTACGCGGGAGGGGATGCCTGGATCCCTTTTAAGACCCCCCCCCCTTTTCCATTTCAGAGCTACCGGAAATCTTCTCGCCACTTGGCGGCCTTCATCTCTAAGTTCGTGCAGTTTATCCACAAGTACGTCACGTCCAACGCCCAGGCTGCCGTCTCCTTCCTGCAGAAGCATTCGGACCCCCTCCAGTACGTACCCCGTCCGGGCCTCTCTCTTTATCCGGACTTTTCTTTAGGGATACAGTTTCACAATCAGGGGGAAAGGGTGGTGAAGGATTCCGTGCGGCTGCAGAAGTGGAACTCAGTGGGGAATAGCGAAATCTGTGGCCTGCAAATGTTTTAGATTGGGGGGTCTCTGTTGTGGGGTTCCATAGAGGGCCCTGCTGAGATCTTGTTTTTCTGTAAGCAAGAATTTGTATGCTGGGGGGGTCCTGTCCCCTACTGGTGGCCATAGGATGAACAGTGGGGCCACATTCCAGATGGTAGAAGTCATATAGTTCGTTCAACCTTGCGATAACTGTGGCTGGGAGAGAAAAACCCGATCCTCTTCACCTGACCCTGAAGAATCTAGTGCACTAATTCTCAACCTGGGGGTCGGGACCCCTTTGGGGGCCGAACAGCCCTTTCACAGGGGTCGCCGAAGACTCTCTGCATCAGTGTTCTCCATCTGTAAAATGGATCAATGTTAGGGTTGGGGGTCACCACAACATGAGGAACTGTAGTATTAAAGAGTCGCTGCATTAGGAAGGTTGAGAACCACTGAATTCTAGTGAGTTTTATAGGCTTGTGGGAATTCGAACTCAGGTTTCTTATGCAGAAGTTCTCTGTCTGCGATAGTGAAGCTGGCCCTCCCAGGGGGGAAATCAAGGCTCAAGAGCCAGGATAGTAACTTGGGCTGTCAGGTTTTCCTTGTTGACTTCATTTATACCCTGCTTTTTCTTCTCCCTTGGGGATACCTGACGCAGCTTACATGGTCCTTCTTTGCTCCATTTTATTCTCACTTGAACCCTGCGAGGTAGGCTAGGCTGAGACTAGCCCAAGGTCAGCTTTCCTGATAGAGTGGGGTTTCGAACCTGGGGTCTCTCAGATCCTGGTTCAACACCGACCCATTTTTTCCAAGCGACGCTGTACACTTTTTAATTTTATCGCACTGTTCTACTGCAGCGACCTATCATCAGATAACAACGATCTTGCAATGCTGAAATCTCTTCTGGCGGGTCTAAGTTTGCCAAGCAAGGACAGCGCGGCTGACCGGGGTGCCGACAATGAAAAAGACGGTGAGCCTTGGGGTTTTGGTTTAATTTGGACTCAGTAGATGAGGCATGTCTGGCAGAGAAGAATTCCCTTATCTTAAGTGTATGGTCTCCGGGAGGGTCCAGATGCCAACAGAGGAGTCAGGTTGGGGGACTGGACCCGAAATATTTAGAACCGGCTATTGGCCCCCCTCGGTTCATGTAAGAACTGCCAAGTCAGTGTCTGCAGTCCCACCTCCAGCCACCTGCTGAGGTGGCGCTAGAGTGCAGTTGTGCGATTCTCCCAATGAAAGCACCTATCTCTTTCTCTTTGTCTAGATGAGGCCGCAGCGGGGTCCCTGCCCCTGGTTAGTGTCTCGCTGTTCACGCTGCTCACTCCTGCCGAAATGGCCCCATACATGAAGAGGCTTTCCAGGGGGCGAACCGTGGAAGGTACGGGCCGCAGGTTCCAGTTTCTTTTTGCACGCTGAGAACCTTTTCGCACACTTGAGAGCCAGTGTGGTGTAGTGGTTAAGAGCAGGTGCACTCTAATCTGGAAAACTGGGTTTGATTCCCCGCTCTGTCACTTGAGCTGTGGATGCTTATCTGGGGAACCAGATTAGCTTGTGCACTCCAGCACATGACAGCTGGGTGACCTGGGGCTAGTCACAATTCTTTGGAACCCTCTTAGCCCACCTACCTCATAGGGTGCTTGTTGTGGGGGGGGAAGGGAAAGGAGATTGTCAGCCCCTTTGAATCTCCTTACAGGAGAAAAAGGGGGGGATATAAATCCAACTCTTCTTCTTTTTCTTCTTCTTCTGCTTCAAGCCGCCCTGGGCGCGGCAGTTGAGGGGAATAATAAAAGTTTCAAAGGCTGACGTTTGCTCTGCTCTGCTCTGGCGTTTGCTCTGCTCTGGATTTGCAGGGGTTCAGACCGATCCCCCAGTAGAGGCCCTGAAGCGTTACTCCTGCATACACAAACACGCACAGACTGTTGCACCGGCTATGAGTCCGGCTCAGCTCTGAGTTGCTCCCAAGAGCCCCCATATCGGGACTAGCTTTCATCTTGCAGCCAACTTGCCTGGTTTTGTCGGAGTCAGAACGGGCCAAAATTTCACGCAGGTCTGCCGGCTTCTCCCGTTTTGCCAGATGAAATTGACAACTCTCTGGTCTGTTTCTTTTTCCCCCCACATCCCAGATATCCTGGAGGTGCTGACCGATATCGATGAGATGTCTCGACGGAGGCCGGAAATCCTCTGCTTTTTTTCCGTACGTTGGTCGCCTCTCTGCGCGCTGGAATCTGATTTTGAGTCCAACCTCTAGCCCCCTGCTCTAGTTGGGATGTTTTTGCAGTCTTTCAGGGGAGAGAGTTTACCACATGGCAGGAAAGATTTTTTTCCCTTATGCATTGCCTTCAATACTTAAAGTGCCTTTAAGATACTTAAAGTGCCTTTATGTTACTTAACATTCTAAGCCAGTGGTGGCGAACCTTTGGCACTCCAGATGTTATGGACTACAATTCCCATCAGCCCCTGCCAGCATGGCTGGAGTGCAAGAGGTTTGCCACCATGGTATAGATTACCTTTTCCTGCTTTTACCTTAGATAGCCTTTTCCTGCTTTTGGCCTGCACAATGTAGTAGTTAGGAGTGGTGGACTCTGATCTGGAGGACCAGGTTTGATCCCTCACTCCATCACAAGAGTGGAGAACTCTCATCTGGCGAACTGGATTTGTTTCCCTGCTCCTACACATGAAGCCTGCTGGGTGACCTTGGGCCAGTCACTGTTCTCTCAGCACTATCTCAACTGCACTTATCGCACGTCTGTTGTGGGGAGAGGAAGGGAGAGCAGTTTGTAAGCTGCCTTGACATACTCCAGCGTAAGTCCGTTGACTTCTGTGCTGCCCCAAGAGGTTCAGTTATTTAGATATCTGGAGGGGGGGAGGTTTCTATTTAAGCGCTGCTGTTTCTTCTGCCCCCCTCAGTCTCACCTGCAACGCCTGATGAGCTCTCCCGAAGAGATCTGCCGCAACCTTGCCTTTTGCCTCGCTCTCCGCTCCATTCAAAACAACCCCAGGTAAGGGGGAAAGATGGCTCAGCAGGTAGGAATGTGTGAGAACAGGCAGGGGGCAGGCCCGCATTACCCAGAAGGCCGACTAGGCTGAAGTTTCGGGTCCCGGCAGGGATGTGGGCCTGTCAAATTGGGGGGGGGGGCACTGTTTCCAGCGCCCCAGGGCTTCGGCCTTTCTGACAGGTGTTGGCTGAGCAAGCAGGTGATGCAAACCCCTTTAGGAAGGAGCAGCAGGGCTGTGCTCATGTAACCTCTTTCTGTGGGTTCTGTGGGGCAGTACTTGGAAGGAGTTGCAAAGAACTCAGTTTAAAGCAAAACAGTTTACTTCTCTTAACAGATAACACTTTTAAAACATTTAACATTTACACTTTACAGTCCTATTAAGTTTGCATTTTCGAGTCCTTATATTTACAGTCTATTGATATTGCCAAGTCCAATTCTTCTTTGCTGGTGGTTGGTTTTGAAGAGTTCAGAGGCTGGGTGAACAGGCTTCAAGATGATGAAGGTTCCCAGAAAACTCTCACCATTTACATACACAAAAACCCTGAAACAATAAATTCTAACATTTACAATATAGCAAAAAAATAAACTCCCTTCCCACTAGTTCCCCACAACATTACAGTTACTTTAAACAAGGTGTTAAGGGCTTAATAAAATCAATCCAGGTCCCAGCCTGGTAGCCTTGCTTCTTCCAACCTCATGAGTTCTGCAGCCTTCTGCTTCTTTTCAGACTCCACCCCTTTCTGGGTCATCCCATTCTTACACAGGGGTTACACTCGCGGCCAATTGCTGGTCATGCTGATGGCCGACGGCCAGCTGTTTTCTCCACTGACGGACAGGCCAGCAGTTGGACACCCTCTTTCCCTCCCGATCGCTCCAGAGCCGTTTTCCAGCATTTTACAAACAGGATTTTTACCTGTTTAGTTTAAACAAGGCACTGAGTGAACTGGTGTAGCATGCAGGGAAAGTTCGCGTGGAACTCCTCCTTTTTTAAAAGCGTGTATATCTCGGAACTGCACGTAGCCCTTTTGCGGCAAAAGTTGCGGAGCCAGCAAACTCTCTGCTCTGGATTGAGATCAGGAAAGTGTGGTCGAGTCTGTTGGGAAGTTTTTTAGAGTTTTGGTCTGTTTCGAATTTCCAGCGTGGCAGCGGACTTCCTTCCTACGTTCATGTACTGCCTCGGGAGCCGCGACTTTGAGGTTGTTCAGACGGCGTTGAGGAACCTGCCGGAATATACCCTCCTTTGCCAAGGTGAGATTGTTTGTCCCTTGCCTCGAAAACCTACTGGGGTCACCGTAAGTCGGCTGAGGCTTGACGGTGTTTTCCACCACCGGTTGCAGTGCCAAAGGGTGAAATCTGCACATAACGAAGGCTGGCTGCTGTACCGGGATCTGGGCACGTGAACTGAAATGTCCCAAATTCACAGTCTCGTAAATGTATACATTACTCTCCCTAGCGAACAATTCCCCACAGCCAGGCCTGTGTTTAGCAGCGCAAATACTGCTGGAAAGTGTAATTTTCTTTATTTGCGCCAAACCTTTTCACCCCCTTCTTTCCAAAAGCTCAGAGCACTTTCACACTATTCTCAAATTTCTCCACTGAAATAAATTAACAAAGGAATGTGCAAGGCCGGTCTTACCAGAAGAAAACATGTGCACGTTTACTAGACTTTGAAATAAATAAGACGCTTGCTTAATCACCCGTGAAGCGCCAGTGTAAGTAGAATCATGGAATCACAGAGTTGGAAGAGACCCCAGGGGCCATCCAGTCCAACCCCCTGCAATGCAGGAACACACAATCAAAGTACTCCTGACTGATGGCCATCCAGCCTCTCTTTAAAAACCTCCAAAGGAGACTCCACCACACTCCGAGGTAGTGCATTCCACTGTCGAACAGCCCTGACTGTCAGGAAGTTCTTCCTGATGTTTAGGTGGAATCTCTTTTCCTTCACCTTGAACCCATCACTCCTGGCCCTAGTCTCTGGAGCAGCAGAAGACAACCTTGCTCCCTCACCAACATGACATCCCTTCCAATATCTAAACATGGCTATCAGTTTAGGTAGACAAGCCTTTATTGGCATTCCAAAATACAATAAAACAGTTGTCCATAAAAAGACAGATAGATACAACAGCCATTCAGAGTCTTATCAATAGTTTAGTCCAAATGGACTCATCAAAAGTGCCATTCCCATACACCTCTCCACAGACCAGACTGAAGACCCACCAACAGAGCCCAGGCATCACAACAGCATACAGTATCAACACTCCACTATGAAACACAGAGTTTGTTAGAGTGGCACCTAACACAGAACAAGGGATAAGGGGCAAGGAAATGGGCGAACAATTGATTTGACTCCAATAGGTTGCCACAGCCTTCAGTTGTCGACATGGCTATCATGTCACCTCTTCACCTTTTCTTCACCAAACTAGGTTTCCTCCTACAAACCAGATTTTCCAGAGTCCTTGTAAAAAATCTTTAGATGTACAGATCAAAAAATCCATAGGCTGGGGTTAGTCCCGGATGTGAGCTTGCAGAAAAATCTGGAATTTCCCTGAGTGGCCAACTTGGCTGTTTCTGGGATATCTACAAGAGAAGAAAAGGAGGAAGAGTTGTAAGGAGGGGTATGGGAGAATGGCCAAAGAGAATGACCAATCGCTCTTCAAAGCCATCTGTGCTCAGAGAGGTAGATGCCAGGGATAAAAGGAGCAGCCATAACGTGTTAAACTACCTAAGGATTTTCAAGACAAGAGAGGAAGAAGAGAAGAGTTTGGATTTATATCCCCCTTTCTCTCCTGTAAGGAGACTCAAAGGGACTTACAAACTCCTTTCCCTTCCCCCCTCCCCCCTGCACAGCAAGCACCCTGTGAGGTGGGTGAGGCTGAGAGAGCTCTGAAGAACTGTGACTAGCCCAAGGTGACCCAGCGGGCATATGTTGGAGTGCACAAGCTAATCTAGTTCACCAGATAAGCCTGCACAGCTCGAGTGGCAGAGTGGGGATTTAAACCTGGTTCTCCAGATTAGAGTGCACCTGCTCTTAACCACTATGCCACACTGGCTCTTCCCTGTTGTCCACACACGCACACTGGTGGTTTAGACAGATACAGTAAGGAAAGGCCAATTTTTTTTAATCTTTGCAAAAAATGGTGGCATTTAGGTGCTGAAAAACCCCAGAGACTAGAGGTACCTTTTCCTCCAAGGCTTCCAGGGTCAAGAACGGTCTTCAAAGCAAGTTTGCTGCTCTTCTGTCTTGCAAATACTTGTCAAGCACACCGTGGGTGGGAGAGGGCACGATGGGCTGTATGTTTTGATCAGAATGTGAGCTGGCAACCTTTTCTTTGATCCCTGGCAAATATTGGCTGACGTTCCTGTTAGGCCTAGATGGTTCTGATAACAGCAGCCTCCGCCCTCGCTCAGCACTTAACGCATAATTCCTGATAGATTTTTTTTTTAAATAGACCTTTGTATGGCACAAGCAGAAAGATGTCAATTGCTGCCTTGGGGGGAAAACGCATTTGAACCCGTTTGGCAGGGGAGAGCGGTCAACCAATGTAATAAATAAATAATCATAATCCCCAAAATCAAGGAAGGTATTTGTTTGTTAGTTTGCACACTTATTAAGGATGGCTAGTGGGGGAATCCAGGTAACCGGCGAATCAGCAGATAAATTTCTGGCCGGAATTGGGGAGTCCCAAATCCGATTCCTCACATAAGCTGTTAGACCTAATAGCCTACAATGGATCAGGTAACAGGCAGAAGAAATGATGTTTTAAATCCAAATCAGATAGCCCTCTGAATTGATTGGGCAAATGAGGCAGGTGTGATATAATAATTGTCCTTATATGTGGATAACTATTTTTAAATATGCGGATCAAAAAATCCACAGACTGGGGCCAGTCCCAGCTATGGGCTTGCAGAAAAATTCAAAATTGCCTGGAGTGGCCAACCTAGCTGTTCCTGGAATATCGCCAAGAGCTTTTCCCTATTGTTCACATGCACACACGTGCGCGCGCACACACACACACACACACACACACACACACAGACTGGTGGTTTAGACAGATACAGTAAGGAAAGGTCTATCAGTGTTAACTAGGAGAACTTTAATAGAAACTCCATGTTAAGAGGCAGTCTATCTTTGAATACCAAATGATCAGCAGGGCAAAGTGTTCCATTTCCAATGGATCTTTCTAACCTGTGTCTTTCCTCCTCCCAGAACATGCGGCTGTACTGTTGCACCGGGCTTTCCTGGTTGGGATGTACGGGCAGATCGACACCAGCTCCCAAATTTCGGAGGCCTTGAAGATTCTGCACATGGAAGCCACAATATGATCAGGGTCGGGCTTTGAGGAATTGGAAATCGGAAGGAGAAAAGGTTGGGATTCATTCCCTCCTCCTCCAGTGTTGTGATGCCGTTGGCAGGATAGCCGAAGAGAAGACGTTTTGTGATCCATCCCTCATTCCAAACCAGGGCGAAGGATACACTGAATCCATGAGAGAGCTTTCAGCAAAGGAGAAGTTGGCTCAGGCTTAAGAGATGCTGGAACTCAGCCCACGCTTACGTGGAAATTGAACCGATTCAAAGACCAAATGATTGGAGTAGGGTTTTTTTTAACCAGTTGTTAAGTGGTGGGGCTAAAATGGCAGTCCACCCGGGGAAGAACTCTTTGTCTTTTTGGATTGTCACCAAACCACCGCCAAACATGGGTCAGCAGCGTGGATCAGCACCCAGCTAAAGATTTGTTCCTTTAAAAAAATTAAAACCAGTCCATTCTGTTACGCTTTCATATATACCTCTTGATTTCACCTCTCTTTTATTTGCACAGTTTGTGAAACCACTCGGGGAACGTTCCGGAAGGCAGCCATGTTGGTCTGCAGTAGCTGCACTTTAGAGACCAACATGATTTTCGGGTGCTTTAGAGACCAACACAATTTTCGGGCGGTTTAGAGACCAACACGATTTTCGGGCGCTTTAGAGACCAACACGATTTGGTGGGGGGGGGGGGGGGTGGGGGGGGGGGGGGGTGGGGGGGGGGGGGGGTGGGGGGGGGGGGGGGTGGGGGGGGGGGGGGGTGGGGGGGGGGGGGGGTGGGGGGGGGGGGGGGTGGGGGGGGGGGGGGGTGGGGGGGGGGGGGGGTGGGGGGGGGGGGGGGTGGGGGGGGGGGGGGGTGGGGGGGGGGGGGGGTGGGGGGGGGGGGGGGTGGGGGGGGGGGGGGGTGGGGGGGGGGGGGGGTGGGGGGGGGGGGGGGTGGGGGGGGGGGGGGGTGGGGGGGGGGGGGGGTGGGGGGGGGGGGGGGTGGGGGGGGGGGGGGGTGGGGGGGGGGGGGGGTGGGGGGGGGGGGGGGTGGGGGGGGGGGGGGGTGGGGGGGGGGGGGGGTGGGGGGGGGGGGGGGTGGGGGGGGGGGGGGGTGGGGGGGGGGGGGGGTGGGGGGGGGGGGGGGTGGGGGGGGGGGGGGGTGGGGGGGGGGGGGGGTGGGGGGGGGGGGGGGTGGGGGGGGGGGGGGGTGGGGGGGGGGGGGGGTGGGGGGGGGGGGGGGTGGGGGGGGGGGGGGGTGGGGGGGGGGGGGGGTGGGGGGGGGGGGGGGTGGGGGGGGGGGGGGGTGGGGGGGGGGGGGGGTGGGGGGGGGGGGGGGTGGGGGGGGGGGGGGGTGGGGGGGGGGGGGGGTGGGGGGGGGGGGGGGTGGGGGGGGGGGGGGGTGGGGGGGGGGGGGGGTGGGGGGGGGGGGGGGTGGGGGGGGGGGGGGGTGGGGGGGGGGGGGGGTGGGGGGGGGGGGGGGTGGGGGGGGGGGGGGGTGGGGGGGGGGGGGGGTGGGGGGGGGGGGGGGTGGGGGGGGGGGGGGGTGGGGGGGGGGGGGGGTGGGGGGGGGGGGGGGTGGGGGGGGGGGGGGGTGGGGGGGGGGGGGGGTGGGGGGGGGGGGGGGTGGGGGGGGGGGGGGGTGGGGGGGGGGGGGGGTGGGGGGGGGGGGGGGTGGGGGGGGGGGGGGGTGGGGGGGGGGGGGGGTGGGGGGGGGGGGGGGTGGGGGGGGGGGGGGGTGGGGGGGGGGGGGGGTGGGGGGGGGGGGGGGTGGGGGGGGGGGGGGGTGGGGGGGGGGGGGGGTGGGGGGGGGGGGGGGTGGGGGGGGGGGGGGGTGGGGGGGGGGGGGGGTGGGGGGGGGGGGGGGTGGGGGGGGGGGGGGGTGGGGGGGGGGGGGGGTGGGGGGGGGGGGGGGTGGGGGGGGGGGGGGGTGGGGGGGGGGGGGGGTGGGGGGGGGGGGGGGTGGGGGGGGGGGGGGGTGGGGGGGGGGGGGGGTGGGGGGGGGGGGGGGTGGGGGGGGGGGGGGGTGGGGGGGGGGGGGGGTGGGGGGGGGGGGGGGTGGGGGGGGGGGGGGGTGGGGGGGGGGGGGGGTGGGGGGGGGGGGGGGTGGGGGGGGGGGGGGGTGGGGGGGGGGGGGGGTGGGGGGGGGGGGGGGTGGGGGGGGGGGGGGGTGGGGGGGGGGGGGGGTGGGGGGGGGGGGGGGTGGGGGGGGGGGGGGGTGGGGGGGGGGGGGGGTGGGGGGGGGGGGGGGTGGGGGGGGGGGGGGGTGGGGGGGGGGGGGGGTGGGGGGGGGGGGGGGTGGGGGGGGGGGGGGGTGGGGGGGGGGGGGGGTGGGGGGGGGGGGGGGTGGGGGGGGGGGGGGGTGGGGGGGGGGGGGGGTGGGGGGGGGGGGGGGTGGGGGGGGGGGGGGGTGGGGGGGGGGGGGGGTGGGGGGGGGGGGGGGTGGGGGGGGGGGGGGGTGGGGGGGGGGGGGGGTGGGGGGGGGGGGGGGTGGGGGGGGGGGGGGGTGGGGGGGGGGGGGGGTGGGGGGGGGGGGGGGTGGGGGGGGGGGGGGGTGGGGGGGGGGGGGGGTGGGGGGGGGGGGGGGTGGGGGGGGGGGGGGGTGGGGGGGGGGGGGGGTGGGGGGGGGGGGGGGTGGGGGGGGGGGGGGGTGGGGGGGGGGGGGGGTGGGGGGGGGGGGGGGTGGGGGGGGGGGGGGGTGGGGGGGGGGGGGGGTGGGGGGGGGGGGGGGTGGGGGGGGGGGGGGGTGGGGGGGGGGGGGGGTGGGGGGGGGGGGGGGTGGGGGGGGGGGGGGGTGGGGGGGGGGGGGGGTGGGGGGGGGGGGGGGTGGGGGGGGGGGGGGGTGGGGGGGGGGGGGGGTGGGGGGGGGGGGGGGTGGGGGGGGGGGGGGGTGGGGGGGGGGGGGGGTGGGGGGGGGGGGGGGTGGGGGGGGGGGGGGGTGGGGGGGGGGGGGGGTGGGGGGGGGGGGGGGTGGGGGGGGGGGGGGGTGGGGGGGGGGGGGGGTGGGGGGGGGGGGGGGTGGGGGGGGGGGGGGGTGGGGGGGGGGGGGGGTGGGGGGGGGGGGGGGTGGGGGGGGGGGGGGGTGGGGGGGGGGGGGGGTGGGGGGGGGGGGGGGTGGGGGGGGGGGGGGGTGGGGGGGGGGGGGGGTGGGGGGGGGGGGGGGTGGGGGGGGGGGGGGGTGGGGGGGGGGGGGGGTGGGGGGGGGGGGGGGTGGGGGGGGGGGGGGGTGGGGGGGGGGGGGGGTGGGGGGGGGGGGGGGTGGGGGGGGGGGGGGGTGGGGGGGGGGGGGGGTGGGGGGGGGGGGGGGTGGGGGGGGGGGGGGGTGGGGGGGGGGGGGGGTGGGGGGGGGGGGGGGTGGGGGGGGGGGGGGGTGGGGGGGGGGGGGGGTGGGGGGGGGGGGGGGTGGGGGGGGGGGGGGGTGGGGGGGGGGGGGGGTGGGGGGGGGGGGGGGTGGGGGGGGGGGGGGGTGGGGGGGGGGGGGGGTGGGGGGGGGGGGGGGTGGGGGGGGGGGGGGGTGGGGGGGGGGGGGGGTGGGGGGGGGGGGGGGTGGGGGGGGGGGGGGGTGGGGGGGGGGGGGGGTGGGGGGGGGGGGGGGTGGGGGGGGGGGGGGGTGGGGGGGGGGGGGGGTGGGGGGGGGGGGGGGTGGGGGGGGGGGGGGGTGGGGGGGGGGGGGGGTGGGGGGGGGGGGGGGTGGGGGGGGGGGGGGGTGGGGGGGGGGGGGGGTGGGGGGGGGGGGGGGTGGGGGGGGGGGGGGGTGGGGGGGGGGGGGGGTGGGGGGGGGGGGGGGTGGGGGGGGGGGGGGGTGGGGGGGGGGGGGGGTGGGGGGGGGGGGGGGTGGGGGGGGGGGGGGGTGGGGGGGGGGGGGGGTGGGGGGGGGGGGGGGTGGGGGGGGGGGGGGGTGGGGGGGGGGGGGGGTGGGGGGGGGGGGGGGTGGGGGGGGGGGGGGGTGGGGGGGGGGGGGGGTGGGGGGGGGGGGGGGTGGGGGGGGGGGGGGGTGGGGGGGGGGGGGGGTGGGGGGGGGGGGGGGTGGGGGGGGGGGGGGGTGGGGGGGGGGGGGGGTGGGGGGGGGGGGGGGTGGGGGGGGGGGGGGGTGGGGGGGGGGGGGGGTGGGGGGGGGGGGGGGTGGGGGGGGGGGGGGGTGGGGGGGGGGGGGGGTGGGGGGGGGGGGGGGTGGGGGGGGGGGGGGGTGGGGGGGGGGGGGGGTGGGGGGGGGGGGGGGTGGGGGGGGGGGGGGGTGGGGGGGGGGGGGGGTGGGGGGGGGGGGGGGTGGGGGGGGGGGGGGGTGGGGGGGGGGGGGGGTGGGGGGGGGGGGGGGTGGGGGGGGGGGGGGGTGGGGGGGGGGGGGGGTGGGGGGGGGGGGGGGTGGGGGGGGGGGGGGGTGGGGGGGGGGGGGGGTGGGGGGGGGGGGGGGTGGGGGGGGGGGGGGGTGGGGGGGGGGGGGGGTGGGGGGGGGGGGGGGTGGGGGGGGGGGGGGGTGGGGGGGGGGGGGGGTGGGGGGGGGGGGGGGTGGGGGGGGGGGGGGGTGGGGGGGGGGGGGGGTGGGGGGGGGGGGGGGTGGGGGGGGGGGGGGGTGGGGGGGGGGGGGGGTGGGGGGGGGGGGGGGTGGGGGGGGGGGGGGGTGGGGGGGGGGGGGGGTGGGGGGGGGGGGGGGTGGGGGGGGGGGGGGGTGGGGGGGGGGGGGGGTGGGGGGGGGGGGGGGTGGGGGGGGGGGGGGGTGGGGGGGGGGGGGGGTGGGGGGGGGGGGGGGTGGGGGGGGGGGGGGGTGGGGGGGGGGGGGGGTGGGGGGGGGGGGGGGTGGGGGGGGGGGGGGGTGGGGGGGGGGGGGGGTGGGGGGGGGGGGGGGTGGGGGGGGGGGGGGGTGGGGGGGGGGGGGGGTGGGGGGGGGGGGGGGTGGGGGGGGGGGGGGGTGGGGGGGGGGGGGGGTGGGGGGGGGGGGGGGTGGGGGGGGGGGGGGGTGGGGGGGGGGGGGGGTGGGGGGGGGGGGGGGTGGGGGGGGGGGGGGGTGGGGGGGGGGGGGGGTGGGGGGGGGGGGGGGTGGGGGGGGGGGGGGGTGGGGGGGGGGGGGGGTGGGGGGGGGGGGGGGTGGGGGGGGGGGGGGGTGGGGGGGGGGGGGGGTGGGGGGGGGGGGGGGTGGGGGGGGGGGGGGGTGGGGGGGGGGGGGGGTGGGGGGGGGGGGGGGTGGGGGGGGGGGGGGGTGGGGGGGGGGGGGGGTGGGGGGGGGGGGGGGTGGGGGGGGGGGGGGGTGGGGGGGGGGGGGGGTGGGGGGGGGGGGGGGTGGGGGGGGGGGGGGGTGGGGGGGGGGGGGGGTGGGGGGGGGGGGGGGTGGGGGGGGGGGGGGGTGGGGGGGGGGGGGGGTGGGGGGGGGGGGGGGTGGGGGGGGGGGGGGGTGGGGGGGGGGGGGGGTGGGGGGGGGGGGGGGTGGGGGGGGGGGGGGGTGGGGGGGGGGGGGGGTGGGGGGGGGGGGGGGTGGGGGGGGGGGGGGGTGGGGGGGGGGGGGGGTGGGGGGGGGGGGGGGTGGGGGGGGGGGGGGGTGGGGGGGGGGGGGGGTGGGGGGGGGGGGGGGTGGGGGGGGGGGGGGGTGGGGGGGGGGGGGGGTGGGGGGGGGGGGGGGTGGGGGGGGGGGGGGGTGGGGGGGGGGGGGGGTGGGGGGGGGGGGGGGTGGGGGGGGGGGGGGGTGGGGGGGGGGGGGGGTGGGGGGGGGGGGGGGTGGGGGGGGGGGGGGGTGGGGGGGGGGGGGGGTGGGGGGGGGGGGGGGTGGGGGGGGGGGGGGGTGGGGGGGGGGGGGGGTGGGGGGGGGGGGGGGTGGGGGGGGGGGGGGGTGGGGGGGGGGGGGGGTGGGGGGGGGGGGGGGTGGGGGGGGGGGGGGGTGGGGGGGGGGGGGGGTGGGGGGGGGGGGGGGTGGGGGGGGGGGGGGGTGGGGGGGGGGGGGGGTGGGGGGGGGGGGGGGTGGGGGGGGGGGGGGGTGGGGGGGGGGGGGGGTGGGGGGGGGGGGGGGTGGGGGGGGGGGGGGGTGGGGGGGGGGGGGGGTGGGGGGGGGGGGGGGTGGGGGGGGGGGGGGGTGGGGGGGGGGGGGGGTGGGGGGGGGGGGGGGTGGGGGGGGGGGGGGGTGGGGGGGGGGGGGGGTGGGGGGGGGGGGGGGTGGGGGGGGGGGGGGGTGGGGGGGGGGGGGGGTGGGGGGGGGGGGGGGTGGGGGGGGGGGGGGGTGGGGGGGGGGGGGGGTGGGGGGGGGGGGGGGTGGGGGGGGGGGGGGGTGGGGGGGGGGGGGGGTGGGGGGGGGGGGGGGTGGGGGGGGGGGGGGGTGGGGGGGGGGGGGGGTGGGGGGGGGGGGGGGTGGGGGGGGGGGGGGGTGGGGGGGGGGGGGGGTGGGGGGGGGGGGGGGTGGGGGGGGGGGGGGGTGGGGGGGGGGGGGGGTGGGGGGGGGGGGGGGTGGGGGGGGGGGGGGGTGGGGGGGGGGGGGGGTGGGGGGGGGGGGGGGTGGGGGGGGGGGGGGGTGGGGGGGGGGGGGGGTGGGGGGGGGGGGGGGTGGGGGGGGGGGGGGGTGGGGGGGGGGGGGGGTGGGGGGGGGGGGGGGTGGGGGGGGGGGGGGGTGGGGGGGGGGGGGGGTGGGGGGGGGGGGGGGTGGGGGGGGGGGGGGGTGGGGGGGGGGGGGGGTGGGGGGGGGGGGGGGTGGGGGGGGGGGGGGGTGGGGGGGGGGGGGGGTGGGGGGGGGGGGGGGTGGGGGGGGGGGGGGGTGGGGGGGGGGGGGGGTGGGGGGGGGGGGGGGTGGGGGGGGGGGGGGGTGGGGGGGGGGGGGGGTGGGGGGGGGGGGGGGTGGGGGGGGGGGGGGGTGGGGGGGGGGGGGGGTGGGGGGGGGGGGGGGTGGGGGGGGGGGGGGGTGGGGGGGGGGGGGGGTGGGGGGGGGGGGGGGTGGGGGGGGGGGGGGGTGGGGGGGGGGGGGGGTGGGGGGGGGGGGGGGTGGGGGGGGGGGGGGGTGGGGGGGGGGGGGGGTGGGGGGGGGGGGGGGTGGGGGGGGGGGGGGGTGGGGGGGGGGGGGGGTGGGGGGGGGGGGGGGTGGGGGGGGGGGGGGGTGGGGGGGGGGGGGGGTGGGGGGGGGGGGGGGTGGGGGGGGGGGGGGGTGGGGGGGGGGGGGGGTGGGGGGGGGGGGGGGTGGGGGGGGGGGGGGGTGGGGGGGGGGGGGGGTGGGGGGGGGGGGGGGTGGGGGGGGGGGGGGGTGGGGGGGGGGGGGGGTGGGGGGGGGGGGGGGTGGGGGGGGGGGGGGGTGGGGGGGGGGGGGGGTGGGGGGGGGGGGGGGTGGGGGGGGGGGGGGGTGGGGGGGGGGGGGGGTGGGGGGGGGGGGGGGTGGGGGGGGGGGGGGGTGGGGGGGGGGGGGGGTGGGGGGGGGGGGGGGTGGGGGGGGGGGGGGGTGGGGGGGGGGGGGGGTGGGGGGGGGGGGGGGTGGGGGGGGGGGGGGGTGGGGGGGGGGGGGGGTGGGGGGGGGGGGGGGTGGGGGGGGGGGGGGGTGGGGGGGGGGGGGGGTGGGGGGGGGGGGGGGTGGGGGGGGGGGGGGGTGGGGGGGGGGGGGGGTGGGGGGGGGGGGGGGTGGGGGGGGGGGGGGGTGGGGGGGGGGGGGGGTGGGGGGGGGGGGGGGTGGGGGGGGGGGGGGGTGGGGGGGGGGGGGGGTGGGGGGGGGGGGGGGTGGGGGGGGGGGGGGGTGGGGGGGGGGGGGGGTGGGGGGGGGGGGGGGTGGGGGGGGGGGGGGGTGGGGGGGGGGGGGGGTGGGGGGGGGGGGGGGTGGGGGGGGGGGGGGGTGGGGGGGGGGGGGGGTGGGGGGGGGGGGGGGTGGGGGGGGGGGGGGGTGGGGGGGGGGGGGGGTGGGGGGGGGGGGGGGTGGGGGGGGGGGGGGGTGGGGGGGGGGGGGGGTGGGGGGGGGGGGGGGTGGGGGGGGGGGGGGGTGGGGGGGGGGGGGGGTGGGGGGGGGGGGGGGTGGGGGGGGGGGGGGGTGGGGGGGGGGGGGGGTGGGGGGGGGGGGGGGTGGGGGGGGGGGGGGGTGGGGGGGGGGGGGGGTGGGGGGGGGGGGGGGTGGGGGGGGGGGGGGGTGGGGGGGGGGGGGGGTGGGGGGGGGGGGGGGTGGGGGGGGGGGGGGGTGGGGGGGGGGGGGGGTGGGGGGGGGGGGGGGTGGGGGGGGGGGGGGGTGGGGGGGGGGGGGGGTGGGGGGGGGGGGGGGTGGGGGGGGGGGGGGGTGGGGGGGGGGGGGGGTGGGGGGGGGGGGGGGTGGGGGGGGGGGGGGGTGGGGGGGGGGGGGGGTGGGGGGGGGGGGGGGTGGGGGGGGGGGGGGGTGGGGGGGGGGGGGGGTGGGGGGGGGGGGGGGTGGGGGGGGGGGGGGGTGGGGGGGGGGGGGGGTGGGGGGGGGGGGGGGTGGGGGGGGGGGGGGGTGGGGGGGGGGGGGGGTGGGGGGGGGGGGGGGTGGGGGGGGGGGGGGGTGGGGGGGGGGGGGGGTGGGGGGGGGGGGGGGTGGGGGGGGGGGGGGGTGGGGGGGGGGGGGGGTGGGGGGGGGGGGGGGTGGGGGGGGGGGGGGGTGGGGGGGGGGGGGGGTGGGGGGGGGGGGGGGTGGGGGGGGGGGGGGGTGGGGGGGGGGGGGGGTGGGGGGGGGGGGGGGTGGGGGGGGGGGGGGGTGGGGGGGGGGGGGGGTGGGGGGGGGGGGGGGTGGGGGGGGGGGGGGGTGGGGGGGGGGGGGGGTGGGGGGGGGGGGGGGTGGGGGGGGGGGGGGGTGGGGGGGGGGGGGGGTGGGGGGGGGGGGGGGTGGGGGGGGGGGGGGGTGGGGGGGGGGGGGGGTGGGGGGGGGGGGGGGTGGGGGGGGGGGGGGGTGGGGGGGGGGGGGGGTGGGGGGGGGGGGGGGTGGGGGGGGGGGGGGGTGGGGGGGGGGGGGGGTGGGGGGGGGGGGGGGTGGGGGGGGGGGGGGGTGGGGGGGGGGGGGGGTGGGGGGGGGGGGGGGTGGGGGGGGGGGGGGGTGGGGGGGGGGGGGGGTGGGGGGGGGGGGGGGTGGGGGGGGGGGGGGGTGGGGGGGGGGGGGGGTGGGGGGGGGGGGGGGTGGGGGGGGGGGGGGGTGGGGGGGGGGGGGGGTGGGGGGGGGGGGGGGTGGGGGGGGGGGGGGGTGGGGGGGGGGGGGGGTGGGGGGGGGGGGGGGTGGGGGGGGGGGGGGGTGGGGGGGGGGGGGGGTGGGGGGGGGGGGGGGTGGGGGGGGGGGGGGGTGGGGGGGGGGGGGGGTGGGGGGGGGGGGGGGTGGGGGGGGGGGGGGGTGGGGGGGGGGGGGGGTGGGGGGGGGGGGGGGTGGGGGGGGGGGGGGGTGGGGGGGGGGGGGGGTGGGGGGGGGGGGGGGTGGGGGGGGGGGGGGGTGGGGGGGGGGGGGGGTGGGGGGGGGGGGGGGTGGGGGGGGGGGGGGGTGGGGGGGGGGGGGGGTGGGGGGGGGGGGGGGTGGGGGGGGGGGGGGGTGGGGGGGGGGGGGGGTGGGGGGGGGGGGGGGTGGGGGGGGGGGGGGGTGGGGGGGGGGGGGGGTGGGGGGGGGGGGGGGTGGGGGGGGGGGGGGGTGGGGGGGGGGGGGGGTGGGGGGGGGGGGGGGTGGGGGGGGGGGGGGGTGGGGGGGGGGGGGGGTGGGGGGGGGGGGGGGTGGGGGGGGGGGGGGGTGGGGGGGGGGGGGGGTGGGGGGGGGGGGGGGTGGGGGGGGGGGGGGGTGGGGGGGGGGGGGGGTGGGGGGGGGGGGGGGTGGGGGGGGGGGGGGGTGGGGGGGGGGGGGGGTGGGGGGGGGGGGGGGTGGGGGGGGGGGGGGGTGGGGGGGGGGGGGGGTGGGGGGGGGGGGGGGTGGGGGGGGGGGGGGGTGGGGGGGGGGGGGGGTGGGGGGGGGGGGGGGTGGGGGGGGGGGGGGGTGGGGGGGGGGGGGGGTGGGGGGGGGGGGGGGTGGGGGGGGGGGGGGGTGGGGGGGGGGGGGGGTGGGGGGGGGGGGGGGTGGGGGGGGGGGGGGGTGGGGGGGGGGGGGGGTGGGGGGGGGGGGGGGTGGGGGGGGGGGGGGGTGGGGGGGGGGGGGGGTGGGGGGGGGGGGGGGTGGGGGGGGGGGGGGGTGGGGGGGGGGGGGGGTGGGGGGGGGGGGGGGTGGGGGGGGGGGGGGGTGGGGGGGGGGGGGGGTGGGGGGGGGGGGGGGTGGGGGGGGGGGGGGGTGGGGGGGGGGGGGGGTGGGGGGGGGGGGGGGTGGGGGGGGGGGGGGGTGGGGGGGGGGGGGGGTGGGGGGGGGGGGGGGTGGGGGGGGGGGGGGGTGGGGGGGGGGGGGGGTGGGGGGGGGGGGGGGTGGGGGGGGGGGGGGGTGGGGGGGGGGGGGGGTGGGGGGGGGGGGGGGTGGGGGGGGGGGGGGGTGGGGGGGGGGGGGGGTGGGGGGGGGGGGGGGTGGGGGGGGGGGGGGGTGGGGGGGGGGGGGGGTGGGGGGGGGGGGGGGTGGGGGGGGGGGGGGGTGGGGGGGGGGGGGGGTGGGGGGGGGGGGGGGTGGGGGGGGGGGGGGGTGGGGGGGGGGGGGGGTGGGGGGGGGGGGGGGTGGGGGGGGGGGGGGGTGGGGGGGGGGGGGGGTGGGGGGGGGGGGGGGTGGGGGGGGGGGGGGGTGGGGGGGGGGGGGGGTGGGGGGGGGGGGGGGTGGGGGGGGGGGGGGGTGGGGGGGGGGGGGGGTGGGGGGGGGGGGGGGTGGGGGGGGGGGGGGGTGGGGGGGGGGGGGGGTGGGGGGGGGGGGGGGTGGGGGGGGGGGGGGGTGGGGGGGGGGGGGGGTGGGGGGGGGGGGGGGTGGGGGGGGGGGGGGGTGGGGGGGGGGGGGGGTGGGGGGGGGGGGGGGTGGGGGGGGGGGGGGGTGGGGGGGGGGGGGGGTGGGGGGGGGGGGGGGTGGGGGGGGGGGGGGGTGGGGGGGGGGGGGGGTGGGGGGGGGGGGGGGTGGGGGGGGGGGGGGGTGGGGGGGGGGGGGGGTGGGGGGGGGGGGGGGTGGGGGGGGGGGGGGGTGGGGGGGGGGGGGGGTGGGGGGGGGGGGGGGTGGGGGGGGGGGGGGGTGGGGGGGGGGGGGGGTGGGGGGGGGGGGGGGTGGGGGGGGGGGGGGGTGGGGGGGGGGGGGGGTGGGGGGGGGGGGGGGTGGGGGGGGGGGGGGGTGGGGGGGGGGGGGGGTGGGGGGGGGGGGGGGTGGGGGGGGGGGGGGGTGGGGGGGGGGGGGGGTGGGGGGGGGGGGGGGTGGGGGGGGGGGGGGGTGGGGGGGGGGGGGGGTGGGGGGGGGGGGGGGTGGGGGGGGGGGGGGGTGGGGGGGGGGGGGGGTGGGGGGGGGGGGGGGTGGGGGGGGGGGGGGGTGGGGGGGGGGGGGGGTGGGGGGGGGGGGGGGTGGGGGGGGGGGGGGGTGGGGGGGGGGGGGGGTGGGGGGGGGGGGGGGTGGGGGGGGGGGGGGGTGGGGGGGGGGGGGGGTGGGGGGGGGGGGGGGTGGGGGGGGGGGGGGGTGGGGGGGGGGGGGGGTGGGGGGGGGGGGGGGTGGGGGGGGGGGGGGGTGGGGGGGGGGGGGGGTGGGGGGGGGGGGGGGTGGGGGGGGGGGGGGGTGGGGGGGGGGGGGGGTGGGGGGGGGGGGGGGTGGGGGGGGGGGGGGGTGGGGGGGGGGGGGGGTGGGGGGGGGGGGGGGTGGGGGGGGGGGGGGGTGGGGGGGGGGGGGGGTGGGGGGGGGGGGGGGTGGGGGGGGGGGGGGGTGGGGGGGGGGGGGGGTGGGGGGGGGGGGGGGTGGGGGGGGGGGGGGGTGGGGGGGGGGGGGGGTGGGGGGGGGGGGGGGTGGGGGGGGGGGGGGGTGGGGGGGGGGGGGGGTGGGGGGGGGGGGGGGTGGGGGGGGGGGGGGGTGGGGGGGGGGGGGGGTGGGGGGGGGGGGGGGTGGGGGGGGGGGGGGGTGGGGGGGGGGGGGGGTGGGGGGGGGGGGGGGTGGGGGGGGGGGGGGGTGGGGGGGGGGGGGGGTGGGGGGGGGGGGGGGTGGGGGGGGGGGGGGGTGGGGGGGGGGGGGGGTGGGGGGGGGGGGGGGTGGGGGGGGGGGGGGGTGGGGGGGGGGGGGGGTGGGGGGGGGGGGGGGTGGGGGGGGGGGGGGGTGGGGGGGGGGGGGGGTGGGGGGGGGGGGGGGTGGGGGGGGGGGGGGGTGGGGGGGGGGGGGGGTGGGGGGGGGGGGGGGTGGGGGGGGGGGGGGGTGGGGGGGGGGGGGGGTGGGGGGGGGGGGGGGTGGGGGGGGGGGGGGGTGGGGGGGGGGGGGGGTGGGGGGGGGGGGGGGTGGGGGGGGGGGGGGGTGGGGGGGGGGGGGGGTGGGGGGGGGGGGGGGTGGGGGGGGGGGGGGGTGGGGGGGGGGGGGGGTGGGGGGGGGGGGGGGTGGGGGGGGGGGGGGGTGGGGGGGGGGGGGGGTGGGGGGGGGGGGGGGTGGGGGGGGGGGGGGGTGGGGGGGGGGGGGGGTGGGGGGGGGGGGGGGTGGGGGGGGGGGGGGGTGGGGGGGGGGGGGGGTGGGGGGGGGGGGGGGTGGGGGGGGGGGGGGGTGGGGGGGGGGGGGGGTGGGGGGGGGGGGGGGTGGGGGGGGGGGGGGGTGGGGGGGGGGGGGGGTGGGGGGGGGGGGGGGTGGGGGGGGGGGGGGGTGGGGGGGGGGGGGGGTGGGGGGGGGGGGGGGTGGGGGGGGGGGGGGGTGGGGGGGGGGGGGGGTGGGGGGGGGGGGGGGTGGGGGGGGGGGGGGGTGGGGGGGGGGGGGGGTGGGGGGGGGGGGGGGTGGGGGGGGGGGGGGGTGGGGGGGGGGGGGGGTGGGGGGGGGGGGGGGTGGGGGGGGGGGGGGGTGGGGGGGGGGGGGGGTGGGGGGGGGGGGGGGTGGGGGGGGGGGGGGGTGGGGGGGGGGGGGGGTGGGGGGGGGGGGGGGTGGGGGGGGGGGGGGGTGGGGGGGGGGGGGGGTGGGGGGGGGGGGGGGTGGGGGGGGGGGGGGGTGGGGGGGGGGGGGGGTGGGGGGGGGGGGGGGTGGGGGGGGGGGGGGGTGGGGGGGGGGGGGGGTGGGGGGGGGGGGGGGTGGGGGGGGGGGGGGGTGGGGGGGGGGGGGGGTGGGGGGGGGGGGGGGTGGGGGGGGGGGGGGGTGGGGGGGGGGGGGGGTGGGGGGGGGGGGGGGTGGGGGGGGGGGGGGGTGGGGGGGGGGGGGGGTGGGGGGGGGGGGGGGTGGGGGGGGGGGGGGGTGGGGGGGGGGGGGGGTGGGGGGGGGGGGGGGTGGGGGGGGGGGGGGGTGGGGGGGGGGGGGGGTGGGGGGGGGGGGGGGTGGGGGGGGGGGGGGGTGGGGGGGGGGGGGGGTGGGGGGGGGGGGGGGTGGGGGGGGGGGGGGGTGGGGGGGGGGGGGGGTGGGGGGGGGGGGGGGTGGGGGGGGGGGGGGGTGGGGGGGGGGGGGGGTGGGGGGGGGGGGGGGTGGGGGGGGGGGGGGGTGGGGGGGGGGGGGGGTGGGGGGGGGGGGGGGTGGGGGGGGGGGGGGGTGGGGGGGGGGGGGGGTGGGGGGGGGGGGGGGTGGGGGGGGGGGGGGGTGGGGGGGGGGGGGGGTGGGGGGGGGGGGGGGTGGGGGGGGGGGGGGGTGGGGGGGGGGGGGGGTGGGGGGGGGGGGGGGTGGGGGGGGGGGGGGGTGGGGGGGGGGGGGGGTGGGGGGGGGGGGGGGTGGGGGGGGGGGGGGGTGGGGGGGGGGGGGGGTGGGGGGGGGGGGGGGTGGGGGGGGGGGGGGGTGGGGGGGGGGGGGGGTGGGGGGGGGGGGGGGTGGGGGGGGGGGGGGGTGGGGGGGGGGGGGGGTGGGGGGGGGGGGGGGTGGGGGGGGGGGGGGGTGGGGGGGGGGGGGGGTGGGGGGGGGGGGGGGTGGGGGGGGGGGGGGGTGGGGGGGGGGGGGGGTGGGGGGGGGGGGGGGTGGGGGGGGGGGGGGGTGGGGGGGGGGGGGGGTGGGGGGGGGGGGGGGTGGGGGGGGGGGGGGGTGGGGGGGGGGGGGGGTGGGGGGGGGGGGGGGTGGGGGGGGGGGGGGGTGGGGGGGGGGGGGGGTGGGGGGGGGGGGGGGTGGGGGGGGGGGGGGGTGGGGGGGGGGGGGGGTGGGGGGGGGGGGGGGTGGGGGGGGGGGGGGGTGGGGGGGGGGGGGGGTGGGGGGGGGGGGGGGTGGGGGGGGGGGGGGGTGGGGGGGGGGGGGGGTGGGGGGGGGGGGGGGTGGGGGGGGGGGGGGGTGGGGGGGGGGGGGGGTGGGGGGGGGGGGGGGTGGGGGGGGGGGGGGGTGGGGGGGGGGGGGGGTGGGGGGGGGGGGGGGTGGGGGGGGGGGGGGGTGGGGGGGGGGGGGGGTGGGGGGGGGGGGGGGTGGGGGGGGGGGGGGGTGGGGGGGGGGGGGGGTGGGGGGGGGGGGGGGTGGGGGGGGGGGGGGGTGGGGGGGGGGGGGGGTGGGGGGGGGGGGGGGTGGGGGGGGGGGGGGGTGGGGGGGGGGGGGGGTGGGGGGGGGGGGGGGTGGGGGGGGGGGGGGGTGGGGGGGGGGGGGGGTGGGGGGGGGGGGGGGTGGGGGGGGGGGGGGGTGGGGGGGGGGGGGGGTGGGGGGGGGGGGGGGTGGGGGGGGGGGGGGGTGGGGGGGGGGGGGGGTGGGGGGGGGGGGGGGTGGGGGGGGGGGGGGGTGGGGGGGGGGGGGGGTGGGGGGGGGGGGGGGTGGGGGGGGGGGGGGGTGGGGGGGGGGGGGGGTGGGGGGGGGGGGGGGTGGGGGGGGGGGGGGGTGGGGGGGGGGGGGGGTGGGGGGGGGGGGGGGTGGGGGGGGGGGGGGGTGGGGGGGGGGGGGGGTGGGGGGGGGGGGGGGTGGGGGGGGGGGGGGGTGGGGGGGGGGGGGGGTGGGGGGGGGGGGGGGTGGGGGGGGGGGGGGGTGGGGGGGGGGGGGGGTGGGGGGGGGGGGGGGTGGGGGGGGGGGGGGGTGGGGGGGGGGGGGGGTGGGGGGGGGGGGGGGTGGGGGGGGGGGGGGGTGGGGGGGGGGGGGGGTGGGGGGGGGGGGGGGTGGGGGGGGGGGGGGGTGGGGGGGGGGGGGGGTGGGGGGGGGGGGGGGTGGGGGGGGGGGGGGGTGGGGGGGGGGGGGGGTGGGGGGGGGGGGGGGTGGGGGGGGGGGGGGGTGGGGGGGGGGGGGGGTGGGGGGGGGGGGGGGTGGGGGGGGGGGGGGGTGGGGGGGGGGGGGGGTGGGGGGGGGGGGGGGTGGGGGGGGGGGGGGGTGGGGGGGGGGGGGGGTGGGGGGGGGGGGGGGTGGGGGGGGGGGGGGGTGGGGGGGGGGGGGGGTGGGGGGGGGGGGGGGTGGGGGGGGGGGGGGGTGGGGGGGGGGGGGGGTGGGGGGGGGGGGGGGTGGGGGGGGGGGGGGGTGGGGGGGGGGGGGGGTGGGGGGGGGGGGGGGTGGGGGGGGGGGGGGGTGGGGGGGGGGGGGGGTGGGGGGGGGGGGGGGTGGGGGGGGGGGGGGGTGGGGGGGGGGGGGGGTGGGGGGGGGGGGGGGTGGGGGGGGGGGGGGGTGGGGGGGGGGGGGGGTGGGGGGGGGGGGGGGTGGGGGGGGGGGGGGGTGGTAGTGGGGTGGTGGTGGTGGAGGGGGGGGGGGGAAGTGGGGGGGGGGGGTGGGGGGGGGGGGGGGGGGGGGGGGGGGGGGGGGGGGGGGGGGGGGGGGGGGGGGGGGGGGGGGGGGGGGGGGGGGGGGGGGGGGAGGGAGGGAGGGAGGGAGGGAGGGAGGGAGGGAGGGGGAAAGAACATAACATAAGAACTAGCCTGCTGGATCAGACCAGAGTCCATCTAGTCCAGCTCTCTGCTACTCGCAGTGGCCCACCAGGTGCCTTTGGGAGCTCACATGCAGGATGTGAAAGCAAGGGCCTTCTGCTGCTGCTGCTCCTGAGCACCTGGTCTGCTAAGGCATTTGCAACTTGAGATCAAGGAGGAAAGAAGGGAGGGAGAGAGACAGAAAGAAAGAAAGAAAGAAAGAAAGAAAAGAGGAAGTAGAGAGAAAGAAAGGAGGGAGAGAGGAGGTTGAAAGAAAAAATAAAAAGAAAGAAAGAAGGGAGGGAGGGAGGGAGGCAGGGAGGGGGAAAGAAGGGAGGGAGAGTGACAGAAAGAAAGAAAGAAGGAAGGAAGGAAGGAAGAAGGAAGGAAGTAGAGAGAGAGAGGAGGGGGAGAGAGAAAGAAAGAAAGAAAAAAGGAGGAAGTAGAGAGAGAAAGGAGGGGGAGAGAGAAAGAAAGAAAGGAGAAAGAAAGGAGAAAGAAAGAAAAGAGGAGAGAGGGAGGGAGAAAGAAAAGAATAAAAAGAAAGGTGGGAGGGAGGGCAAAAGAAAGAAAGAAAGAAAGAAAGAAAGAAAGAAAGAAAGAAAGAAAGAAAGAAAGAAACCCGCGACCCCAGAAACCAGACAACATCGACAAGCCCCCCCCCCCCCCCCCCCAGCGTCTGGTGCCCGTGTGAAACTCCGCACGCCGGTGGCTGGCGGTGGGGGGGCTCCGTCCCGTGCGAGGCTCCGGCTGGCTCCCGCGGGATGGCGCCTGCCTGGGCTGCGGTGGGGCGGAGGGGCCCGGGGTGGGGGTGGGGGTGGAGAAGGGGGCGTGGGAACCGGCCGTCCTTTCCCTCTCCTCCTTCCCGGCCTCTTGGAAGCGGAGGCGGAGCGCTGCGCTGCCCTCCTTCCCGGGCTCCGGCCATTGGATCGCGCAGGGCCACCCCCGGAGCTCCCTCCCTCCCTCCCTCCCTCCTCCCGGGAGACCCAGCCGTCCGTCGGCGCCGCTTTTGGGCTTCCTGGAGCAGTTGAGCCGGCGCCCGGGATCGGGGCTCCCTTCCCCTGGCCGAGCCGTGGGCAGCAGCAACCGTTGCCCGGGAGCACGTCGGAACAGAGCGCCCCGGATCGGGGCTCCACACCCGGGAGGCGGCAAACCCGCGTCTGCCCCGGGGTCCTCCGGATGGGGACCGGCGGGGCTTTCCCAGACACGCGACACGCAACCCGCGCACGTGTGAACGCCTGCAGGGATCCGGGGACGAGGAGGCGGAGCGCGCGAGGCGCCGGCTTGTAGGTCTGCGGCGCCCCCGGGGTCCAGTCGAGGGGCGCCCGGCTGTCCTCCCCCCCCCCGCCCCCGGACGACCCTTCCCCACTCCTCCCAAACCCCCTCCGGGATGGCGGCCATCCAAGCCCTCCAGCAGTGGTGCAGGAAGCAATGCGAGGGTTACAAAGACGTCCAAGTGACCAACATGACCACCTCCTTCCGCGACGGCCTGGCCTTCTGCGCGATCCTGCACCGCCACAGGCCGGATCTGATGTGAGTGATGGGGAAGGGGTCCCTTGGGGCGGGGTGGGGGGGGGGTCTTCCTTGCAGAGCACCTTTGGGAGCAGGGGGCCGCCCGCCCGCCCGCCCGTCCGCCACCACTACAGCTCGAGGGTGCTGTCCAGAGCCCTGTTGGCTAAACGGGACTTAAAGGGGGCATTATCCTAGATCCCATTATGCTAGATCTGCTTGGCATGCAGGAGGTCCTGGGTTCGAATCCCGACGTCCCCCACCAAAAGTCCCCCACTATGAGTCTCCTTACAGGAAAGAAAGGTGGGGTATAAATTCAAACTCCTCTTCCTCTTCCTCCTCCTCTCTTCTTCTTCTTCTTCTTCTTCTTCTTCTTCTTCTTCTTCTTCTTCTTCTTCTTCTTCTTCTTCTTCTTCTTCTTCTTCTTCACTCCTTTCCTTTCCTCTCTCCACAACAGACACCTTGTGAGGTAGGTGGGGCTGAGAGAGTTCAGAGCGAACTGTGACTAGCCCAAGGTCACCCAGCAGGAACGTAGCAGTGTGGAAACACATCTGGTTCACCAGAGAAGCCTCTGCCACTCAGGTGGAGGAGTGGGGGATCAAACCCGGTTCTCCAGATTAGAACCCGCCTGCTTTTAACCACCACACCACGCTGGCTGTCAGTGTGGTGTTTAATTAAAAGGCAAGGGGGTATCTCTATGGCATCATTGAACTGGGAAATCTGTTCTCGGACTGCACCATTTCAGACAGCAGGGCCCAAACAGCTTTCCATATTGAAAAAACCCCACATGCAGAAAACTAGCATGTCAGGGGGGAAGGCTGCTACCTTTCTGAGTGCGAATCGTATTGTTTGATTTGCTCAGTGGTGTGATCTTGCGCTCTGGAATCACACGTCAATGCCCAAACTCCAGAGAAAGGTCCCATCTCGGCACTATCCAAATGCAAACATACCTGCCTGCAGGAAGACATTTATTTATTATTCATTTTATTTATTATCAATTTTATATACCGCCCCTCCCGGCCACGAATTGGGGACCTGCCTGGCCTGCAGCGACTGTCTAACACAGGACGGCCGTTCGCTGGCATCAGCCGGGGCCACGCAGGTGTCACGCTTTCCTGCTTCCTTGGGATGAGTCACACGGAAGGAAATGACACAGGGCCGTTGTGCCGGAGCGAACGTCATGCCGCTGAAGTCATTGGTGTTGTGGTTTCAGAGGTCCCAGCAGGCGTGTTGTCAAACATTTGGACGGAGATGTGACGTTGCAAACCCTGCCAGTTTCTGGCTCTCCCATCGGAGAGATTTCTAGAGACCCAGGAGGTCCATTGAGATCCTCTAGCGGCTTCCAAACTCCAAGAGGCTGCAAATTTCTCTCTGGATTTGCCTGGATATTTTTGCTGCCTTTCACCTACCTTTTACCTGCTTTACTTCCAAGTTAGAAAGCTGGATGCCCATTTGACAGAGGCCAATTCTGTCAAGTTTTTTTTGGGGGGGGGAAGATAAAGGTTGCTGTGGTCACCTAGGTCAGGGGTCTTTAACGTGGCGCCTGTGGGCACCGTGGTGGCTGCTGACAGATTTTCTGGAAATGGATAGGGCCAGGTAGGGCTTTTGTCCAGGGAAGCTCCTGACCTGGTGTTTGTGTAGTTGTGCTTATTTGTTAAAATGTTGCTTTGTCCGCAGCCGTCACCACAGTTCGAAGATCTCCACTGTGCGATGGACGTTATGTTGTGACAAACATTTTGCGGCTGGCTCCGCCTCTGTTGGCAGCCATTTTTACAGCACGCTCCAGCGCCGTTGGTGGCCATTTTGCAGCACGCTGTGGCTCCGTTGGCGGCCATTTTGCAGCACGCTGTGGCTCCATTGGCCGCCATTTTGCAGCATGCTGTGGCTCCGTCAGCGGCCATTTTGCAGCACACTCTGGCTCCGTCGGCGGCCATTTTGCAGCAGCCTTCTCGTTGCTGCTCCCCCCATGTTGGGGCTGCGTTCCGAACGGACTCCAAAAGAGTTAGAGTGTCGGGCTGAGATCTGGGAGACCCAAGTTCGAATCTCCCCCCCCACACACACTATTTGGCAAGGAAGCTTGCTGGGTGACTTTGGGCCAGCCTGGCCTACCTCACCAGGTTGTTGTGAGGATAGAAAAGAGAAGGAGAGGGTGCTGTAAGCTGTTTTGGGTCCCCATTGAGGAGGAAAGCAAGACAGAATGAAAAAGGGAGGAAAAGATGGAGAAGAATGGGGATTAGACACGTTTGGGGAAGACAGAACCATCAATGGCAACCAGCTATGTAGAGACTCCATGTTACAACACAGTGTATCTCTGATTAACCCCTGCATGGCTCTTTTGCTGTTATGACTGTAATTTAAACTTTTCTCTCTTGTCTTGGCTTGCTTGGGTGCTGATCTCTGCCATAGCTGTCTCTCCTTCTTTCTCTCTCTTTCTCTCTCTTTGTCCCAGGTAGTTTCTTCCAGCCGTTCCCTCCTTCTCTGCTTCCTCGACTTCCTCCTTTGACCTTCTTTCTCCACGCCTGAGGCCAAGGAACAAACGCCACAAACAACTTGTCGCTGTGGAAAGAAGCTGTGCTTTCCTCCCTCCCCTAATTTTACACAAGGATCTTCGTTGTGTGAATGAAGATACGCTGTGGCAGCCATTTTCTGGCTGTCTCCGCCCCCCGTGGCAGCCATTTTCTGGCTGTCTCCGCCTCCTTCAGCAGCCATCTTGTGGCTGTACCCACCATGCCATGATGGAATTCAGAAGGCGCCTTCAGGCTCAGAAAGGTTGGGGACCCCTGCTCTAGAAGCAGTGTGGGATGTCAGGCTATAAACGGGAGGATTGAATTCGAGACCCGACGCTCCTTGGGCTGCTCATTCTCTCTCGTACCTTAACCTGCCTTGTAGGCTGGTTCTGAACTTCTTGAATCCCCATTCATAAGGGGAAAAAGTCCACAAGCCACATGTTTTGGTTTTGGGTATGCCCGCTACCCGCAGCGTGGTGGGAGTCTTAATTCCTGAGCCGTATGCAAGAAGGGAATGGGACCTTTTCCATGCAAATCCCTGAAAGCATGTCTGAAATGGTTTCAATTACCTTCCCCACAATAAATGTCCACACTTACCTCCTTGAAACGATTCCTGACTCCTATTTTGTGATCCCCCCCCCTCTTTTTTTGCGTACGTTGTCAAATCGAGGTATCAGTGCTTCAAATGCCTCAGGCAGACCTTGTATACTCAAGGCATTGAAGATACCCACCCACCCCCAATTTTAAAAAGCCTCACAGAAATTCTCAACATGCTCAAGAAACAGGAAAGTTCCTAAAAGGACCCACACAGGCTAATGAAACTGTTCTGAAAACGTTTCAAAGGGGCATGCATGTTGGGAACAGGGCTCGCCTACCCTGCAGGGTTGCTGTGACGATGGAACGGCGAAACAGAATGACGTGAGCTTCTTCGGACAGTAGAATGTGTTTGCAGGGCTGTGGCAGGACCTTTTTTTTGTTAGGGGCAAGACTACCTCGCAGGGTTGACACGGAGAAGAAGAGAAGCCAATTTGGAAATGAAATAAACAATAAAGAAATAAATAAAATAAGCTGAGCGCGTTTGTGGAAAGGGGAAGGGGAAACACGTCCTAGAAACATGGTGTGAAACTCAGGTTTGCTAAAAAAAATCCTTTTCTTTTTATCCTTCAGCGACTTCTCTGCTCTGCGCAAGGAAAATGTCTTCGAAAACAACCAGCTGGTAAGAGTTCGGGGTTTCCTGCTCCCGAGCGCCTCTCTCCGAATTGGTGCCTGCTCTCTGACCTGGATAGATTAGATCGGAACGACCAGCCCTATATATATAAACAGAGGACGGCATAAAATCTGCATGCTTAACCTCTTGACTCATTGGGCAAGCATCTGATTAAATGGCTGGACCAGCAATGTCTGTTTTGGTCACGTAACCCCGACCTGGGTACCTATTTCATGGCATTCTGGGACAATTTGTTTCAGATCGGCTGCCGATCTCTCCGAACTGAAACGAAAACGAAGCTCGCCTGACTTTCCCTGGGAGAGAACGAAGACGGGAAACAGATTGCCATTAAACGCAGCGGGCGTGCCTTCGAAATCCCCTTTCCGTCCAGGCTGCGCTCTGGAAAACCAGTTCGACCGGTTTTCAGACCTGGTCAATTCAAGCTGGGGGGAAAAAGCTGGGATCGCACAGGTGTATTGGCTAACACCCATGCCGTCACCCACGCATATAAACATCAAGCAAGCAAGCAAGCCTTTATTGGCATAGACAGCCGTACAGCAATAATAAAAACAGATTAAAAAGCATATACAATACAGGATATACATGTTAGGACGAAGGAAATCTACTGGCATTTAGTAATTTCCAGGAGAAAGTCTGCCACTATCATACAGAGAGAAGGATCAGGGTTGTCCAACAAGTAGTGTAATCTAAATAAATCGGGGAGGTCGGGTAAATGTAAAGGAGTGAGATTCACATACTTGGATCTGATTTCCTTGAATCTGAGACAGTGAAGTAATTGGTGGGCCAGAGATTCAACTGAGCCATCGTTACACGGGCACAATCTTTTAGCCTTTTCTTGCTTATTAAATCTGCCATGTAACAAGGCAGAAGGCATAACATTAAACCTGGCGAGCATTATGGCTCTCCTTTGAACAGGGTTTATTAAGCAATACAGGTAGTGTGCCAAGTGGCCCCGTTGAAATGGGAGAGAACGCATATAAACATGCAAATCGGCAGAACTGTTTTACAATTGATTTTTTTTTAGAAAGGCAAGCCTCCCTTATTATTGGAGGGATAACTGCAAAAAAACCCCCAATGTTTGGCCCCTTCCGCACATGCAGAATAATGCCCTTTCAATCCACTTTGCAGCTGGATTTTACTGTGCGGAATGGCCAAATTGCAAACCATTGTGAAAGTGGATTGAAAATGCATTATTCCGCATGTGCGGAAGGGGCCGATGTTTGTTATGCAGGAGTATATAGTTGTGACCGAAGCTGTAAAACTGGCTCCGTGTTTTGGGTGAGAATCCCTCTGTGACATCTTTTCGTTCTCACACCTGTTCCGTTGCAGATTTCTGTAATTCTGTGACGTTGCTTGTTAGATGTCCCGTCTTGTTTTATGGCACAGATTTACATTGTGTGCTTCACCTTTGAGTCTCACTGACAGGCGGCCTATAAAGAATGTGGAATAAAATTGTAAAAACAGCTGTGCTTTGCAAAGTGTAGCTTGCGCTTGGCTGCGTGCGCACAGACTTTTGCTCTGCCGCATTCCCGAGCACGGCTTTGTCGGGTGGAAGAGAGGCCTCAGCTGTTTCCCCCAAAGTCCGGACCACCCATCGACCGTGTCCCGGTTCCAAAATCCGAGCGTGGGAGAATGCTTGTAGAACGGAATGTGCCCTTCCTTCTTCGGTGAATAAGAGAGAAGTCAGATTTCTCTCGCCGGACGGCTGGAATCCATATTGGTTCCTGAGCTGCTCGAAATTAAAACCTTCCGCCTGATCTTGTGAAAGATTTTCAGGAGATCTGAATTGGCCTTCTAATCTTCTGATTCTCAGGCTCACTGTCTTACTGGTTGTGGTGGGTTTCCTGGCCTGTGTGGCCGTGGTCTGGTAGAACTTGCAGAAAGCAGCAGTGGTAGATCTTGCAGAAAGGAGCAGCAGTGGCGTAGGAGGTTAAGAGCTCGTGTATCTAATCTGGAGGAACCGGGTTTGATTCCCCGCTCTGCCGCCTGAGCTGTGGAGGCTTCTCTGGGGAATTCAGATTAGCCTGTACACTCCCACACACGCCAGCTGGGTGACCTTGGGCTAGTCACAGCTTCTCGGAGCTCTCTCAGCCCCACCTACCTCACAGGGTGTTTGTTGTGAGGGGGGGAATGGCAAGGAGATTGTCAGCCCCTTTGAGTCTCCTGCAGGAGAGAAAGAGGGGATATAAATCCAAACTCCTCCTCCTCCTCCTCCTCCTCCTCCTCCTCCTCTTCTTCTTCTTCTTCTTCTTCTTCTTCTTCTTCTTCTTCTTCTTCTTCTTCTTCTTCTTCTTCTTCTTCTTCTTCTTCTTCTTCTTCTTCTTCTTCTTCTTCTTCTTCTTCTTCCTAACGTTTCGCCTGCACCTGTGGCTGGCATCTTCAGAGGAGTATCACAGAGGGAAGTCTGTTACACAGTATATGCCTCACTAAACATTCCCTTCTCACTTTGTGTAACAGACTTCCCTCTGTGATGCACCTCTGAAGATGCAGGAGAAACGTTAGGAACAAGATCCACCAGACCACGGCCACACAGCCCAGGAAACCCACCACAACCAGTTGAATCCGGTCGTGAAAGCCTTCGACAATACATTCACTGTCCTACATTTGCGTCTCAACTGTGGTTGCCACCTCTGGGTTGGGATTGGGGTGGTGGGTGGTGGAGCCTCATTTTTTATTCCACCCTCCCTCCAAGGAACTCAGGACAACGTCTATGATGCTCCCGTCCTCCATGTTTTTTTAACATATGACGAGCCACGGTATGCTGCGAGTGAGAGATTGACCTGCCCAGAACTGCCCAGTAGAGGGCAGGATTTGAATTCGGGGCTCTGAATCCCTTGTGCGCTTTCTAACGTGGAGTGGTTGGTTTTGCGTTACAGGACATCCAGCCAAACCAACAGACCGACCTTTTTTGTGTTTTTGTGTATGGACTTCTCCCCTTTCCCCCAAATTATTTTCTTCTGCCACGTCCCAATGCAGGAGCTTCTCCGTGCTCCGATTCACCTTAAAAGTATTTTTTCCACCCCTTCTGGGGTGAAAAGAAATGCTGTTGCACAAACTGCCTTACAAGGCCTTAAAATGTGTGCACAATTTTGCTGCCTGACTAACAGACAAAACAAAGGAAGGGGGTGGAGAGAAATCCCCTCTTGAGCCAGTTTCAAAAGGGGGGGGGCGAGAAATGCAACTTAGAAGCTGGCCCATGTTTGAAATCCCCTCTTTTGGGGGGGTTGCATAAAACTGTAATGTATTCAAGATGGTGGGGAGGGTTAAGCCCAGCTGAGCTGCTTCGGGTGGGAGGCTCCGAAAGAACGTCTTGGGGTGCCTCTTTCTCTTGTTGTGGCGTTTCGGAAAGGCTTTCGAGAGAGCCGACCTGTGCATTTACTGGAGGCCTCGGAGAGCAGTTCTCTCTATGCCACAGGTGTCCAACTCGCAGCCCTCCAGATGTTCATGAACTACAATTCCCATCAGCCCTTGCCAGTATAGCCATTGCTCATGTTGGGAGGGACTGATAGGAATTGTAGTTCGTGAACATCTGGCGGGCTGAGAGTTTGACGCCCCTGCTCTACACAAACCGTCTTGGACGCATTCATTTAGTTAGCTCGCAAGTCAACGTATTTATTTATTTATTTATTTATTTATTTATTTAGCTAGCTAGCTAGCTAGCTAGCTAGCTAGCTAGCTAGCTAATATACCGCCCAACCCCAAAGGACTCTGGTGACCCTGTAGGGTTTTCAAGGCCAGTGAAGTTCAGGGGTGCTTTGTGTAAGGAATCAGCAAGGTCCAGTCCAAAAGCAACCTTAATAGTTCTTTATTGAGCTGGCTTTCATGATCATCTACAGGCAATGCAGATTCTAAACCCCCCCCCCCCCTTGTCGGGCAGCCGCTTTTACGGGCCTCTATTCCCGCCAAGAGCTGAACATAAACTATTAGCAGTTCCCACCTAACAAACCAAAAGCAGTTTCACACAGGGCTAAATCACACAGACAGAAAGCAAGGTTAAGCAAGTGATGACAGACGTAACGTAGCGAAGGAATCTTCTTCAAGGCCAAACTACCAACTATAACAAAGTCACAACCTTACACTTTGCCTGCCTTGTGTACCAAACCTGGACTTCTTGGGTGGTTACGCAGAGGTAGTCAAACATCTGGATTTCTGTCCCCTGACCTGGATGACCCAGGGAAGACCTGTCACATCAGATATCAGAATCTAAGCAGATTCAGCCCTAGTTAGTACTTAGGTGGGAATCCGCCAAGGAAGTCCAGGGTTGCTTTGCAGAGGCAGCCAATGGCAAACCACCTCTGCATGTCTGTGGCCTCGGAAACCCAAGGCATAAGTCAACAGCACTTTTGGCCATCACCATTCAGGCAAGGAGATAACGGGGGTTGTGGCCTGGAAGGAAAAGGAAGGAAAGGTCGCCGGGGGCTCCTCATTGTGCTTTGATTTGGGGTTCATCATGTGACCCCCTCATTGCTTGCCTTCGTGTTCCTCAGGCTTTCCAAGTGGCGGAGAAGGAGCTGGGGATCCCAGCCTTACTGGAAGCGGAGGACATGGTAGCGTTGAAGGTCCCCGACCGACTGAGCATCCTGACCTACGTTTCACAGTATTACAACTATTTCCACGGTCGGTCTCCAAGTGAGTGTCCATTTTTTTCAGTCCATTTTTTCCCCTTACAATGACATTTTTGCACCCAGTTCGGCAGGAACCAAAATCCCTTTTTAAAAAAGACCGAGAAGGCTGCTATGAACAGAGCCTCCAGTGTTAGCAGCAGTATATCTCTAACTTTCCAGGGTGAACAACAGGCCCAGTAAAGCATCGTCATACCCTGAAAGCCAGCGTGTCATAGTGGTTAAGAGCAGGTGCACTCTAATGGAGAACTGGGTTTGATTCCCCTCTCCTCCCTCTGAGTGGCGGAGGCTTCTCTGGTGAACTAGATTAGCTTGTGCACTCCAACACATGCCAGCTGGGTGACCTTGGGCTACTCACAGTTCTTCGGAGCTCTCTCAGCACCACCCGCCTCACAGGGTGATTGTTGTGAGGGGGGAAGGGCAAGGAGATTGTAAGCCCCTTTGAGTCTCCTGCAGGAGAGAAAGGGGAAATATAAATCCCAGCTCTTCTTCTTCGTCTTCTTTGGGGAGTTTCCCAGAATCCACCTCTGCTTCTCCCTAAAATATCCTTCAAAATTATCTGCCCTTCCAGCAGCAACCATAATCAGCAACACTGACTCGTCTCAAAGTTTTCAGTCCAGCTGGGCATAAGGTCTAGAAATTGGGTGCTCCCCGGTGAAATTTGAGCAGACGAGCTTAAGAGCAGCAGTGGCGTAGCAGTGGCGTAGGAGGTTAAGAGCTCGTGTATCTAATCTGAAGGAACCGGGTTTGATTCCCCGCTCTGCCGCCAGAGCTGTGGAGGCTTATCTGGGGAATTCAGATTAGCCTGTACACTCCCACACACGCCAGCTGGGTGACCTTGGGCTAGTCACAGCTTCTCGGAGCTCTCTCAGCCCCACCCGCCTCACAGGGTGTTTGTTGTGAGGGGGGAAGGGCAAGGAGATTGTCAGCCCCTTTGAGTCTCCTACAGGAGAGAAAGGGGGGGATAGAAATCCAAACTCTTCTTCTTCTCTTCTAAGATAATCGGAATGCGATTATAATGACAAAAGAACCAGCACAAAAGAAGAGAGAGGCATTTTCGACGTAATCAGTGATAGAGCACGGGTCTGTCGCCGCCCCGTTGCAACTAACGCTGTGAGCGTCCCTCATAAAGACCCCTCTGTTCGCGTTCGTCCCACTGTGCTGTCGACATGTTCGCTCTCTCTCCGTGCCGCTGACCCCTGACGGGTTGTGTGCCCCCCTCTCTTGTAATTCTTCCCCCAGAGTTCCCAACAAAAGCAACCGGCTCGGCGTTTCCGCTTCACTGTTGGGATCCCCGCCAGTCGCTCCTCTTTCCAAGGGGACTGTTCGGCTGCATCGTGAGCGAGGGCCTCCCGGTTTGAATACCCTTCTGTGTCCTCCAAACCCAGCCGAGAGCGCCCGGCTGGGCGTTGCTAGGGCCACGGCCTGTGAGGAATGCGCCCTCAAGAATTGCAGGGTGGCGACCTCTCGGCCCGGAGTTTGCAGGCTGACTGCCGGGAAGCGGTTGATATTTACGGAGGCTGAACAGCTCTCTCAGGCTTGGCTGTTGAGAACTAAAAAAATGAGGGTTTTAAAGGCGGTTGAAGATACCAGGCCTAGCATCCCCACCATGTTCTGGTTGCATCGCCGTCAAGAGTTGTCCCTTCTCTTTGTTTGTGATCCTTTTCTCTCTTGCGGGGTTGCCAGATGCAAGATCACAACTGATCTCTGGATTATGGCGGTCATCATGGCTGCTTTGGGGTGCCGGCTGAGGTGCCTTCCCAAACCCTGATCTCTCCCAAGTGCACCCCCAAAATCTCCAGAAATTGCCCAATGTGGAATTGGAAACCCAAGGGTTTGTATCTTTGGCTCATTCTGCACATGTGGAATAATGCACTTTCAAACTGCTTCCAGTGCTCTTTGAAGCTGTGCGGAATAGCAAAATCCACTTGCAAACCAGTTGTGAAAGTGGTTTGAAAACACATTATTTTGCATGTGCGGAAGGGGCCCTTGGGTTTGTTGACTCTAAAGCCCACCCTCTGGCCCTCCAGATGTTCATGGACTACAATTTCCATTACCCCTGCCAGCAAGGCTAATTATCCATACTGGCAGGGGTTGATGGGAAACGTAGTCCATGAACATCTGGAGGGCAAGAGTTGGACATTGCCGCCTTAGATCAAGTTGTCTGTGTCTTAAGCTGTAATCAAAAGCTGTGACCTGGGAGTCTTACCTCTTTCTCATTTGGGGACCTACCCCCAATTACAGCTGTTTTCCAGATGTCAGAGATCTGTTATTCTGGAGAAAACGGCAGCTACGTAAGGAGGACTCTAGGGCATTATGCCCTGCCTTTCTCCTCAGTGGGGACCCCAAGTGGTTTACGTCATTCTCGCTTCCTCCGTTTTATCCTCACAACGACCCTGTGAGGGAGGCTTGTTTGGATGTGCAGCCCAGAAACATTTCTCAAAATATTTCTCTGTTTTCACGTCTGTAGTTGGAGGGATGTCGGGAATCAAACGCCCCTCGTCCGACCCTGCTGAGCAGCCGGTGGAGAAGAAGGCTATTTCTGAACCAGCCATGCCAACCCCGGCCAAACCTCCTCGGATCTACGTGCCTCCTGAACCCAAGAGAAACCCAGCCCCGCAAGGACGAAATCTGGTGAAAGAAAACCCTCTGGCAAATGAGGTACGCAGGCACCTTTATCTCTGGCAGAATCAGGGCGATTGCACAGAATAAAGCTCCCTCCATCCTCGGTCACTATAGGACGTGGTAGAGTTGCTCAGAGAAATTCTCTTTATTCCTCTTGGCTCAGTTTCTCCTTAAAATCCAACAATCCTTTTCGTCCCTCTTTTTACCGAATTTGGATTAATTCCATTTTGATCCGAAGAGAAACGCGAAAATGGGGGCAGGCCGGGATGGCCCACGAAATGTCAGAATCCCACTCTGTGGATGCTCAGGGGCAAACCGTGTGTTCCCAAACTGCCCTTCTGCTAGAGCACCGCCTTGTGGTTTCTAGCAGGACTGCAAGGGCTGAAATGCTAGAAGGCCGTGTTGATTTCTCTTCGAAGAGAAACGGGAGAGAAACCTCTCTCTTAAAGGAGGGGAAAAGAGGAATCAGCACCTCTGTTTTTTTTAAAAAAATGAATTTCAGAGGAAACATTTATGTCCCCAAACGCTTTGATAATTGAATTTTCATGCCATCCAGGGAAATTCCAGGGAATTTTCATGCCATCCAGGGAAATTTTTCTAAGACCAGCAGAGTTGTGATCATGACTGTATCTAGTATGACTTGAATGAAGGGAGGGGTGATTGGTCAGTGGTAGAGAATTATCTTGGTATTCTGAAGGTCTTAAGTTCGATTCCTGGCGTCAGCTGTTAAAAAAGGACTAGGCAATAGGGGATGTGAAAACCTCTGTCTAAAGCCCAGGTGAGCGGCTGCCAGTCCGAGTGGGGAATACTTATCTTGATAGTCCAATGGTCAGATTCAGTTTCATATGTCAAGTGCATCTAGGAAGACTCTGTTGCTTTTCATTTTGCCCTTTCCTCTCCTCACAGAGACGGATTTTGGTGGAGACGAGCAACACCCGTAGCAGTGATTGCGCCATCTGCGGCGCCCATGTGCACCTGGTACAGCGCCACCTGGTGGATGGGAAGCTGTATCACAGGAACTGTTTCAGGTACGGTTCCCCGGCCTCACTCAGCTGCAGCCTTTGCCATTGGTTGGCCCTATCTCGTTGACGACTCTGCTTGGTCAGCGTGGTGTAGTGGTTAAGAGCAGGTGCACTCTAATCTGGAGAACTGGGTTTGATTCCCCACTCTGCCACTTGAGCTGCGGAGGCTTATCTGGTGAACTAGATTAGCTTGTGCACTCCAACACACGCCAGCTGGGTGACCTTGGGCTAGTCACAGCTTTTCCGAGCTCTCTCAGCCCCACCCATCTCACAGGGTGTTTGTTGTGGGGGAGGAAGGGAAAGGAGATTGTAAGTCCCTTTGAGTCTCCTTGCAGGAGAGAATGGGGGATATAAATCCAAACTGTTCTCTTGGCGACTGGGAGACAGGGATTGGTGTGGCGTACATCTGGCCTTGAGTCGCAATGCATGGGCTTTGGTGGTTAGCCAACGATCTTCAAACCCTGTTGATTCCCTTCAGGTGCAAGCAATGCTCCAACACGCTAACTTCCGGGGGCTACAAAGCTGGGACCGAGCCAGGCACACTCGTCTGCACGAGACACGAAGAGCAGAACCACCTCCGCGTTTTCCCACCTTCAAGGGCTGTCGGTGGGGAGAATAAACCTACTGGTATTGCCTCGGCTTCCAAGAGCCATTTGAAAGGACCGGAATCCAAGACACCAATGCAGGAGGTCCTGAAAACAAACCAGGTTCCCAAACCTTGGGAACCTTCAGGAACAAATAAATTCAGCTCTGTTTCCCCCAGCCCTAGTTCATGTTGCACGAATCCCGTTGGGAATAAAACGAACCATCTTGAAGCTGCCCCTTCTCATTGGACAGCGTCGTCCGCCAAGACGCAGCAGGCCCGAGAAAATTTTTTGCAGTCCAGCGTAGGAGCTTCTGTCCTTCCCACAGACAAAGCGGAGCCAGCTAAAAATCATGTTTCTCCTTTTAAGACTCCCGAATTCGCTGGGAAAACAATATTTCTATCGAGGATACATTCGGGAAGCAGTGAGAAGGACAAAGCGCGCACTATCCTTATGCAAGCGTTACCTGGGGCTTCGGCGAACAGGCAAAGAGATTCCCCCAGTGGGGCTCCCAGCTCAAGTGGGGTCCGTGGGTAAGTGCTTGGCTGTTTATTGTTCCTGTGCGTCCGAAAATTTGGCAACGGGCGCCCGAAATCCTGCAACTGCGAAACGCTGAAATGTGTAGCTTCAGATCATAGAATCATACAGTTGGAAGAGACTCCAAGGGCCATCCAGTCCAACCCCCCGACACAATCAAAGTCATAGACCAGCACAAGGTAGATAAGATACTCCCAATTAAAGGGGTAAAACACAGTAAAACTGTAAAGGTTCAAATATATTATCTATGACATTATAGCTCCACTTCCTAGACCCCAAATCCAAAAATATCCTGGTATTTCTTAATCCAGAGCTGGCAGGCCACAAATAGGGCAAGTTCAGACGTGCGAGGGTATAATCTCAGGGTTATCTGAATCCACCCCAAGTTGTAAAGTCTCTTTCTTTCTCTGCAGTGGGTGGTTGTCACCTGCCACCGCCGGCCTTCAGCACCCAGAGGCGAAGGATGTCGTCAACCCCTCAAGACCCACCGGCAGGCCAAGCAGCTCGGAAAAACCAGGGCAAATCCCCCCGAAAACCGCAGCCCCAAATTCGCCCAAGGACCTGTGCCCCACAGCAGGGACGGGTACCCAGAATGCAGCCAAGGATCATCCCGTTAGCAGACCTGCAGAGGCGAGGCCGAAAGCAGATATTACGGTCCCCAAAGGTAGGAGTGATCAATTAGTGTCCTGAATTAAAACAGGTGTCCTGAATTAAAGCAGGTGCACTCTAATCTGGAGAACCAGGTTTGATTCCCTGCTCTATCACTTGAGCTGTGGAGGCTTATCTGGGGAACCAGATTGGCTTGTGCACTCCAACACGATGTGAATGTGGTGAGAGAGGGGGCGGGAAAGGAGATTGTAAGCCCCTTTGAGTCTCCTTACAGGAGAGAAAGGGGGATATAAATCCAAACTACTCCTCCTCCTCTCCTTCTCCTTCTTTCTCACACAGTTACAGAAGATAAGTCGGAGAGCCCCGCAGACTGGCGGTCGAGGCTTCTTTCTCACACAGTTACGGAAGATAAGTCGGAGAGCCCCACAGACTGGCGATCGAGGCTTCTTTCTCACACAGTTACGGAAGATAAGTCGGAGAGCCCCGCAGACTGGCGATCGAGGCTGAAGCCGGTGGGAAACAAGTGAGTATCGCCGAGAGGGCATTTGACCAGACAGCCATGTTTACGTTGCATCACAAAAGTCCGTGCTGTTCTCCATGTGCGTGTCTGTCAGGGCCGCCTTTAGCTCACCAGACTCCCCAAGACCCATTCATGAGAGGCCCATATATCAGAGGTCACCCACCACCCTCGTGGAATGGAGGTCCCTGCTCTCCACCCTGTCCCCCCTCATTTGAAAGGCTCTGTACCAGATCCCACCAGAACAGAGGTGACTTGGTTCAATTAGCTTCAGATGGGTAGCTGTGCTGGTCTGCAGTAGAGGAGCCTGGTTCATCTCCTGAAGCCCCCTCGAGAACAGCGAGATTTTCGGCGTATGACCTTTTCAAGAGGCAAACCTCCCTTCGTCAGATACCAGCGAGACTCATCTTTTCGTCGGACTATATCCTGAAAACCTGCACAATTTTATTTTAATGGATCGCCTCTCCCCTTCTGGGCTCGGGGTGCTCCTTAGATGGACTCTGGCCCAGTCCTGTACTCTGTGCATGCCCAGAGATTGCAGAATTGTCCTTTTATTGGCACAAACGTTGGGGTAACCTTTAGTACAATTTGGGTCGGCTCCTATTCGAAGGACCGTTTAATATTAGTTTCAAACTAATATTGTTTTCAGTGCTTCTATACTTTGCCTCGTTGTTTTGACATTTGGATACTGATTTTAGCAGTTTTCTTTTGATACGTTATCGATATAATTTGAGTTTTATTCAATTTACTTGTGAGTTGCCTCAAGGTTTGGGAGGTGGGTGCAACACGCAGTCAAAATAATTAGAAGACGTCAGAAGACGTCAGGATGTGTTTTGTGGGACCACGGCATTTTCTGTAACATCCTCTTTTTATTCTTCTCTAGATATCCCTGCCCAGGAGATGCCCGAAACTCTCCGAAACCCACGGATGCCCACAAACTCGTTATCAACGTAGCCCCGAGCTCGGCACTCAAAGACACAAAACCTGCTTTTCCGAAGTTGCCCCCGACCAGTCATAACCCTGGTATGGTTTTGTTGTGGTAGAGAGAAGCAATGTATATTTTGCAAGCTCTTTGTATGAGCAGTGGGTGCGAAATCCAATCGAGGATCTTATTGTTAGGAGAAGAGACGGTCAAGGAGTGACGTGATAGCCATGATTTAGATATTTGAAGGGATGTCATGTTGGTGGGGGAGCAAGCTTGTTTTCTGCTGCTTCAGAGGCTGGGACCAGGAGTCCTGGGTTCAAGGTGAAGGAAAAGAGATTCCACCTAAACATCAGGAAGAACTTTCTGACCATCAGAACTGTTCGACTGTGGAATCCTTTGGAGGTTTTTAAACAGAGGCTGAATGGCCATCTGTGCTTTGATTGTGTGTTCCTGCATGGCAAGGGGTTGGACTGGATGGCCCTTGGGGTCTCTTCCAACTCTATGATTCTGTGATTTCTGCATAACAATGACGAGACAGTGGTCCAGAAGTTGGATACCGGACATGTCCATGAGATGCAAGGCAGGTTGCAGAACATTTTGGGTGCCAAGCGCTTTATTTGTTTCCATTCTAGCACCATCCGCTGATCAGCCCCAGAAAAAGAAACTGTTAGTGCCCACTTTGGAGGTCACGAGCGGCTGGCAGAAACCCAGGCAACCGTGGGAAGATGCTCCAGGTCTCCGGAAGGTGGAGGAGTCAGGCTGGCCAAAGAAAGCCACTGCGTCTGGTAAGTATCCCCACTGACTGGTTTCTGTGTGACAGGCTATGAGTGCGTATAGGCAGCATTGTGTAGTTCTTAGCGTGCCAGACTTGAAGGAGAAGAAGAAGAGTTTGGATTTATATGTATTGCGACTCAAGGCCAGATGTTCGCCACAACAATCCCTGTCTCCCAGACGCCAAGAGAAGAGTTTGGATTTATATTCCCCCATTCTCTCCTGCAAGGAGACTCAAAGGGACTTACAATCTTCTTTCCTTTCCCCCTTTCACAACAAATACCCTCTGAGATGGGTGGGGCTGAGAGAGCTCTGAAGAACTGTGATTAGCTGAAGGTCACCCAGTTGGCATGTGTTGGAGTGCACAAGCTAATCTAGCAGCCATTTTGTGCCTCTTGTGGCAGCCATGTTGGGGCAGCACCCTCTACACTGTCAGAATTCCAGAGGTGCCTACAGGCTCAGAAAAATCGGGGACTTCCTAGTGTAGACTACCTCACAGGGCAGTTGTCATGGGGATAATGCAGAGGAGGGGACATTTATATAAGCTCTCCCCCCAAAACTTGCAGTTAAACCTTCGGCTCCTGAACCCTTCCGGAAGCTTCCGAAGAGTCCTGCGGTGTCTCCTTCCAAGGTAAGCTGAGGATTGAGACTGAAACCTTGCAGCCAAACTGAGTTTGGCGCAGGTGACAGTGTAGATTGTTGGCAGAGGTCTTTACACAGCCCTATCCAGGGCCAAGCCCCCTGCGAGGGAGAACCAAGTATCACAAAAAGGTCCTCTGCAGAGTTAGTGCCCCCCCACAGTACCACGGGATCCAAGCGTACTGTCTTCCAGCAACCTGTAGGATTGCTTCCCGAGTTGGGGCCGTGTGTTGCGAACTAAGGCGGTTTTCATCCTTCCCAGCTCTCCTCGGATTATATTCCCGAGGAGGAGATCCAAAAGGAGGTCCAGCAGATCGAGAGAGATTTGGACGACCTAGAACTGAAAGGGGTGGACATGGAGAAGCAGCTGCGGATGTGCGAGGGAGGTAAGCGGCCGTGAGGTTTGTGGGGTGCACACGGGCGGTGGATGCTTGGAATCGTGATGACTCGTCGCCTGCTGAACCGAGGTTTTCCAAATCAAAGAAACAGGGAAGGGCTTCTGGGGTCTCCCAGGTTCTTCAGCGTGTCTTTGGATCTTGCCCTATAGATGACCGTGAGGATGCCCTGATGGTGGAGTGGTTCAAACTTATCCACGAGAAGCAGCTACTCTTGAGGCGGGAGTCCGAGCTGATGTACAGGTGGGTGATGCCACGAACTGCCTGTCTAGTCCCAAGGGGGCAGGTGGAGATGAAATGCATAGATCTAGGGTGGGTGACACCTGGCTTGACAACACTACATGCAGTGGTGGGATTTGGCAGGTTTGCGCCACTTTGGCAGAACCGGTTGTTAAAATGGTGCTTGTAAACAACCGGTTGTTAAGTTATTTGAATCCCACTACTGACTACATGTTGTCAAGAAAGCACCCTTCACACACCCAAACGGACTCGTTTCCAATCCATTCTGCACACTTAGGATTCAAAAAGGGGGCTCCCTCGAGCGGTCCGGCCAATCTTCCAGGGAGATCTGTGTGCGAGTCCTGACATCCTACCCATTTTCTTTCATTTTCCTTTTTGGAAAATAGGTTAAGGCAACAGAAGCTAGAAGAGAAGCAGGGGGACATTGAAACTGAGCTTCGGAACCTCATGAATAAACCCGGTAGGCCTTGGTTGAGCTTTTCTCGAGAATATTTTTTTGGATACTTCTCTGGGGTTGTGAGCATGTGGGTCTAGGTCTTTTTCTTTCATTTATTCCCACTCAGTGTCCTTCTCTCTTAACACCTTATCCCCCGTCTCAAGGAGATATAAGTAAGATAACCCCGGAATTTCACCCCGATTGCAGCGAACCAAGAGCACCGAATGCTGAAATTTCGGGAAGGTGCCCGAATAATCGTGGTTCGGATTATTCAGGCTTGGGACATTTGCGATGCCCCCTTTACATTTACTTCTGTCCTTCATAATGAAAGAGCACCATCTTCCTCGCTCCTCACTTCTCATAGTTTCCTTCTTCCTGTTCTTCCCCTCTGCTTCTTCCTCTTCCCATCCAGCAATAGTCCCTCTAATTCAGTGGTTCTCAACCTTCCTAATGCCGCAACCCTTTCATACAGTTCCTCATGTTGTGGTGACCTCCAACCCTAACATTTACCCATTTTACAGATGGAGAACACTGATGCAGAGAGTCTTAGGCGACCCCTGTGAAAGGGTCGTTTGACCCGCAAAGGGGTCCTGACCCCCAGGTTGAGAACCACTGCTCTAACTGTGCAGAAGTTCCCCATCAGTGTGCAGAACTGAGCTGCCTGCAAGAGCTCCCCCTGTCAGACGGCCACCCAATCTGCGCGGCACCAATACGATGTCTGTATAGCTGCACGGCTTACGGGGAACGTTGCCTTCCCGTCTTTCGTTTTCTTTTTGTTCTCTGCCTCATCTGCTTCTTCCCCCTCCTTTTGGAATCCAGAACCAGATGATAAATTCCGTCTGAGTCCCCTTCCCTTGAAATCTCCCCTGCCCCCCAGTTGGAGCTGTTTCATGGTCCATAGACAGAAACGGTGATGTCGTATCTGGTTTCTTCTTCTCACACAGAAGCTCTGAAGACCTCCAAAGACAAGGCCCGAGAGGAGGAACTTCTCAAATCCTATCTGGCCATTGTTGATGGTCGGAACGAAATTGTGGAAAACCTGGATGAGGACCGAATCAGGTGGGGCGACGGACATATTGGACTCTGATTTTGGGGAGAAATGGAGAAACTGGATATCTTATATAAAAGAAAAATATGAATATAACCATGTAACTATAATTTTGTATTTTTTAAATTTTATGTTTCTTTTAATATTATTACTACTACTATCTTCTCTTTATTTTCTTTACTGTTATCAATTTATTTATTTATTTATTTAATTGCTTGTCTTTATGTGTCTTTATTTTTAAACGATGTAAGAGCTGGACGTGCCTTTAGTTACAATGCAAATATTTCATTGAAATTTCTGCGTCTGTTTATGCATTGTATTTGGTGAATGTTGAAATAAAACAACCTATTGCCAAAGATTCGGTTGGGAGACTACCAAGGGAGTTCAGGATTGCTACATAGAGGAACGAGACACAACGCTGAGAATTTCAAGACCTGGAGTGCAACTCACTTCCTGCTCTTAGCCACATATTTGAAACTTTGACCGTGCGGTCTTTTCTCTAACTGCCTTCCCTTCCTTCCATAGGGAGCTGGAAGAGGATAAGGAGATGGCGGCCCTGATCCAAAAGCTTGGTAAGCCCTGGCGGCAGATGATTGGGATCCCCCCTGGAAAATTGCGGGGATGCTGAATTCTTTCTCTAGTGTTATCGAGCCGTGCGGAGTTACCTTCCGCACATGCCAAATAATGCACCTTCAATCCACTTTCGATGCACTTTGCAGCTGAATTTTACTGCCACCTTGCAGGGTTGTTGTAAGGATCAGAGTGCAAGATTGTGCGCATGCGTCAAGTGGAATACAGTTCTAAGGGGAAATGCTAGGAGGCCACTCCATGGACTCTGTGGTTGGGAAACTGGATTTACTAACCTCTTTGTGAACTTTCTTTCTGTCTTTCTGTCTTTCTGTCTTTCTGTCTTTCTGTCTTTCTTTCTTTCTTTCTTTCTTTCTTTCTTTCTGTCTGTCTGTCTGTCTGTCTGTCTGTCTGTCTGTCTGTATTTATTTATTTATTTATTTATTTATTTATTTATTTATTGTTTAGTTTTATATCCTGCCCTATCCCCGAAGGGCTCTGGGCGGCGTACAACAAAGTTAAATCATAGTTCGGCTAAATATAATCAAAACTAAACAATTAAATTCCAATATAAATAAATTACTAAATCCCCATTTAAAACAGCGGTTAATACAAGTTTAAAATCAAATCGGGCACCCAGCAAACCCATTTTTTGTTTTTTAAAACCCTCCCTAAACTTCAGGGTTTTTTTAAAAAAAAACAAGACAAGATCATAGCTGATAATTTCCCGTTTTCCTCCACAGATGTGCCTCGCAGCAACCACGAAGGGGAAAAGAAAAGTCAAAAAGCCAAATTCGGCTTGTTCAAAATCCTGCAACTGAAAATCAAGAGCTAGACTTGCGGGTTTGTGCCTGTGGAGGTCGAGGGACAAATTCTGCTGCTGAAAAATCTGAGGCCTGCCTTCAAGAGTCTAACCCTACCCTGCTTGGAAATGACAGAAGGACAGAAGGCTGTAGGGTAAGGGGCGATTTATAGGGCAGAATGTGGAATCCCTCCTGCTTTCCAAGGACCAGTAGCAACTTGCTTGTTCATCTGAGTTTTTCCTTGGCACCTGGATTTTGTGGGAATAACCTCGGTCTGCGAGATTTGGTGAGTTAAGTCCCTTGCGTGGCCATAAAACCATGAGGAACACTGGTCTTGCAAGACTTTGCCTGAAACTAGAAACTACGGGAATGAAAACGGCAGCCACCATCTCTGCAGATTCTTTGTGGCACCAAAGTACTACGTAACCCATGATGTGGTGCGATCATGCCATACCTTTCCTGTCCCCTGATGTGTCACGGCAACGTTTGGGCTGCTCGCCAAAATGCAACATCTGCTCGTATGTTTTGCAAGACTAGATATCCCCGAATGTTGATATTTAAGTGCCTTGTCTAATCCCGTCCTTGGCAAAATGGCCGCTCTTTGGCCACTTCCCCTTCTGAGGGGAAAAGAAGAACCTTCCGCATGAGGAAGGTTGATGGCTCCTTCCTCGAAGAGCTACGGTGATAGTTTTCAAAACTGTGGTTTGGGGAACCCAGTATTTGTCCGAACCTTATCACGGTTCCTTGGCGAGGAAAACAGCCTGGGAAGATAACTCGCCCACCGATTTTAGGCTTGGAGAATGGAATGCTATTTTCATCTCAGAGGACGTTCGTGCCTTTATGTCAGCAATGGACAGATTTATTATTAACCCAATGGCCACATTTTAATCTCTGCTCGTTTCGGAGGGTTCCGGATTGGGACGCAGCACCCAGCGCTGGCACTGGGGAAAGGAAATGCACTCCTCCCGCCCGGAGCCTTCCAAAGCGGGCCAAGACTGTCTCTCCCAGCTCACTTCTCTTAGTGGCTTTTGGCCCTCAAACTGGTTAATGGTTTCTTTGGGGAGTATAAACGTCTTTCTGGTTATGAGTCCTGGGACCCTGGCATTACCCAAAAAGCTACTGCGAATTCTCCCTCGGGTGGCTACTTTCCTGCCTCCCCTTTAACAACCTGTGGCTGTTACAGCCTTCCGGCAACATTCCCCTCTCTTTCGCCCTGGTGTGTAAGAAGGGGGAACCATACCTGTTGAATTTCCGCCTGTTCAGCAACAGCGTAGAGGCACAAGGCCTTAGGTAGAGAAACAGCAGCAACACCCATGTTGCGGGATCTGTGGTTGTTTGCTGAGTTGGGTGGAACGAGGTGTCGGCAGCCAAAGGTTTGTATGTTTCTTGGCCACTTTCTACCAGTGAAGGAACTTTCCTGGGAACTTTCTGACTTTTTTGTCTTGACGCCATTGCTGTATTGTGGCCACCTGCATGGCAATGATGAATTTACATCTCATTGAGGTCCTGGTTGCCCCGATCTGGATCATAGAACCATACAGTTGGCGGAGACCCCAAAGGCCATCAAGCCCAACCCCCTGCAATGCAGGAACACACAATCAAAACACTCCTGACAGATGGCCATCCGGCCTCTCTTGAAAAACCTCCAAAGAAGACTCCACCACCCTCCGAGGTAGTGCATTCCACTGTCCAACAGCCCTGACTGTCAGGAAGTTCTTCCTGAAGTTTAGGTGGAATCTCTTTTCCTTTAGCTTGAACCCATTTCTCCGGGTCCTGGTCTCCCCTGCCCTATCTGCTCTAAAAGTCTCTCAGGAAGCCTCGGTGTTACGGGCCAGGGGTTTATGCCAACCTGCCCCTTGTTTGATTTTTGCCAGGCACATGTGTCACCAGACAATTCTCCAAGCCCGTTTGTGGGCCGACCCCTGATGTGAATATTTTCTCGTCCACCAGGTGGCAGTGCGGTCCCCGGCAAGTCCCTTTCGCCTACCATAGAGGGAATGGTTCTGTTTTAGTTTTAAAAGTGTTGGGGGGGGGGGACTCAGGAAGCTTATTAGAATCCAGGGGGGAGGAGGAGCCCCAAGGAAAGGCAGAAAAAAGAGACGGGAGAGTGAGAAGGGAAAAAAACATTGACGCGTGCGTCTGTGTCGTTAGGCTGTTGATATTGCGACCGGCTTTTATTTTTGCACTTGTTTGTATTAAATCAAGAATGATTTAAACAGAGTCGGCTTGTAAAATTGTTTTGTATATGCTGGCTGGGAAGGAGACGGGCTCTTTCCCCGACTGTCTGAATTTTAAACAGCGCCTGCCCTGACAGCTCAGGAGAGAAGCTGTTGGAATGTGAGCGGGGGAAGCATCGAGGGGGAGCCGTCTGTTTATCGGAGCCGGCATGGGGCGGTGGCTGGAGTGTCAGGTTGGGAGTCCTGGGTTCGAATCCTCACTCTGCCGTGGAATCCTGCTAGGGATGGCTTTGGACCTGGCCTACATCACAGGGTTGTTGTGAGGGGAAAAGGCAGGAGAAGAGAATGATGTAAGCTGCTTTGAGGAGGAAGGCAGGGTGTAGTCATAAAACAGGGGTGGAGAGGCAGTTGATAATTCCCTGCGTTATTTAGCGGGTGGGGCTACATGACCTTTTAGGTCCCTTCCAGCTCTAAGTTTCTATATCCCAGCGAATTATGGATGCAGAGACCCAGGTTCAACTCACCACTTTGCTGTGGAAGTTTGCTGGACAACCTTGGGACAGCCCAAACCTACCTCACAGGGTTGCTGTGAGGATCAAATGGAGGAAAGGAAAATGATGCGAACTGTCAGAATGCCCCCACTGTGGAGGAGGAGATTTTATACCCCGCCTTTTTCTATTGTAAGGGGTATTCAGGCAGCTTTTCCTAAGATCACTCAGTAGGCTTCACATGGAGGAGGAGGAAGAGGAGAAGAAGAAGAAGAAGAACAGTGCACAGATGCCTTAGGTTACCATGCTACTGGTATTCAGAGTTCCATTGCCCATGAAGCTGGGATTTAAACATGGGGCTTTTAAAATGGGCTTTTAATAAAGGGCTTTAACAATGAGGATTTTAATTTGTGCTTTCTAATGCAAGGCTAATGCATAGTTTGTTATTTTGTAATCTGTTTTTAATGTTGGTTCTAGTGGGTTTTCCAGGCTGTGTGGCCGTGGTCTGGTGGATTTTGTTCCTAACGTTTCGCCTGTATCTGTGGCTGGCATGTGGCATGTGGCTGTGTGAAACAGACTTTTCTCTGTGATACACCTCTGAAGATGCCAGCCACAGATGCAGGTGAAACATTAGGAACAAAATCCACCAGACCATGGCCACACAGCCCAGAAAACCCACCAGAACCAGTTGAATCTGGCCCTTAAAGCCTTCGACAATACATTGTTTTTAATGTATTACAAAATTTGCACCCTATCTTTCCTTGTGGCCCAAGGCAGCTTCCAAAGAACAATTTTTGTGCTGTTTTTTTTAAAAAAATTGTTTTATACCGTTAGCTGCCTTGAGTGAGTTCTCCAGAGAGGCGGTGGAGAAATTTCCTAAATAAAAAAGTTCCAGCGACTCATTCGGATCTGCTGCGGAATAAATCTGGAATCGCTCGTGGGCGATGAAAACGACGCGAGGTTTTAACGGGGAATCTCGCCCAGAAAGGCCCCGTTTCTAGGTTGAGAGGGATACATATCAGTGCTCTCCACAAAACTATGGAATCGCGAAGGGGGTTCTGGCGCAAAAAATAATAAATAAATGATAAGGCTCCTATCAAGGGAGTAGCTTAATTAACCAGTCTGGATCAAAGAACCGCGTGGATTCAATAGCCCAGTTTTGAGAGCTAAATGAGGACATTTAAAGGAACGGCACTTGACTGAATTATCAGTCTCCCGGCTAAAAAGCTTTGAAGTAGAATGAGGCAGGGATGCGGCGGTATCTGTCAGCCGCTCCACGCGTCTCTTTGCAAAGGAATACTTGAAATTGCCCGAGAACCAATTGACCTGGTACAAAGACGTCGCCCAAAAGGCCTCAGACGCCCACTGGCCCAGCCAAGATGTATTAATCCACGGTTTGTTGCCAAAAAGCACCAGCTTTCGTGAACGCGTGAATCCGCCTCTCGTTGGGTCATCAGTAACTCGTCCGGCATTTTTGGCTCCAACTGACGGGCTTCCCTGACAGCTGGTGAACTGAAATTCTTGAGTTGAGGCATGCTGGAGTTTGAATTGGGGGCTCCACTTGGAAAGTGGAGATTGTTATATTTAGTTTTTTGCCTTACAGAAAACGAGCAGGGGGTCGGCGAGCTAAACCTGGCACTGGCGTGGTATGATGGTTAAGAGCAGGTGGATTCTGATCTGAGAGCTGCCACGTGAGTGGCAGAGTCTTATCTGGTGAACCGGATTTGTTTCCCCACTCCTACATTCCAGCTGGGTGACCTTGGGCCAGTCACAGTTCTCTCCATACATCATGAGAGTGGGGGGGGGGGGGAATTGAAAACGTTTTCGAAATGTTCAAAACGTTTCGGTGATTTGTGGGGAAAGGCAGAGGTGGGATCCAGCAAGTTCTCACCAGTTCCCGAGAGTGGGCTACTAATTATTTGTGTGTGCCGAGAGGGGGTTACTAATTGGGTCCGCTTTTCCGTTAGAAATTCCATTAGGTCCAAAAATCATAAAGTCCTGTTGTTTCCTATGTGGCTGGTTAGCGAAGGTAGAAAACGGGATAATTCTCCCTGTTGGGCTGTTTTAAAAACATGTTTTAGAAATATGGTAAAGTTTCTTGTTTAAGGAAAGTATCCTTCTTTTGATTTCTAGAAACAGAATTAAGTATTTGAAAGTATTAAGTATTTGACAGGCAGTCAATTAGAGGAGAAGTAGTTGTTTCTGTTGGCAGTAGACGATAGGACTTGCTAGAATGAGTTTAAATTATGGACAGAAAGATACCAGTTGGAAATTAGGAACTTTTTTTTGCAGTAAAAGTTTTCTACAGTAACATAGAAATTATTAATGCCCTGCCCCCGGAATGTCCGGCCACGTCCCCGTCATGCCCCGCCCAGCCCCATTGGCACTACACCACTGTTTGAATCCCACCACCATGGGAAGCTGTTACTAAAATTTTTGGATCCCACCACTGGGGAAAGGGTCATGTTTATGCTCCACATTTCTTCTCTCTGTGCCTCAGTTTTATCACAACCACCCTGCAAGGTAGGTTAACAGAAGGGAGAGTGACGGGCAGTCCCAAAGTCGAAAGCTGTAAATAGCCCAGTTGGCCCATGCAAAATCCAGACCGAGGAAACATACCACGTCATATGTTGTATTAGCGGCATCCAAAATGGCACAAAGCATTGTATGAATTTGCAAGTTCGTCTGGTCATTACCCACCCACCCTGGGGGAGGGGGGAGGGAGGGGCCTGACATCTGGTTATGGCCCACCCATAGGCTAAGGAGGCAGAGGAGGGAGGGGACACCAAAATATAACAATGGAGGCGGGGTATGGGGTGGTGAACGTTGCACTGGGCACGTGCCGGGGGGGGCTTGAGAATCACCCCCACCCCCTTTCGCCTCCCCAGACTTGGGCCCGCCCCACCAGCCTGGCGCCGGTAGAAAGCTGTTTCCAGGTGCCCTCCTATTCAGCTATGCCTCTGTGTCTAATAACTATGCATTAATATATATTAAAGATCCATTTTATTATTTATTTATTACATTTATATCTCCCGCCAATCTCCCAAGGGACTCGAGGCTACATTCTCAGCAATAAAACCCTCTAAATAAAAATCTCAATGGGAAGCATACATTCGTATCTAAAGACACGTCGAATATCACAGTATCACCGAATATCCCAAACAGCCCCAAAGCCTCGATTGTAAAAAAATCAAATACACAGCATCTCCGAACGTGACACACAAAAGACCTAAGGCATTACGATCCTATTGGATCTTCTTCAGAGGACAGTAAACAACCACACGTATATAGAACTACTATCAATCCGTACAATCGTATTTACAGCCCAGTATGTTTAACTAGGTCCTACAAAAAGGACAAAACAACCCCAAAATATTAAGAATAATAAATTCAAATAGATCTATCATTTTAAAATTTCCAAATAAAAAAGATGGGTCTAATTACTTAACAAAAAACAATAAACGGTGTTCCCACAGGTGTCTGTGGTGTGGTTTATATTGTGAATCTTACAGGTTTCTATCACATCCCTTTTCCACAAAAAACAACAACAACATTTGGCAGACGTAATACATGGATTGATATAGAAAGGTTTTGCACAATTGAATCCATTACTAAGCTCACACTCAAACAATACTTTCAAGAAAACATACGGATCCGTTGCCTTCCTGAACTGACGTGCAAAGTCCAATCTACAATTTCATCTTCTCTTAAAGTTGCAATTTGACTTCTCAAATAACCGAGCAATACCGCTGAATTAGGTTTCGCGATTTCTTCCCTGTTTCTCCATGCTTCTACAGAAACCTGTCACTTTAAGTAACGTTAGTATGTTAGTAGGATTTTTGGAAAGTATTGGTTGAAAGGTGGAATGTACGTTTAGTAATAGGGTCAATTGTAGAATGACTTTGCATGTTAACCAGTAAATGGTTAAGTATTTTTATTTGTGATATGTGTGTGTGTGTGTGTAACAAACAAGATACCACTATACAAATCCAATTCTATTAGATAGATAGATAGATAGATAGATAGATAGATAGATAGATAGATAGATAGATAGATAGATAGATAGATAGATAGATAGATAGATAGATAGATAGATAGATAGATAGATAGATAGATAGATAGATAGATAGAGCGAGTCAGTGTGGTATAGTGGTTAAGAGCAGGTGGATTCTAATCTGGAGAACCAGGTTTAATTCCCCACTCCTCCGCCTGAGTGGCAGAGACTTATCTGGTGAGCCAGATGTGTTTCTGCACTCCTGCACTCCTGCTGGGTGACCTCGGGCTAGTCCCAGTTCTTCTCAGCCCCACCTACCTCACAAGGTGTCTGTTGTGAGGAGAGGAAGGGAAAAGAGCTTGGAAGAAGAAGATGAAGAGGAGGAGTTTGGATTTATACACCACATTTCTCTCCTGTAAGCAAACTCAAGGTGGCTTACAAGCTCCTTTCCCTTCCTCTCCTTACAGGAGAGAAAGGTGGAATGTCAATCCAAACTCCTCCTCCTCCTCTTCCTCCTCCTCCTCCTCCTCTCTCTCTCTCTCTCTCTCTCTCTCTCTCTCTCTCTCTATCTATCTATCTATCTATCTATCTATCTATCTATCTATCTATCTATCTATCTATCTATCTATCTATCTATCTATCTATCTATCTATCTATCTATCTATCTATTTATCATCTATCATCCATCATCCATCTATCCATCTATCCATCCATCTATCACCTACCTACCTACCTACCTACCTACCTACCTACCTACCTACCTACCTACCTACCTACCTACCATCTAAATTGGATTTGTAGAGTGGTATCTTGTTTGTTACATTTAGTACCACTCCCCTCTATTATTGTTGCATGCTCTTGTGGACAGCAACATGGCCAAACCATGATCCCCCCCCCCACAGAGGACATGTGTGCTGTATATTTTATCTCCTTCCTCTCACTGTGACCATTGGCCAAGCCTACCAGCTTACCCCGAGTCACCTTTGACTTGGCCAACTAGATTAATAGATCAACCTGGTTTTTTTTGCAACAGCTTCCTCTGGACAATCTGAGGTCAGCTTGGAGAGCCAAGGGGGATCGGAGGAGGACCACCCCGCCGGTTGCATTTTCCCCGCCACCCTTCTGAAGGTGATAATATAATTCACGTCAGAAGAGTTAGTGGGCTGAAAATGAATTGGCGGGATCAATCCAGAGGGTATAAATGAATTAGCATGTAAATGAGGACACTTGCTCTACATACTTTCAAATCGCCCGCAGCTGTAAATAATTCCAGGGATGGAATCAAACGTTGCAAACAACTTCATTTTCCTACCCACCCACCCCCTCTCCCAGTCAAGAGTACCTGCTGTTACTACTGGTAGATCCACCTTTTGCACGGTGTTGAACGTTGATGGAGACCCAAGTCTCAGGGGGATGGAAGGAGGAGCCGTTCTTCCCGTTATATTTCTTCCCCCCATCACACATTATTCACAAATTTGCTTGCTAATTCTTTCTTGCCTTTCTGTTTAACACACATTCACGCACGTGCAGCTACTTAAGAAGGCTATAAAACATGTGAGGGAATCTTCTTTGTACCAAGGAAGTGATGGTAAATATTACAAGGAAGTATGTGAAGGGTTCTACTAGGGTCATGCCAGGAAAGGCTATTTGGAAAGGGAAAGAGGTACCTGTTATTTGTGAATTAGTTAGTTCCTAGGTTTTGCTAGCTCCTAAAAAGAACAGCCCAAGATCAGAAGGACCCATGGAAAGGACAGCTCTGCCTTTTAATTAACATTATGGAATTAAGATGGGCATGTTCTTCAAGTGCTTACAGGTGCTCCTGTTTTCTTATTATATTTCATCCTCAAGGATAAATGTGCATTTGAGCTTGAATGTCCTGTTGTGGCTGGTAGGGTGGCGAGATGTCCTGAGACCATAAGTATCTGGCAGCAATGCAGTGGATTGTTGGGATGGATCTTCAGGACCAAGGGCAGCTCCCTGGTTGACACAGAGGTTGCTCTGACACAAGGACAAAAGAATAATGCAGGACCACACCATAAGTATCTGGCAGTAATGCAGTACAGTGGAACCTCAGTTTTCGTTGGTAATCCGTCGAAAAAGAATTGATGAAAACTGAAACCGATGAAAACCGAGGCAAACTTTTCCATAGGAATCAATGTAAATCCAATTAATCCGTTCTAGGCACTCCAAAAAACATACCAAAAACACATTTTTTGGTGAATAAACATAGTGTTTAATGCTGAAAACAGTATCAAACAGTAACACTAGGACCAGCTTCAGAGCCAGTGGACCAATGTCACACCAGAAAGCTGTCTAAAGATGTCTGTTTCTGACACCTCTTTAAAATTTGTCTGAAATGGGGCAAGACATTGTCATTAAACAAGTTGCAGACATGGGCTGCAACAGCTTTGTCCGGGTTATTTTTCTCCCCAAACCCCTGCACCTTACTGCAAATTGATGAAAACCAAGGCAAATGGATGAAAACCGAGACAAATTTTTCACTGAAAAAAATAGGTGAAAACCGAAACCGATGAAAACCGAAGTCAATGAAAACCAAGGTTCCACTATAGATGGTTGGGAAGGAGTTTCAGGACCCAGGACAGCTCCCTAGTTAGCAGTGGGGTTGCTCTGACATAAGAACATAAGAAGAGGCCTGCAGTAATGCAGTAGATGGTAGGGAAGGAGCTTCAGAACCCAGGACAGTGCCCTGGTTGGCCCATGCATCTCAACAATTGATACTAAGAGGCATACTACCTGTGGTACAGCAGCATGGTGTAGTCATTAAGAGCAGTGAACTGCGTTTGATTCCCCACTCCTCTACATCTGGTGAACCAGGTTTGTTTCCCTGCTCCTCCACATGGAGCCAGCTGGGTGATCCTAAGCTAGTCACAGTCCTCTACAAAATCTCCAAGCCCTACCAACCTCACAAAGCATCTGTTGTGGAGAGTGGAAGGGAAGGACTTTATAAGAAGAAGAAGAAGAAGAGTTTGGATTTATATCCCCCCTTTCTCTCCTGCAGGAGACTCAAAGGGGCTTACAATCTCCTTGCCCTTCCCCCCTCACAACAAACACCCTGTGAGGTAGGTGGGGCTGAGAGAGCTCCGAGAAGCTGCGACTTGCCCAAGGTCACCCAGCTGGCGTGTGTGGGAGTGTACAGGCTAATCTGAATTCCCCAGATAAGCCTCCACAGCTCAGGCGGCAGAGCTGGGAATCAAACCCGGTTCCTCCAGATTAGATACACAAGCTCTTAACCTCCTACGCCACTGCTGCTCCTTTGCCACTTTGAGACTCCTTATGGTTGAGAAAAGCGAGGTACAAATCTTCTTCTTACACCAAAAGTGTCAGGGGTAAGCCTAGTTATCTACCTGGTGTGTGAAGCCATAAAACAAAGATGAAGGAAAGCATAGATCAAGGAAAGAATGCCCCAGAATGGTAGTGGTAATATATATCTTGCAGTAATTACATTGAGCTAGGAATGCATCTCAATCAACTAGATACAATCTACCATACAGTATACCAATTCTTCCTAATAGCTGGTAGACCAGAGAGCTGGTTACCTGCAGTCGATATGAATGGAGACACCTGGCCTCCGGAGAGCTAGCCTTCGAAGATGGGGAAGACCCGTCAGATTGGGAGGGGGTGCAATTTCAGTGCGTGCATGCCCTAGGTGCCATTTTCTCTAGATACGCCCCTGCTTAAAGCTTACAGTGCTCCAAGTGCACACTTTCTCCTTCTCGCTTATGACATTGATGGATGGCTGACCAGCCCATTTCATCAAGTCGGAGTTTCGGGTTCCGCACAAACGAGATCTCCCAGGTGGACTGGAAACACTGATTAAGACAGATTGAGTCGGAGCGAGTCCATTAAATTCTTAATAAAGAATATTACCCCCCCCCCTCATCTTAATCGGCGGCAGCACCGACACCTTATAAAAGTACATTAGGGCCTAATCCAATTGCGGCACCAGAACTTGAGAACGGTCTCCTTCCCCCCCGCCCGCTTTACTTCCCCAAATTGAAATTATATTATATTCCACATTTCTTAAATTAAAAAGCTAAAACCTTTTAGTTTGCTCTCGTATGCCTGTGTAAAACTTAATCAGTGGCTTTAAACGCGTTATTTTTTCTCCCCCCCCCCCTCCCTCAATGTGGTCCCATTTTGCTTCTCATTTATTTACAGGGGAACTAACTTCCTGGTAAGCAAAGTGATTCAATTTGCGGGCGGATATATCCAGCACTTAAAGAATTCGCCCGGGATTGATTGATTATTTATCGTGTTATCTTGCCTGAAGACGTCTGATATGGCTTGGTGCTTGTTATCTCTCTTTCTACCAAATGCTTTTCCTCTCTGTGGCTGTGGTTTTTTTTTATTTCTGTGACAGAGAAAAGAGGATGTTGGGAAATTCAGTTTGGAATCAAGACTCTCAGTGGGTGTAAAGTTCTTTTTAAAAAAATCTTGACCACCGAGATAGTTTTGGAGGGTGGCCGTTTTCATCTGCAGTAGATCTGCAAGATTCAAGTTCAGTAGCCCCTTAGGACCAACGAGACATTCTGGATCTGAGAGCCCAATTCTCAAAAGCTCATGATGGCCCCATAATCTTCTTGGTCTCTAAGCTGCGGATTCAAATCTAGCTGTTCATGACAATCAGCGCTGATTTTTAAGGGTAAGTCAAGCCACGCAGTCTCTATCCTCATTCGCACGAAGGGCGTGTTCGACCCTTTCGCTGGTTCGGCTTGTGTTCTGTTCGCCGGTTGCAAACAGGGAGTTGATTTTGGGATGTTTGGTTCTCTGAGCTCCATGTGTATTAAATATGCTCAACTCACTATATTTCTTCCTAAAAGTACACAACTCTGCAAGCATCTTTTCACATCCTGTTCTTACACAACCCAGTGAGATAAGGGGCGGCAGGGAAGGGGGGGTGCCACCTATGGGTCTAGGGATCCCAGTGTTGATGGGACGGGGCAAATATGACGGTAGACGGTGGCCACATGAGAGAAGATGGGCAAGATGCAGATATGCTCGCCCGCCTTCTGACCTCCGATCTATCCCGAGGAACGTGGGTAGTAGGGATCAGGGTTACTCTGCTTCGTCACTGGTGTTGATAAATGCCAGGCCCACAAATAATAAGAGCGCTGTTCTCCGAGAATATCACCGAGGAGACCTACCGAGCTGGACCTGGCTTGCATTACCGAAACCTGGGTACAAGAAGGGGAGACCGTGGCCTTAGGCGAGGTCTCCCCACCGGGTTTCGCGTGCCTCCACCGGTCACGAACACAGGGCCGGGGGGGTGGAGTGGCAATGTTCATCCATGATACTATCCCCTTCAGGGCTGTCCCTGTCCCAGAGATTGTGGGTCTGGAATGTGTCGGCCTGGAGTGGTTGGCCTCGGAGAGGTTGGCTGTCCTCCTGGTGTACCGGTCGCCTAGCGCACCGGGGACAGCCTACTCTGCGATTACTGGAGGTGGTGGCTGACTGGGCATTCTTGTTCCCCAGACTTATTGTGTTGGGTGACTTCAACGTCCAAGTCGTCCATGTCGACACTGCCTCGTGTACGGTAGCTGCGGACCTAGTGTCATCCATGGTGGCGCTGGGCCTCTCCTTGATAAACTCTGGCCCCACTCCTTGAGGCCGGGCACACACTAGACCTAGTCTTTGGGTCGGGAATTGATGCGGATATATCCTCTATTGATAGAAGTGCCATGAATACTGACCATTATGCCCTGAAGGTCCGGATGGATATGCAGCGACATCCCTGTCTAGGCGTGGTAGTTATATGCCCGCCCAGCGAGGAGACTTATGGATCCCTATTGGATTCCTAGATGCTCTGCGGGACCCTGAACCTACCGGCACCCTCGATAGGCAGGTGGAAGACTGGAATTCCCGTATTTCCGATGCCATCGAGGTTGTTGCTGCCCGGCGCCCTCTGCGCTCCCAGTCAAGTCTAGCCCCTTGGTACACTGAGGAGCTGCATGCCATATGAAAGCAGGAGGAGCTCAGGCGGCTAGAGCGAAGTGTGGAGGAAATCTCGTGTAGCGGGGCTGTGCGAACATCTTATAGGACGTTTATGAAGGCCTATGAGATGGCGACGAAGGAGGCGAAGAGGACTTTCTTCTCCTCCTCTCTCGCATCTGCTAGCTCTCGCCCGGCACAATTATTTCGTATCATTCGGTCACTCACCTCATTGTCTGAGGGCTCTACAAATCAACAATTGGCTATTAGCTGTGAGGCATTTATGAGCTTTTTTGCGGATAAAGTCGCGTCGCTCCGCCAGGACCTTCCTTCCACCTTAGAGACAATAAATGAACTGGAGGCTCCCTTGCCGTCTTCTGGCGCTTGTTTGACCCAGTTTTCCCTGCTCTCTGAAGCCGCTGTCGACAGGGTCCTGGCTGCTGTTAGACCTACTACCTGTCCTCTGGATCCGTGCCCCTCCTGGCTTATTAAAGCATGCCGGGTGGAGCTACGACCCCACCTGTTGAATATCATCATTTGGGTTTCCAAACTCCAGTTGTGGCCTGGAGACCTCCCAGAATTCCAGATGTGCTCCAGATGTCACAGATTCCACCCTCCTCCACATGAAGCCTGCTGGGTGACCTTGAACCAGTCACAGTTCTCTCAGAACTCTTTCAGCCCATAGGCAGCCATTTCTGAATGTCTCCCACCTTGAAAACCCTACGGGGGTCATTGTAAGTCAGCTGTGACCAGCAGGCGAAACAAACAACAACCTTTCAAGGTAGGATCTGGGAGGGTCCCGTTCGGGCGACTTTGGAGGGAGAACTCTGTGGCATTACATCCCCCTCCCCACACTGTAGCCCCTCTAGTATCTATCCCAAATATCCAGGCCGACCCAGCATTGGCAACCCTCCCTAATACTTATAGCCAACCCCGCCTCAATACCTATTAATTCAACATCTTATGTAGCTTTTACTGGAGATGAGATAACATCATCTGAATTTTTATCTACAGATCCCGTTTCTTCCTCACATTCGGAGCCCTCTCCAAGATTTCTTGCATTTCTAATTAAAAGACTCGGTTTTGTTTCGGAGGGGGACGTCTCGCCGGTTGCCAGACGCACAGACGTGAAACAATTAATCACATTAAATCCAACAGGACGTGAGAAAACTGGAGGGGAACCAGAATGTGTCCTCATCTTCCGATAGAGATGTCAGGCGATATTTCGGGCCCCGAGATTCATTTATGCTCTGCAACCAATGGAGATAAAGCAGTTTTGTTTGACAGGGGTGGGGGTATCCAAAAAGGAAGGCGGAGCAAACGTCAGTCACAAATATTTGACCCTTTCCGCGCATGCAGAATAATGCACTTTCAATCCACTTTCAATGCCCCTTGCAGCTGGATTTTACTGTGCGGAATAGCAAAATCCACTTGAAAGTGGTTTGAAAGTGCATTATTCTGCATGTGCGGAAGGGGCCAAAATTTGATTGACTCTTCCCAGCATGAAACCTGAGGCTAAGAAAAGGGTCAGCTTTTTCTGAACTGTTGAGACTGGGAAATAGTTAATTTGTTACCCCTGTACAACAACCCTGTGAGGTTGATTCGGTTGAGATGGTGTGACCAACCCGAGGTCACTCATCCATCTCCCACGGCAGAGCAGGAGTTCAAACGGGACCCTCCCAGATCCCACCTTGCAAAGTTGTTGTTCGTTCCGCCAGCAGGTCCCAGCTGACTTACGATGACCCCATAAAGGTTTTGAGGCAGGGGACGTTCAGAAGTGATTCCATGTGGGCTGAAAGAGTTCAGAGAGAACTGTGACTGGCCCAAGGTCACCCAGCAGGCTTCATGTGAAGGAGCAGGGAATCGAACCCGGTTCTCCAGATCCTAGACCGACACTAACCACTACTCCCTGCTGGCTCTCCTTACCAAGTTACATCTTGCTCAGCACACACATGTCAACAGAGTTCCTTCCAAGTCTCTAACTCTGCTTCGGGTGGCGCTGCAAACGGCTCTTGGGTCCGATCCAGCGGGTCTGAGGTTCTCAATGCTCTTTTGAGGGAATCGCCCAACAGCCATATGCTTGGGCATCAAACCAGACAGCCAACAGACTAGCAAACTACACAGGGATTGTACGTGGGTGGGGAAGAGCCCATCTTAGCAGGAAGCTGATGGTAGTGTTGTGGGGGGGGGGGGGAACGCGCTTCCATGAGGGCCGCCAGTTGGTATTTTGATTGTTTGCAAAAGCAATATTGTGACGGGCCTGCTCACACTTCCTTCTGGAGATGGTTGGAGGGTTAACGGCAATCATGGAAGATGTACAGTTTGAGAAGGAAAGCTGGAGAAGGGTGGGAGAAGGGAAGGGGGGAGGGGGAAGAATCGAAACCAAGCAGGAAGAGGCAGAGACAGGCGAGGGTGAGCAATCTCTGCCAAGGAAGTTTTCCTTCCTTCCTTCCTTCCTTCCTTCCTTCCTTCCTTCCTTCCTTCCTTCCTTCCTTCCTTCCTTCCTTCCTTCCTTCCTTCCTTCCTTCCTTCCTTCCTTCCTTCCTTCCTATCCTCTGCCTGCTTTCTTTCTTTCTTTCTTTCTTTCTTTCTTTCTTTCTTTCTTTCTTTCTTTCTCTCTCTCTCTCTCTTCCTTCCTTCCTTCTCCTTCCTTCCTTCATATCCTCTGCCTGCTTGCTTGCTTGCTTGCTTGCTTGCTTGCTTGCTTGCTTTCTTTCTTTCTTTCTTTCTTTCTTTCTTTCTTTCTTTCTTTCTTTCGGGGGGGGGGTGGGGGGGGGGGGGGGTGGGGGGGGGGGGGGGTGGGGGGGGGGGGGGGTGGGGGGGGGGGGGGGTGGGGGGGGGGGGGGGTGGGGGGGGGGGGGGGTGGGGGGGGGGGGGGGTGGGGGGGGGGGGGGGTGGGGGGGGGGGGGGGTGGGGGGGGGGGGGGGTGGGGGGGGGGGGGGGTGGGGGGGGGGGGGGGTGGGGGGGGGGGGGGGTGGGGGGGGGGGGGGGTGGGGGGGGGGGGGGGTGGGGGGGGGGGGGGGTGGGGGGGGGGGGGGGTGGGGGGGGGGGGGGGTGGGGGGGGGGGGGGGTGGGGGGGGGGGGGGGTGGGGGGGGGGGGGGGTGGGGGGGGGGGGGGGTGGGGGGGGGGGGGGGTGGGGGGGGGGGGGGGTGGGGGGGGGGGGGGGTGGGGGGGGGGGGGGGTGGGGGGGGGGGGGGGTGGGGGGGGGGGGGGGTGGGGGGGGGGGGGGGTGGGGGGGGGGGGGGGTGGGGGGGGGGGGGGGTGGGGGGGGGGGGGGGTGGGGGGGGGGGGGGGTGGGGGGGGGGGGGGGTGGGGGGGGGGGGGGGTGGGGGGGGGGGGGGGTGGGGGGGGGGGGGGGTGGGGGGGGGGGGGGGTGGGGGGGGGGGGGGGTGGGGGGGGGGGGGGGTGGGGGGGGGGGGGGGTGGGGGGGGGGGGGGGTGGGGGGGGGGGGGGGTGGGGGGGGGGGGGGGTGGGGGGGGGGGGGGGTGGGGGGGGGGGGGGGTGGGGGGGGGGGGGGGTGGGGGGGGGGGGGGGTGGGGGGGGGGGGGGGTGGGGGGGGGGGGGGGTGGGGGGGGGGGGGGGTGGGGGGGGGGGGGGGTGGGGGGGGGGGGGGGTGGGGGGGGGGGGGGGTGGGGGGGGGGGGGGGTGGGGGGGGGGGGGGGTGGGGGGGGGGGGGGGTGGGGGGGGGGGGGGGTGGGGGGGGGGGGGGGTGGGGGGGGGGGGGGGTGGGGGGGGGGGGGGGTGGGGGGGGGGGGGGGTGGGGGGGGGGGGGGGTGGGGGGGGGGGGGGGTGGGGGGGGGGGGGGGTGGGGGGGGGGGGGGGTGGGGGGGGGGGGGGGTGGGGGGGGGGGGGGGTGGGGGGGGGGGGGGGTGGGGGGGGGGGGGGGTGGGGGGGGGGGGGGGTGGGGGGGGGGGGGGGTGGGGGGGGGGGGGGGTGGGGGGGGGGGGGGGTGGGGGGGGGGGGGGGTGGGGGGGGGGGGGGGTGGGGGGGGGGGGGGGTGGGGGGGGGGGGGGGTGGGGGGGGGGGGGGGTGGGGGGGGGGGGGGGTGGGGGGGGGGGGGGGTGGGGGGGGGGGGGGGTGGGGGGGGGGGGGGGTGGGGGGGGGGGGGGGTGGGGGGGGGGGGGGGTGGGGGGGGGGGGGGGTGGGGGGGGGGGGGGGTGGGGGGGGGGGGGGGTGGGGGGGGGGGGGGGTGGGGGGGGGGGGGGGTGGGGGGGGGGGGGGGTGGGGGGGGGGGGGGGTGGGGGGGGGGGGGGGTGGGGGGGGGGGGGGGTGGGGGGGGGGGGGGGTGGGGGGGGGGGGGGGTGGGGGGGGGGGGGGGTGGGGGGGGGGGGGGGTGGGGGGGGGGGGGGGTGGGGGGGGGGGGGGGTGGGGGGGGGGGGGGGTGGGGGGGGGGGGGGGTGGGGGGGGGGGGGGGTGGGGGGGGGGGGGGGTGGGGGGGGGGGGGGGTGGGGGGGGGGGGGGGTGGGGGGGGGGGGGGGTGGGGGGGGGGGGGGGTGGGGGGGGGGGGGGGTGGGGGGGGGGGGGGGTGGGGGGGGGGGGGGGTGGGGGGGGGGGGGGGTGGGGGGGGGGGGGGGTGGGGGGGGGGGGGGGTGGGGGGGGGGGGGGGTGGGGGGGGGGGGGGGTGGGGGGGGGGGGGGGTGGGGGGGGGGGGGGGTGGGGGGGGGGGGGGGTGGGGGGGGGGGGGGGTGGGGGGGGGGGGGGGTGGGGGGGGGGGGGGGTGGGGGGGGGGGGGGGTGGGGGGGGGGGGGGGTGGGGGGGGGGGGGGGTGGGGGGGGGGGGGGGTGGGGGGGGGGGGGGGTGGGGGGGGGGGGGGGTGGGGGGGGGGGGGGGTGGGGGGGGGGGGGGGTGGGGGGGGGGGGGGGTGGGGGGGGGGGGGGGTGGGGGGGGGGGGGGGTGGGGGGGGGGGGGGGTGGGGGGGGGGGGGGGTGGGGGGGGGGGGGGGTGGGGGGGGGGGGGGGTGGGGGGGGGGGGGGGTGGGGGGGGGGGGGGGTGGGGGGGGGGGGGGGTGGGGGGGGGGGGGGGTGGGGGGGGGGGGGGGTGGGGGGGGGGGGGGGTGGGGGGGGGGGGGGGTGGGGGGGGGGGGGGGTGGGGGGGGGGGGGGGTGGGGGGGGGGGGGGGTGGGGGGGGGGGGGGGTGGGGGGGGGGGGGGGTGGGGGGGGGGGGGGGTGGGGGGGGGGGGGGGTGGGGGGGGGGGGGGGTGGGGGGGGGGGGGGGTGGGGGGGGGGGGGGGTGGGGGGGGGGGGGGGTGGGGGGGGGGGGGGGTGGGGGGGGGGGGGGGTGGGGGGGGGGGGGGGTGGGGGGGGGGGGGGGTGGGGGGGGGGGGGGGTGGGGGGGGGGGGGGGTGGGGGGGGGGGGGGGTGGGGGGGGGGGGGGGTGGGGGGGGGGGGGGGTGGGGGGGGGGGGGGGTGGGGGGGGGGGGGGGTGGGGGGGGGGGGGGGTGGGGGGGGGGGGGGGTGGGGGGGGGGGGGGGTGGGGGGGGGGGGGGGTGGGGGGGGGGGGGGGTGGGGGGGGGGGGGGGTGGGGGGGGGGGGGGGTGGGGGGGGGGGGGGGTGGGGGGGGGGGGGGGTGGGGGGGGGGGGGGGTGGGGGGGGGGGGGGGTGGGGGGGGGGGGGGGTGGGGGGGGGGGGGGGTGGGGGGGGGGGGGGGTGGGGGGGGGGGGGGGTGGGGGGGGGGGGGGGTGGGGGGGGGGGGGGGTGGGGGGGGGGGGGGGTGGGGGGGGGGGGGGGTGGGGGGGGGGGGGGGTGGGGGGGGGGGGGGGTGGGGGGGGGGGGGGGTGGGGGGGGGGGGGGGTGGGGGGGGGGGGGGGTGGGGGGGGGGGGGGGTGGGGGGGGGGGGGGGTGGGGGGGGGGGGGGGTGGGGGGGGGGGGGGGTGGGGGGGGGGGGGGGTGGGGGGGGGGGGGGGTGGGGGGGGGGGGGGGTGGGGGGGGGGGGGGGTGGGGGGGGGGGGGGGTGGGGGGGGGGGGGGGTGGGGGGGGGGGGGGGTGGGGGGGGGGGGGGGTGGGGGGGGGGGGGGGTGGGGGGGGGGGGGGGTGGGGGGGGGGGGGGGTGGGGGGGGGGGGGGGTGGGGGGGGGGGGGGGTGGGGGGGGGGGGGGGTGGGGGGGGGGGGGGGTGGGGGGGGGGGGGGGTGGGGGGGGGGGGGGGTGGGGGGGGGGGGGGGTGGGGGGGGGGGGGGGTGGGGGGGGGGGGGGGTGGGGGGGGGGGGGGGTGGGGGGGGGGGGGGGTGGGGGGGGGGGGGGGTGGGGGGGGGGGGGGGTGGGGGGGGGGGGGGGTGGGGGGGGGGGGGGGTGGGGGGGGGGGGGGGTGGGGGGGGGGGGGGGTGGGGGGGGGGGGGGGTGGGGGGGGGGGGGGGTGGGGGGGGGGGGGGGTGGGGGGGGGGGGGGGTGGGGGGGGGGGGGGGTGGGGGGGGGGGGGGGTGGGGGGGGGGGGGGGTGGGGGGGGGGGGGGGTGGGGGGGGGGGGGGGTGGGGGGGGGGGGGGGTGGGGGGGGGGGGGGGTGGGGGGGGGGGGGGGTGGGGGGGGGGGGGGGTGGGGGGGGGGGGGGGTGGGGGGGGGGGGGGGTGGGGGGGGGGGGGGGTGGGGGGGGGGGGGGGTGGGGGGGGGGGGGGGTGGGGGGGGGGGGGGGTGGGGGGGGGGGGGGGTGGGGGGGGGGGGGGGTGGGGGGGGGGGGGGGTGGGGGGGGGGGGGGGTGGGGGGGGGGGGGGGTGGGGGGGGGGGGGGGTGGGGGGGGGGGGGGGTGGGGGGGGGGGGGGGTGGGGGGGGGGGGGGGTGGGGGGGGGGGGGGGTGGGGGGGGGGGGGGGTGGGGGGGGGGGGGGGTGGGGGGGGGGGGGGGTGGGGGGGGGGGGGGGTGGGGGGGGGGGGGGGTGGGGGGGGGGGGGGGTGGGGGGGGGGGGGGGTGGGGGGGGGGGGGGGTGGGGGGGGGGGGGGGTGGGGGGGGGGGGGGGTGGGGGGGGGGGGGGGTGGGGGGGGGGGGGGGTGGGGGGGGGGGGGGGTGGGGGGGGGGGGGGGTGGGGGGGGGGGGGGGTGGGGGGGGGGGGGGGTGGGGGGGGGGGGGGGTGGGGGGGGGGGGGGGTGGGGGGGGGGGGGGGTGGGGGGGGGGGGGGGTGGGGGGGGGGGGGGGTGGGGGGGGGGGGGGGTGGGGGGGGGGGGGGGTGGGGGGGGGGGGGGGTGGGGGGGGGGGGGGGTGGGGGGGGGGGGGGGTGGGGGGGGGGGGGGGTGGGGGGGGGGGGGGGTGGGGGGGGGGGGGGGTGGGGGGGGGGGGGGGTGGGGGGGGGGGGGGGTGGGGGGGGGGGGGGGTGGGGGGGGGGGGGGGTGGGGGGGGGGGGGGGTGGGGGGGGGGGGGGGTGGGGGGGGGGGGGGGTGGGGGGGGGGGGGGGTGGGGGGGGGGGGGGGTGGGGGGGGGGGGGGGTGGGGGGGGGGGGGGGTGGGGGGGGGGGGGGGTGGGGGGGGGGGGGGGTGGGGGGGGGGGGGGGTGGGGGGGGGGGGGGGTGGGGGGGGGGGGGGGTGGGGGGGGGGGGGGGTGGGGGGGGGGGGGGGTGGGGGGGGGGGGGGGTGGGGGGGGGGGGGGGTGGGGGGGGGGGGGGGTGGGGGGGGGGGGGGGTGGGGGGGGGGGGGGGTGGGGGGGGGGGGGGGTGGGGGGGGGGGGGGGTGGGGGGGGGGGGGGGTGGGGGGGGGGGGGGGTGGGGGGGGGGGGGGGTGGGGGGGGGGGGGGGTGGGGGGGGGGGGGGGTGGGGGGGGGGGGGGGTGGGGGGGGGGGGGGGTGGGGGGGGGGGGGGGTGGGGGGGGGGGGGGGTGGGGGGGGGGGGGGGTGGGGGGGGGGGGGGGTGGGGGGGGGGGGGGGTGGGGGGGGGGGGGGGTGGGGGGGGGGGGGGGTGGGGGGGGGGGGGGGTGGGGGGGGGGGGGGGTGGGGGGGGGGGGGGGTGGGGGGGGGGGGGGGTGGGGGGGGGGGGGGGTGGGGGGGGGGGGGGGTGGGGGGGGGGGGGGGTGGGGGGGGGGGGGGGTGGGGGGGGGGGGGGGTGGGGGGGGGGGGGGGTGGGGGGGGGGGGGGGTGGGGGGGGGGGGGGGTGGGGGGGGGGGGGGGTGGGGGGGGGGGGGGGTGGGGGGGGGGGGGGGTGGGGGGGGGGGGGGGTGGGGGGGGGGGGGGGTGGGGGGGGGGGGGGGTGGGGGGGGGGGGGGGTGGGGGGGGGGGGGGGTGGGGGGGGGGGGGGGTGGGGGGGGGGGGGGGTGGGGGGGGGGGGGGGTGGGGGGGGGGGGGGGTGGGGGGGGGGGGGGGTGGGGGGGGGGGGGGGTGGGGGGGGGGGGGGGTGGGGGGGGGGGGGGGTGGGGGGGGGGGGGGGTGGGGGGGGGGGGGGGTGGGGGGGGGGGGGGGTGGGGGGGGGGGGGGGTGGGGGGGGGGGGGGGTGGGGGGGGGGGGGGGTGGGGGGGGGGGGGGGTGGGGGGGGGGGGGGGTGGGGGGGGGGGGGGGTGGGGGGGGGGGGGGGTGGGGGGGGGGGGGGGTGGGGGGGGGGGGGGGTGGGGGGGGGGGGGGGTGGGGGGGGGGGGGGGTGGGGGGGGGGGGGGGTGGGGGGGGGGGGGGGTGGGGGGGGGGGGGGGTGGGGGGGGGGGGGGGTGGGGGGGGGGGGGGGTGGGGGGGGGGGGGGGTGGGGGGGGGGGGGGGTGGGGGGGGGGGGGGGTGGGGGGGGGGGGGGGTGGGGGGGGGGGGGGGTGGGGGGGGGGGGGGGTGGGGGGGGGGGGGGGTGGGGGGGGGGGGGGGTGGGGGGGGGGGGGGGTGGGGGGGGGGGGGGGTGGGGGGGGGGGGGGGTGGGGGGGGGGGGGGGTGGGGGGGGGGGGGGGTGGGGGGGGGGGGGGGTGGGGGGGGGGGGGGGTGGGGGGGGGGGGGGGTGGGGGGGGGGGGGGGTGGGGGGGGGGGGGGGTGGGGGGGGGGGGGGGTGGGGGGGGGGGGGGGTGGGGGGGGGGGGGGGTGGGGGGGGGGGGGGGTGGGGGGGGGGGGGGGTGGGGGGGGGGGGGGGTGGGGGGGGGGGGGGGTGGGGGGGGGGGGGGGTGGGGGGGGGGGGGGGTGGGGGGGGGGGGGGGTGGGGGGGGGGGGGGGTGGGGGGGGGGGGGGGTGGGGGGGGGGGGGGGTGGGGGGGGGGGGGGGTGGGGGGGGGGGGGGGTGGGGGGGGGGGGGGGTGGGGGGGGGGGGGGGTGGGGGGGGGGGGGGGTGGGGGGGGGGGGGGGTGGGGGGGGGGGGGGGTGGGGGGGGGGGGGGGTGGGGGGGGGGGGGGGTGGGGGGGGGGGGGGGTGGGGGGGGGGGGGGGTGGGGGGGGGGGGGGGTGGGGGGGGGGGGGGGTGGGGGGGGGGGGGGGTGGGGGGGGGGGGGGGTGGGGGGGGGGGGGGGTGGGGGGGGGGGGGGGTGGGGGGGGGGGGGGGTGGGGGGGGGGGGGGGTGGGGGGGGGGGGGGGTGGGGGGGGGGGGGGGTGGGGGGGGGGGGGGGTGGGGGGGGGGGGGGGTGGGGGGGGGGGGGGGTGGGGGGGGGGGGGGGTGGGGGGGGGGGGGGGTGGGGGGGGGGGGGGGTGGGGGGGGGGGGGGGTGGGGGGGGGGGGGGGTGGGGGGGGGGGGGGGTGGGGGGGGGGGGGGGTGGGGGGGGGGGGGGGTGGGGGGGGGGGGGGGTGGGGGGGGGGGGGGGTGGGGGGGGGGGGGGGTGGGGGGGGGGGGGGGTGGGGGGGGGGGGGGGTGGGGGGGGGGGGGGGTGGGGGGGGGGGGGGGTGGGGGGGGGGGGGGGTGGGGGGGGGGGGGGGTGGGGGGGGGGGGGGGTGGGGGGGGGGGGGGGTGGGGGGGGGGGGGGGTGGGGGGGGGGGGGGGTGGGGGGGGGGGGGGGTGGGGGGGGGGGGGGGTGGGGGGGGGGGGGGGTGGGGGGGGGGGGGGGTGGGGGGGGGGGGGGGTGGGGGGGGGGGGGGGTGGGGGGGGGGGGGGGTGGGGGGGGGGGGGGGTGGGGGGGGGGGGGGGTGGGGGGGGGGGGGGGTGGGGGGGGGGGGGGGTGGGGGGGGGGGGGGGTGGGGGGGGGGGGGGGTGGGGGGGGGGGGGGGTGGGGGGGGGGGGGGGTGGGGGGGGGGGGGGGTGGGGGGGGGGGGGGGTGGGGGGGGGGGGGGGTGGGGGGGGGGGGGGGTGGGGGGGGGGGGGGGTGGGGGGGGGGGGGGGTGGGGGGGGGGGGGGGTGGGGGGGGGGGGGGGTGGGGGGGGGGGGGGGTGGGGGGGGGGGGGGGTGGGGGGGGGGGGGGGTGGGGGGGGGGGGGGGTGGGGGGGGGGGGGGGTGGGGGGGGGGGGGGGTGGGGGGGGGGGGGGGTGGGGGGGGGGGGGGGTGGGGGGGGGGGGGGGTGGGGGGGGGGGGGGGTGGGGGGGGGGGGGGGTGGGGGGGGGGGGGGGTGGGGGGGGGGGGGGGTGGGGGGGGGGGGGGGTGGGGGGGGGGGGGGGTGGGGGGGGGGGGGGGTGGGGGGGGGGGGGGGTGGGGGGGGGGGGGGGTGGGGGGGGGGGGGGGTGGGGGGGGGGGGGGGTGGGGGGGGGGGGGGGTGGGGGGGGGGGGGGGTGGGGGGGGGGGGGGGTGGGGGGGGGGGGGGGTGGGGGGGGGGGGGGGTGGGGGGGGGGGGGGGTGGGGGGGGGGGGGGGTGGGGGGGGGGGGGGGTGGGGGGGGGGGGGGGTGGGGGGGGGGGGGGGTGGGGGGGGGGGGGGGTGGGGGGGGGGGGGGGTGGGGGGGGGGGGGGGTGGGGGGGGGGGGGGGTGGGGGGGGGGGGGGGTGGGGGGGGGGGGGGGTGGGGGGGGGGGGGGGTGGGGGGGGGGGGGGGTGGGGGGGGGGGGGGGTGGGGGGGGGGGGGGGTGGGGGGGGGGGGGGGTGGGGGGGGGGGGGGGTGGGGGGGGGGGGGGGTGGGGGGGGGGGGGGGTGGGGGGGGGGGGGGGTGGGGGGGGGGGGGGGTGGGGGGGGGGGGGGGTGGGGGGGGGGGGGGGTGGGGGGGGGGGGGGGTGGGGGGGGGGGGGGGTGGGGGGGGGGGGGGGTGGGGGGGGGGGGGGGTGGGGGGGGGGGGGGGTGGGGGGGGGGGGGGGTGGGGGGGGGGGGGGGTGGGGGGGGGGGGGGGTGGGGGGGGGGGGGGGTGGGGGGGGGGGGGGGTGGGGGGGGGGGGGGGTGGGGGGGGGGGGGGGTGGGGGGGGGGGGGGGTGGGGGGGGGGGGGGGTGGGGGGGGGGGGGGGTGGGGGGGGGGGGGGGTGGGGGGGGGGGGGGGTGGGGGGGGGGGGGGGTGGGGGGGGGGGGGGGTGGGGGGGGGGGGGGGTGGGGGGGGGGGGGGGTGGGGGGGGGGGGGGGTGGGGGGGGGGGGGGGTGGGGGGGGGGGGGGGTGGGGGGGGGGGGGGGTGGGGGGGGGGGGGGGTGGGGGGGGGGGGGGGTGGGGGGGGGGGGGGGTGGGGGGGGGGGGGGGTGGGGGGGGGGGGGGGTGGGGGGGGGGGGGGGTGGGGGGGGGGGGGGGTGGGGGGGGGGGGGGGTGGGGGGGGGGGGGGGTGGGGGGGGGGGGGGGTGGGGGGGGGGGGGGGTGGGGGGGGGGGGGGGTGGGGGGGGGGGGGGGTGGGGGGGGGGGGGGGTGGGGGGGGGGGGGGGTGGGGGGGGGGGGGGGTGGGGGGGGGGGGGGGTGGGGGGGGGGGGGGGTGGGGGGGGGGGGGGGTGGGGGGGGGGGGGGGTGGGGGGGGGGGGGGGTGGGGGGGGGGGGGGGTGGGGGGGGGGGGGGGTGGGGGGGGGGGGGGGTGGGGGGGGGGGGGGGTGGGGGGGGGGGGGGGTGGGGGGGGGGGGGGGTGGGGGGGGGGGGGGGTGGGGGGGGGGGGGGGTGGGGGGGGGGGGGGGTGGGGGGGGGGGGGGGTGGGGGGGGGGGGGGGTGGGGGGGGGGGGGGGTGGGGGGGGGGGGGGGTGGGGGGGGGGGGGGGTGGGGGGGGGGGGGGGTGGGGGGGGGGGGGGGTGGGGGGGGGGGGGGGTGGGGGGGGGGGGGGGTGGGGGGGGGGGGGGGTGGGGGGGGGGGGGGGTGGGGGGGGGGGGGGGTGGGGGGGGGGGGGGGTGGGGGGGGGGGGGGGTGGGGGGGGGGGGGGGTGGGGGGGGGGGGGGGTGGGGGGGGGGGGGGGTGGGGGGGGGGGGGGGTGGGGGGGGGGGGGGGTGGGGGGGGGGGGGGGTGGGGGGGGGGGGGGGTGGGGGGGGGGGGGGGTGGGGGGGGGGGGGGGTGGGGGGGGGGGGGGGTGGGGGGGGGGGGGGGTGGGGGGGGGGGGGGGTGGGGGGGGGGGGGGGTGGGGGGGGGGGGGGGTGGGGGGGGGGGGGGGTGGGGGGGGGGGGGGGTGGGGGGGGGGGGGGGTGGGGGGGGGGGGGGGTGGGGGGGGGGGGGGGTGGGGGGGGGGGGGGGTGGGGGGGGGGGGGGGTGGGGGGGGGGGGGGGTGGGGGGGGGGGGGGGTGGGGGGGGGGGGGGGTGGGGGGGGGGGGGGGTGGGGGGGGGGGGGGGTGGGGGGGGGGGGGGGTGGGGGGGGGGGGGGGTGGGGGGGGGGGGGGGTGGGGGGGGGGGGGGGTGGGGGGGGGGGGGGGTGGGGGGGGGGGGGGGTGGGGGGGGGGGGGGGTGGGGGGGGGGGGGGGTGGGGGGGGGGGGGGGTGGGGGGGGGGGGGGGTGGGGGGGGGGGGGGGTGGGGGGGGGGGGGGGTGGGGGGGGGGGGGGGTGGGGGGGGGGGGGGGTGGGGGGGGGGGGGGGTGGGGGGGGGGGGGGGTGGGGGGGGGGGGGGGTGGGGGGGGGGGGGGGTGGGGGGGGGGGGGGGTGGGGGGGGGGGGGGGTGGGGGGGGGGGGGGGTGGGGGGGGGGGGGGGTGGGGGGGGGGGGGGGTGGGGGGGGGGGGGGGTGGGGGGGGGGGGGGGTGGGGGGGGGGGGGGGTGGGGGGGGGGGGGGGTGGGGGGGGGGGGGGGTGGGGGGGGGGGGGGGTGGGGGGGGGGGGGGGTGGGGGGGGGGGGGGGTGGGGGGGGGGGGGGGTGGGGGGGGGGGGGGGTGGGGGGGGGGGGGGGTGGGGGGGGGGGGGGGTGGGGGGGGGGGGGGGTGGGGGGGGGGGGGGGTGGGGGGGGGGGGGGGTGGGGGGGGGGGGGGGTGGGGGGGGGGGGGGGTGGGGGGGGGGGGGGGTGGGGGGGGGGGGGGGTGGGGGGGGGGGGGGGTGGGGGGGGGGGGGGGTGGGGGGGGGGGGGGGTGGGGGGGGGGGGGGGTGGGGGGGGGGGGGGGTGGGGGGGGGGGGGGGTGGGGGGGGGGGGGGGTGGGGGGGGGGGGGGGTGGGGGGGGGGGGGGGTGGGGGGGGGGGGGGGTGGGGGGGGGGGGGGGTGGGGGGGGGGGGGGGTGGGGGGGGGGGGGGGTGGGGGGGGGGGGGGGTGGGGGGGGGGGGGGGTGGGGGGGGGGGGGGGTGGGGGGGGGGGGGGGTGGGGGGGGGGGGGGGTGGGGGGGGGGGGGGGTGGGGGGGGGGGGGGGTGGGGGGGGGGGGGGGTGGGGGGGGGGGGGGGTGGGGGGGGGGGGGGGTGGGGGGGGGGGGGGGTGGGGGGGGGGGGGGGTGGGGGGGGGGGGGGGTGGGGGGGGGGGGGGGTGGGGGGGGGGGGGGGTGGGGGGGGGGGGGGGTGGGGGGGGGGGGGGGTGGGGGGGGGGGGGGGTGGGGGGGGGGGGGGGTGGGGGGGGGGGGGGGTGGGGGGGGGGGGGGGTGGGGGGGGGGGGGGGTGGGGGGGGGGGGGGGTGGGGGGGGGGGGGGGTGGGGGGGGGGGGGGGTGGGGGGGGGGGGGGGTGGGGGGGGGGGGGGGTGGGGGGGGGGGGGGGTGGGGGGGGGGGGGGGTGGGGGGGGGGGGGGGTGGGGGGGGGGGGGGGTGGGGGGGGGGGGGGGTGGGGGGGGGGGGGGGTGGGGGGGGGGGGGGGTGGGGGGGGGGGGGGGTGGGGGGGGGGGGGGGTGGGGGGGGGGGGGGGTGGGGGGGGGGGGGGGTGGGGGGGGGGGGGGGTGGGGGGGGGGGGGGGTGGGGGGGGGGGGGGGTGGGGGGGGGGGGGGGTGGGGGGGGGGGGGGGTGGGGGGGGGGGGGGGTGGGGGGGGGGGGGGGTGGGGGGGGGGGGGGGTGGGGGGGGGGGGGGGTGGGGGGGGGGGGGGGTGGGGGGGGGGGGGGGTGGGGGGGGGGGGGGGTGGGGGGGGGGGGGGGTGGGGGGGGGGGGGGGTGGGGGGGGGGGGGGGTGGGGGGGGGGGGGGGTGGGGGGGGGGGGGGGTGGGGGGGGGGGGGGGTGGGGGGGGGGGGGGGTGGGGGGGGGGGGGGGTGGGGGGGGGGGGGGGTGGGGGGGGGGGGGGGTGGGGGGGGGGGGGGGTGGGGGGGGGGGGGGGTGGGGGGGGGGGGGGGTGGGGGGGGGGGGGGGTGGGGGGGGGGGGGGGTGGGGGGGGGGGGGGGTGGGGGGGGGGGGGGGTGGGGGGGGGGGGGGGTGGGGGGGGGGGGGGGTGGGGGGGGGGGGGGGTGGGGGGGGGGGGGGGTGGGGGGGGGGGGGGGTGGGGGGGGGGGGGGGTGGGGGGGGGGGGGGGTGGGGGGGGGGGGGGGTGGGGGGGGGGGGGGGTGGGGGGGGGGGGGGGTGGGGGGGGGGGGGGGTGGGGGGGGGGGGGGGTGGGGGGGGGGGGGGGTGGGGGGGGGGGGGGGTGGGGGGGGGGGGGGGTGGGGGGGGGGGGGGGTGGGGGGGGGGGGGGGTGGGGGGGGGGGGGGGTGGGGGGGGGGGGGGGTGGGGGGGGGGGGGGGTGGGGGGGGGGGGGGGTGGGGGGGGGGGGGGGTGGGGGGGGGGGGGGGTGGGGGGGGGGGGGGGTGGGGGGGGGGGGGGGTGGGGGGGGGGGGGGGTGGGGGGGGGGGGGGGTGGGGGGGGGGGGGGGTGGGGGGGGGGGGGGGTGGGGGGGGGGGGGGGTGGGGGGGGGGGGGGGTGGGGGGGGGGGGGGGTGGGGGGGGGGGGGGGTGGGGGGGGGGGGGGGTGGGGGGGGGGGGGGGTGGGGGGGGGGGGGGGTGGGGGGGGGGGGGGGTGGGGGGGGGGGGGGGTGGGGGGGGGGGGGGGTGGGGGGGGGGGGGGGTGGGGGGGGGGGGGGGTGGGGGGGGGGGGGGGTGGGGGGGGGGGGGGGTGGGGGGGGGGGGGGGTGGGGGGGGGGGGGGGTGGGGGGGGGGGGGGGTGGGGGGGGGGGGGGGTGGGGGGGGGGGGGGGTGGGGGGGGGGGGGGGTGGGGGGGGGGGGGGGTGGGGGGGGGGGGGGGTGGGGGGGGGGGGGGGTGGGGGGGGGGGGGGGTGGGGGGGGGGGGGGGTGGGGGGGGGGGGGGGTGGGGGGGGGGGGGGGTGGGGGGGGGGGGGGGTGGGGGGGGGGGGGGGTGGGGGGGGGGGGGGGTGGGGGGGGGGGGGGGTGGGGGGGGGGGGGGGTGGGGGGGGGGGGGGGTGGGGGGGGGGGGGGGTGGGGGGGGGGGGGGGTGGGGGGGGGGGGGGGTGGGGGGGGGGGGGGGTGGGGGGGGGGGGGGGTGGGGGGGGGGGGGGGTGGGGGGGGGGGGGGGTGGGGGGGGGGGGGGGTGGGGGGGGGGGGGGGTGGGGGGGGGGGGGGGTGGGGGGGGGGGGGGGTGGGGGGGGGGGGGGGTGGGGGGGGGGGGGGGTGGGGGGGGGGGGGGGTGGGGGGGGGGGGGGGTGGGGGGGGGGGGGGGTGGGGGGGGGGGGGGGTGGGGGGGGGGGGGGGTGGGGGGGGGGGGGGGTGGGGGGGGGGGGGGGTGGGGGGGGGGGGGGGTGGGGGGGGGGGGGGGTGGGGGGGGGGGGGGGTGGGGGGGGGGGGGGGTGGGGGGGGGGGGGGGTGGGGGGGGGGGGGGGTGGGGGGGGGGGGGGGTGGGGGGGGGGGGGGGTGGGGGGGGGGGGGGGTGGGGGGGGGGGGGGGTGGGGGGGGGGGGGGGTGGGGGGGGGGGGGGGTGGGGGGGGGGGGGGGTGGGGGGGGGGGGGGGTGGGGGGGGGGGGGGGTGGGGGGGGGGGGGGGTGGGGGGGGGGGGGGGTGGGGGGGGGGGGGGGTGGGGGGGGGGGGGGGTGGGGGGGGGGGGGGGTGGGGGGGGGGGGGGGTGGGGGGGGGGGGGGGTGGGGGGGGGGGGGGGTGGGGGGGGGGGGGGGTGGGGGGGGGGGGGGGTGGGGGGGGGGGGGGGTGGGGGGGGGGGGGGGTGGGGGGGGGGGGGGGTGGGGGGGGGGGGGGGTGGGGGGGGGGGGGGGTGGGGGGGGGGGGGGGTGGGGGGGGGGGGGGGTGGGGGGGGGGGGGGGTGGGGGGGGGGGGGGGTGGGGGGGGGGGGGGGTGGGGGGGGGGGGGGGTGGGGGGGGGGGGGGGTGGGGGGGGGGGGGGGTGGGGGGGGGGGGGGGTGGGGGGGGGGGGGGGTGGGGGGGGGGGGGGGTGGGGGGGGGGGGGGGTGGGGGGGGGGGGGGGTGGGGGGGGGGGGGGGTGGGGGGGGGGGGGGGTGGGGGGGGGGGGGGGTGGGGGGGGGGGGGGGTGGGGGGGGGGGGGGGTGGGGGGGGGGGGGGGTGGGGGGGGGGGGGGGTGGGGGGGGGGGGGGGTGGGGGGGGGGGGGGGTGGGGGGGGGGGGGGGTGGGGGGGGGGGGGGGTGGGGGGGGGGGGGGGTGGGGGGGGGGGGGGGTGGGGGGGGGGGGGGGTGGGGGGGGGGGGGGGTGGGGGGGGGGGGGGGTGGGGGGGGGGGGGGGTGGGGGGGGGGGGGGGTGGGGGGGGGGGGGGGTGGGGGGGGGGGGGGGTGGGGGGGGGGGGGGGTGGGGGGGGGGGGGGGTGGGGGGGGGGGGGGGTGGGGGGGGGGGGGGGTGGGGGGGGGGGGGGGTGGGGGGGGGGGGGGGTGGGGGGGGGGGGGGGTGGGGGGGGGGGGGGGTGGGGGGGGGGGGGGGTGGGGGGGGGGGGGGGTGGGGGGGGGGGGGGGTGGGGGGGGGGGGGGGTGGGGGGGGGGGGGGGTGGGGGGGGGGGGGGGTGGGGGGGGGGGGGGGTGGGGGGGGGGGGGGGTGGGGGGGGGGGGGGGTGGGGGGGGGGGGGGGTGGGGGGGGGGGGGGGTGGGGGGGGGGGGGGGTGGGGGGGGGGGGGGGTGGGGGGGGGGGGGGGTGGGGGGGGGGGGGGGTGGGGGGGGGGGGGGGTGGGGGGGGGGGGGGGTGGGGGGGGGGGGGGGTGGGGGGGGGGGGGGGTGGGGGGGGGGGGGGGTGGGGGGGGGGGGGGGTGGGGGGGGGGGGGGGTGGGGGGGGGGGGGGGTGGGGGGGGGGGGGGGTGGGGGGGGGGGGGGGTGGGGGGGGGGGGGGGTGGGGGGGGGGGGGGGTGGGGGGGGGGGGGGGTGGGGGGGGGGGGGGGTGGGGGGGGGGGGGGGTGGGGGGGGGGGGGGGTGGGGGGGGGGGGGGGTGGGGGGGGGGGGGGGTGGGGGGGGGGGGGGGTGGGGGGGGGGGGGGGTGGGGGGGGGGGGGGGTGGGGGGGGGGGGGGGTGGGGGGGGGGGGGGGTGGGGGGGGGGGGGGGTGGGGGGGGGGGGGGGTGGGGGGGGGGGGGGGGGGGGGGGGGGGGGGGTGGGGGGGGGGGGGGGGGGGGGGGGGGGGGGGGGGGGGGGGGGGGGGGGGGGGGGGGGGGTGGGGGGGGGGGGGGGGGGGGGGGGGGGGGGGTGGGGGGGGGGGGGGGGGGGGGGGGGGGGGGGTGGGGGGGGTGGGGTGGGGGGGGGGGGGGGTGGGGGGGGGGGGGGGTGGGGGGGGGGGGGTGCGGCATAGCAAAATCCACTTGCAAACAGTTGTGAAAGTGGTTTGAAAATGCATTATTTTGCGTGTGCGGAAGGGGCCATAGAGGGGCCCGGGACCACCAGTAAATTGGCCTTTGCGGAACCACAATATTGATGTGGACGGGACGATTTTGGTATGGCAACTTCATTCGTTCAGCTTGCTCCCTCCATTCGTTCTTGCCCTGGCTGTCACTCCATTCCTTCTGGCCACCTGACTGCATGCCACCGGCCGTGGTCCTAATTTGCAAGCGAGCCACAAAGGCAATTCACGCAGCCTGCGGTGGGGGCCCACGGAGCCATCGGCGAGCCGACTGTTGGGTGGCAAAGATCAGGTGGCCAAAAAGGAGAGGCAGGGTGAAAATACACGTTTGGGTGGTGCTGAGAGTCATATTAAAAACAAGGGAAACCCCACTGAGCCATAATTAATGTGCCGTTGTTCTACCAACCTCCCCACAGCTGGGTTCTGCCAGGACTTGTGCCGGTGGGTGACCTCCAAAGAGACCTTCCGTAGCCATGCATACTGATAGGGATCTGAGAGATGGAAGCAGAGCCAGGAGTGGCAGAAAGAAGCCAGTGGTCTCCTGTGGAGACTGACTTACTCCGCATCACTGTGTGTAAAAACTGTTAGCGTATAGATCCAACACTGCACCAAGGAATCATAAAATCATAGAGTTGGAAGAGACCCCAAGGGCCATCCAGTCCAACCCCCTGCCATGCAGGAACACACCATCAAAGCACTCCCGACAGATGGTCCTCCAGCCTCTCTTGAAAAACCTCCAAAGAAGGAGACTCCACCACCCTCCGAGGTAGTGCATGTCACTGTCAAACAGCCCTGATTGTCAGAGCACTTTCACACTATTCTCAAATTTCTCCACTGAAATAAATTAACAAAGGAATGTGCAAGGCCGGTCTTACCAGAAGAAAACACGTGCACGTTTACAAGACTTTGAAATAAATAAGACGCTTGCTTAATCACCCGTGAAGAGCCAGTGTAAGTAGAATCACAGAGTTGGAAGAGACCCCAGGGGCCATCCAGTCCAACCCCTATGCAATGCAGGAACACACAATCAAAGCACTCCTGACGGATGGCCACCCAACCTCTGTTTCAAAACCTCCAAAGGAGACTCCACCACACTCCGAAGTAGTGCATTCCACTGTCGAAAAGCCCTTATGGCCAGGAAGTTTATCCAGATGTTTAGGTGGAATCTCTTTTCCTTCGCCTTGTCAATACCTTTCTTGAATTTCGAGATGTAATTAAATTCATCCGATTGGGGTGAAGATGTTTAGCTACCTGTGAAGCCAACAATTTGAGACTGGATATATTTGTATATAACAATGAGGTTAAAAGGCGTCCCAAATCTTCTTCTGTTAAGCTAACAGGTTATTTTGAATTGGTTTCGGCTTTCTTCCTGTGGTACAATTCTGGGCCCGTCCGTCCCTCGTAATGATATAATTACTTTGCAACATGCTGTCGGAATAGTTAGGGAGACGGTTGTGGCCGTCGCCACCATCCCGACAAGGAAAACATTAATTTCTGGAGTTCTTTTAATTAATTCATCGGGAGCCACGCTGTGTGAGATGATTACGTTAAAGTGTTTAATTACAAATTTATATGTAATGATGCACTTTAATTACTTTGGACGGGCGCATTATTATTGGGCCCTTTTCCCAAGATTCCTGGCACCAGATCCGTGCCGCGCGCGAGGAAACAACACCATCAGCGCTTGCGTTCCTAAATTATTTACATGGCTTGGGAGAAATCCAGGGGTGATTAATGAAGGGAAATGCACTTCTCTGGAGTGGGGTGTTTTCCCTTGTGCTTTGGGGACAACGGTGAAAAGAAAAAGGAGGGGACGGTCAAAGGAGCCAAAAAAAGGTCACGCTCTTGGGGTGAAACACAGACTGTTTTTTTAAAAAGGGAAATTAGAGAGGCCGATTTCACAATTCTAATCACCCTGGAAATCTGGGGACAGTTAAAACCCCCGCAAAGGACTGAGAAGAGAGCGAAGTCCTTTTCGAAACCTGCGTTCCTGGATGATTCCGCCTGCCGGTTGTGGGGGGGCCATCGCACTCAGAGTGAATGATGCTTTTAATTAATTAATTCCTACAGCCGCCCCAGGCACAGGGAAAGGCATCAGCAACAGAGAGGATGACATTAAAAAAAGAAAGCACGTGATGGGTTCCTCCGTGTAACAGTGAATCCAATGCACATGGAATATCTGGGGCCCAAACTCTGAATCGCTCCTGGCCAAAGGAAGAGGCAGTCAACAAAAGGAAGCTTGACTTCGAAAAGCAGAACATGGAGAGGTAGAAAAGTTTAAATTAGAACAGAAAATAGCCTTCCACCACTGCTGTTCCTTCCAGGTAACCACCTTGCTGCCGCTCCCATGAAGAAGAAGAAGAAGAAGAAGAAGAAGAAGAAGAAGAAGAAGAAGAAGAAGAAGAAGAAGAAGAAGAAGAAGAAGAAGAAGAAGAAGAAGAAGAAGAAGAGGAGGAGGAGGAGGAGGAGGAGGAGGAGGAGGAGGAGGAGGAGGAGGAGGAGGAGGAGGAGTTTGGGTTTATATCCCCCCTTTCTCTCCTGCAGGAGACTCAAAGGGTCTAAACAAAGAACTTGATACGTGACTGAGTTTGGAAGACCCAATAAACGACGAAAAAACAAAGATTGAACACTCTCTAATTTCTCAGCGGTTTTTGCTCCCCAGATTGGAGCTCTGTAAAGTAATTGTGGGACTCAAAGGGTCTTACAATCTCCTTGCGCCTTCCCCCCTCACAACAAACACCCTGTGAGGTAGGTGGGGCTGAGAGAGCTCTGAGAAGCTGTGACTAGCCCAAGATCACCCAGCTGGCGTGTGTGGGAGTGTACAAGCTAATCTGAATTCCCCAGATAAGCCTCCACAGCCCAGGCGGCAGAGCTGGGAATCAAACCTGGTTCCTCCAGATTAGATACACGAGCTCGTAACCTCCTACGCCACATGGGGAAACCAGGTGAAGTCTAGTCTGTATTGGTCAGACCTCACCTGGAATAGTGTGTACAGTTCTGGGCACCACGATTCAAGAAGGCTATTGACAAGCTGGAACGGGTCCAGAGGAGAGCTACCAAAATGGTCAAAGGTCTGGAATCCATGCCCTACGAGGAGAGGCTTAGGGAGCTGGGGATGTTTAGTTTGGTGAAGAGAAGGTGAAGAAGTGACATGATAGCCCTGTTTCGATATTGGAAGGGATGTCATGCTGGTGAGGGAGCAAACTTCTTTTCCCTCACCAGAACTCACCAGGATCAGGAGTCAGAAGAGACTAGAACCAGGAGTCATGGGTTCGAGGTGAAGGAAAAGAGATTCCACCTAAACATTAGGAAGAACTTCCTGATGGTCAGGGCTGTTCAACAGTGGAATGTGTGGTGGAGTCTTCTTCTTTGGAAGAAGTGTGGTGGAGTCCTCTGAGTGTGGTGTCCTCTGAGTGTGGTGGAGTCTTCTTCTTTGGAAGTTTTTGAAGGAGTGCTTTGATTGTGTGTTCCTTCATGGCAGAGGGGTTGGACTTGATGGCCCTGGGGGTCTATTCCAACTCTAAGATTCTATGATTTACTTTTGCAGCCTGATCTTATACACGGTGGCAGAAAGTGCCGTAGAGTCATAACTGACTTGTTGACCCCCTAGGGTTTCAAGAGAAGAGACTAGCAGAGGTGGTTTGCCATTTCCTGCCTCTGTGTGGCAACCGTAAACTTCTTTGGCGGCCTCCCACCCAAATACTATCTTATCTTCCAAAACCTGACAAGATTGTGCTAGCTTGGACTAGATCAGGGGTAGGGAACCTTTAACACTCAAAGAGCCATTTGGACCCGTTTTCCACAGGAAAAGAAAACACTTGGAGCCGCAAATAATTTTTGACATTTAAAATAAAGATAATACTGTATATATTGGGGTTTTTTACCTTTTACTCCGCTCATTCTGAGAAGCGCATGGATGTGTCCGCCCTGCTGCCTGCAGGGCGGGCAAGGATGGGGCCAGCGGCTCGGCTTGTGGAGCCACAGTGCAAGGGCAGAAGAGCCGCATGCGGCTCTCGAGCCGCAGGTTCCCTACCCCTGGACTAGATTCTTAGCATAGCAGTGCCTAAATCCATTGATTTGAATGGGTTGGGACACCCATGATTCCTCAGAATTAGGGCTGTTGGTATAATTTGTCGTACCCGTATACAACATTTTTCAAAAACACCATGTAGAATAGAGGCAGTACGGAAAGGGGGGCCCTTATAATATGTAATAATATAATATATAATAATATACATTTATAATATAAATATATAAACAGCCGGAAGAAACAGGAGGGGTTTGTAGAACTGAAAGCAACGTAAGGCGAAGGAAAGGAAATTATTCTCTGTCTTTCGGAGCATAGCAGGCCTCTGTGTCATCCCGTAAGAACGGCAATAGCTCAGGAAAAATAGCTCTCCATTATTTAAAGCCTAATTTACTTTATAGGCTTTTGCATAGATGGCGCTGGATTGAAGACACTTAGGTCCATCAATGGCTGTTAAGCCTGCCTGCTAATGGAGCCTCCATATTCAAGGACAATCTACCTTTTTATTATCAAATGCTTTGGACAAACAGACTAAGAAGAGTTGGATTTACATATCTCTCCTGTAAGAAGACTCAACTCAAAAGGGCTTACAAACTCCTTTCCCCTCCCCTCTCGCAACAAACACCCTGTGAGGTAGGTGGGGCTGAGAGAGCTCAGAAGAACTGTGACTAGCCCAAGGTCACCCAGCTGGCGCGTGTGGGAGTATACAGGCTAATTTGGTTCTCCAAATAAGCATCCACAGCTCAAGTGGCCAAGCAGGGAATCAAACCCGGTTCTCCAGATTAGAGTGCACCTGCTCTTAACCGCTACACCACTCTGGCTCTCCTTAGATACTCACTCTGAGTATCCCCTCCACATTTGGTTTGAAATCTTCCAGGACTATCATGTACTTTAAAAATGTATTTACTTTTATTTGTTTATATCCTCAGCAGGGCTCAAAGTGGATTACATCTGTCTCCTCTCCTCCCTTTTATCGTCACAGCAACCCTTTGAGGTGGGCTAGGCTGATTCTTTGTGACAGGCCCAAGGTCACCCAGCAATTTTCATGGCAGAGGCAGGATTCGAACCTGGGTTTCCCAGATCCTCAGCCAATAGTCTCCACTGCCATTTAGCAAAACAGACAGATCTCTGCTCCAAAGAGCTTACAGATTAAATGGGGGGGGGGGGCGCAGTAGGAAAAATAGAAACTGCCATTTCAAACATGGGGAGTGTGAGTTTTAAGACAGGAGGTAAAGAAAGATCTGTGACTTCTGCGAACAGTCTGTGAATTCTACGCAGAGCTTTCTTAGCAAAATATATAAGAAGAAGAGGAGTTTGGATTTATATCCCCCCTTTCTCTCCTGCAGGAGACTCAAAGGGGCTTACAATCTCCTTGCCCTTCCCCCCTCACAACAAACACCCTGTGAGGTAGGTGGGGCTGAGAGAGCTCAGAAGAGCTGTGACTAGCCCAAGGTCACCCAGCTGGCATGTGTGGGAGTGTACAGGCTCATCTGAATTCCCCAGAGAAGCCTCCACAGCTCAAGTGGCAAAGCTGGGAATCAAACCCGGTTCCTCCAGATTAGATACACGAGCTCTTAAGCTCCTACGCCACTGCTGCTCTCGCATCCTGCTTTTCTCAGAAACAATTTAAGGGGAGTTTCTCTGCTTTATCTTCACAACAGCCCTGCGTGGTGTCGAGGGGGGTACCAAAGTCACAGCTCTCTCTGGTCCAAAGCCAGTATTCTAACCACTAGGGCCTAATGCCACTCAAACACCGCCCTCCCCCAAATCACCCTTCGATATTTCCACCCCCTCCTCCTTTTCAGGAATGCTGCCCCGGGGCCAGAAAGAGAAACTAAATAGCCGCCTGGTTTTGGTCTCTTGCAATACAGACGGGCATCTGCCGTCCTGCCTAATAGATCCGGGTAATAACTAAACTTGTGCCAACCTTGCTAGCACCAGATGGTGCTTGTGAATGCTGCCAACTCCTGGCTGAGCGCTGCCCGGGGACACCCCGCTGAGAAATTGCCTCCGCCGTGAGCCCTGCCAGACGCTCTCGGTGGCATATGCTCCCTTCTGCCCTTACACCTGTTGGCGGGTAGGATTCACACCCGGATCTGGCAGCCAACGTCAGAAGAAGGAAATCTACACCCCTTTCCAGGTGGGTAAAAAGCCGCCATGGAGAAAGGAAATGTCGCAGCAGCTCAGAGGGAGAAAGAGGACAGAATCGAGGAGAGAAGGGGATAGCTCCAACAAACTCCTCTCACGCATGAACCAGTTCTGGAATCGGTTTGTTGATGTTGGACTTCTGAACCGAATGGCTCTGGTCAACCCGTTGTAAAAAGATCCTTTTATCCCCATCAAGTTAGGGCGGTCGGCAGAGGCCCTTTTCCGATTGCCTCACAGGTAAAGTGGGCGGTCCCTGTGACAGGGCCTTTCTGGTGGTGGCCCCCAATTCGGGAGCAACATCCCCAACAGCAAATTGGCATTGTTTTAAGCAGTTGGTACAGATATTTTTGGTTTGCACAAGCCTTGGGCAGAGTCAAGTCGGATTGTTCTGGCGCTGCTAGAGATTTTAAAAATATTGGCTTCTTTCTAGTTCTTTTTAAGTAGGTGATCGTTTCCCATTTCACTGTGGCTTTCATCACTCATGGGGGGGTCAGCTGCCTTAAAAACGATGGAACTAAGCTTTTAAAGAAATTAGAACAAAACATGTGGAGGACCTTTTACGACAACCATCCAAATATTGTGCAAGTTTTCAAATTTCTCTATAGTGGGAGATCTGGCATTTTCCTGTTTCCTGCCTACATGTCAAAGACTAGGGGTGGGGAAACAGAGGGTGCTGGCATCACAACAGCACATGATGTCACTTCCTGTGAAAAACCAAAAATGATGTCATGATATCGGGGCAATCAAGCACGCGCCCAAAACTCTATGGTTAAACCAGAGAACGGTGGACAAATCCCAGAGCTTTGTCATGACATCAGTTCCGGGGTGGTTTTTTTTGCAGGAAGTAATGTCATCTGCTGGAGATCCCTTCCCCAGGAGAAAGTGGCTATTTTGGATTTCGAACCCTCGTTTCGGTGCTGGGTCATATCTCCGCTGCAGAAGTTCCCCTTGCGGGTTTTTTCGGCAGAGCTCCAAGCACAGTTAATTTCGACGGGACTTTTTTGTGCTCCCGAGACTTTGAAATTCTTGTTTCCAGCAGCGGCTGATCGGTTTGTAAGCCCAGAAACCCAACCCGTTATAAAGCAGGGCTCGGCATAGAAAGGGATCCCACCCTTTGATGGATAGCTGTGCCGTCCTTATTAAACTGAAAAAGCATCAGCCGGGCGTAAGAAGCCGAGTTTATTCTAAGTCAAATGTAAACGTCGGTGGGTTTAATTGATGGAAATGAAGCCATTCAGAGGAGAGATCCATCTTATGACTAATTTCCCCCCTTCACACTGTAATCGGCTCGTGAGAGACAGGACACTTTGTTTTGCTGAAAAATTATTTGGACATCCGATTTAGCGATAGTTACTTTTCTGCTTTTTGAACGGCAACACATTGCGAGGTTCTAGCGTGGTGGTTGGGAACTTCTTAGGCGCAGAGAAAGTTCCCAGTTCAGTGTCTAGCTGACACCTTTCCTGTTGCCCACCTGGTGTTTTTAGAAAGTAGGTGGGGCTTTTTCCCAGAAAGGCCTCTGATTGGCCACTGAAGATTTGAAAACAACTGCACACCCAATCAAATCTATAAAGTGACTGTGGCAGTAGCTGCCGCCACACCACAAGGATCTTTACTGTGGCTGGGTCTGCCTCCAAAGGCAGCCATGTTGTGACTGACTCCACCCCCAAAGGCAGCCATTTTGTGACTTCCACCCCCTAAAGGCCGCCATTTTGTGGCTTGCGCCCACCATGCTGTATCAGAATTCCAAAGGTGCCCACAGACTCCAGAGGTTGGAGACACAGCCCCTTTAGTGTATATATTGTATAGTCAACTCATGAATTATATAGTGTATGACTGCTAGCCACGTTGTATGCAAATATTTGCTTGTGTAGTTATTCAAGTTTCAATATGGATTCCACACCTGGAAACTGGCAGCCCCCCTCAGTGGCCAGAGTTCCTTCTGATGTAATGTTACCAACTCCAGCTTGGGAGATTTCTGATGATTTGTCCATGTTTTTTGGAGAAAGCAGAGTTCAGGAAGGAAGCTCCGCAATAAGGTGCTGCCCCTCTAGGACTTCTGTTCCTCACAGACTCTGTGGTATACCAGAGAGTCCACACATTTCCTTCAGAGGAACAGCTCTCCGGAGCTTGGAGATCAGTTATAATGTCGGCCTGAACTTAAGGCAGGTGACGCTACCTTGATGGCCCCCCAGCCTATTTATTGTGGCCCACCTCTCTTATAGAAAATGGGTCTCTATAGAAAAAACGTGTGCCAACAAAGAATGTCTGTCATTCTGGCTTTCGTCAGCCTGTGTAGCTTCGAGGCACAGAAGATAAAATTAGTGACTGCCTTTCCCCTTCCATTTCTTTGACCAAAGCATTCAATTAATTTTAATTTACCGGGTGCCGCTACGCTAGGGGGTAATTGCTTCCATCCCTGGAAACTTCGTACGCTACGGCCGCACGCGCCGCCATCCAGTTAAGCGCTCTTTAAAGAGAGAGTCCTTCATTTGAACTCGAGTCCTGCCTCATTTTCATTCCGCCCTTTGTGGCTAATAATAATATTTAGCATCTAAAGGGGCCATTTTACATCTTCAAAGTTGCATTTGCAGACATTAAATAATGAAACAGCCTGACCTCTCTTTGTGTCGGCGGTGGAGAGGGGTTTTGTAGGTGGGGGGGGGGGCGGGATTCTTTTCTGGGCACGCGGAAAACAGAGCAAAACATCTGTATCGGAGAAGGATTTTCAGCCATGAGTAGCCTGGCAGGATTCAAGTCACGCAGTCTTAGGTTTATTTGTTTTCTTTTACTTGATTTCTATCCCACGTTTATTCCCGATGGCTTGCATTCTCCTGTCCTCCATTTTGTTCTCACAACAACCCTGCAAAGTGGATCAGGCTGAGAGTGTTTGGCCTAAGGTCACCCAGCAAATTTTCAGGGCAGAGTTGAGATTCAAACTCACATCTCCTAGCTCCTAGTTCGACGCTGTAACCTTTATGCCACACTGGCTCTTGAATTAAAATGTCAGGCAGATACATGAGGCATTTGCTACTCCGGGATGTTTGGGGGGTCACCAGAAACAGATAAGGGCTCTGAGACTATGTCACCCCCTCAATTTGGGGGACATTCCTCTACAACACTCTTAATCCTCTCTTGCTGTAAGCAGCTGGGACAAAATCCTTGATTCTCCTCTATTCGATGCTCACAACCACCCTGCAAGATAGGTTTGGCTGAGAATGACTTGCCCAAAGCCACCCACTGAGAATCGTGGCCGAGGAGGACTGCGAACCCAGTTTTTATAAGTCTCACTCGGACCCAATCACCGCCGCTTCGCCACCTATTTGAGATCAAGCTGTTCCTGCAGACCTCGCTTTCTGCCTGCGGGGATTTTTAAAAAAACATGAGGAGGAGGATTCAAAAGCAGGAGGCTTATAATAACTTGCACCTGGAAATCATGCAAACCTAATTCATCACCGGGGCCCCTTTTGCACATGCAGAATAATGCACTTTCAACCCTCTGTCACAATTGTTTGCAAGCGGATTTTGCTCTTCCACACAGTAAAATCCAGCTTCAAAGTGCACTGAAAGTGGATTGAAAGTGCATCATTCTGCATGTGCGGAAGAGAGTTGTCTGATTTCCCTTTCCTACCCAGCCACTTTTCCAAATTTTACCCAAATTTTACTTCACCTAACACGTCAAGCGATAAAAGCGGAGTATAAACATGTCGCTAAATAAAACACCGGTAAGGATGTAACTCGCTTTTGGTCCCCATTTGGGAGAAAAGCGGAGTACGAATAAAGCAGATAGACGGATAGACGGATATCACAAATCATAAACTGGAGTTCTAAAACTTCATATTAGATTTGGCTCACGTAAATCTGGAATCTCTGGCTTTCAGGAGACGCGGAAAGAACAAACACAGCTGGAGAAAGAGCCCAGGTTGTGATTTTTCTTGAGAGCTTGGCCTGACGGGGAATATCCTTCTCCCCAAAAAAGGGAGAGTCGATAGATGGCGCTCCTTCGTTTTGGAAAGGCGACTCAGAGTTCAGGTTCATTTGTAGCATCCCTTAACCGGGTTTGCAAACTAGCAGCTGTCCTCCAGGATTTAAAATGTTTGTTTGTCTGTTTATTTTTACCCCGTCCCCCTTCCAAAGAGACGGCTCCCCCAGCAAACACGCATTTTATCTTCATAAGAACCTTGCAAGGTAGGTCAGTCAGAGAGGGACTGTTGTGATTGGCTTGGGGGGTGGGTGGGTTGCTTATTGGTTGGCCTAGTACACTTTAATTCTACCTTTTTTTTGTCAACACTCAAGAGCAAGACACAAGTCACCCCATAGGATTTTTCAAGGCAAGATTCCTTGGGGGCCTCCCATTCAAATACAAGCCAGGGTCGGGGCTGAGAATCACCCAGCAAGCTTTCATGGCAAGAGTCAGGATTTGAATTTGGGTCTCCCAGATCCAAGACCTTAACCACTACACTGGTTACACTGGTTACACTGCAGTGGCGTAGTGGGTAAGAGCAGTGGCTAAGAGCAGGTGCACTCTGATCTGGAGGAACCGGGTTTGATTCCCAGCTCTGCTGCTTGAGTTGTGGAGGCTTATCTGGGGAATTCAGATTAACCTGTGCACTCCCACACACGCCAGCTGGGTGACCTTGGGCTAGTCACAGCTTCTCGGAGCTCTCAGCCCCACCCACCCACCTCACAGGGTGCTTGTTGTGAGGAGGGAAGGGCAAGGAGATTGTAAGCCCCTTTGAGTCTCCTGCAGGAGAGAAAGGGGGATATAAATCTAAACTCCTCCTCCTCCTCCTCCTCCTCCTCTTCTTCTTCTTCTTCTTCTTCTTCTTCTTCTTCTTCTTCTTCTTCTTCTTCTTCTTCTACCCTTACTCCAAAGAATTGATCCATTTGGGCAAAAAACCTTCTCCCGAGAAGGCCAGCTGTCAACGTGACCTCTTATGACTGCGTTTAGGTCACGAGAATATAAATAATGGATCAATAAATATTACATCGTGAATTATGGGTTCTTTTGCCTTTTTAAAAAAGGTACTGGTCCCAGCAGGGGAAACCAAAAGAGCTCCGTTGACGCTTCAGTGCGGTTTCCTGACATCTTCCTGTCATTTTTGAAATTCCAAATTTCAAGTTTGTACGATGACAAATTTCTGCTTGACAATATCCAGGGGAATTTGGAGATGAGCTAGAAGTGGGATTTCCCCGTCCAAGTTGTTCTTCCCCGCGGACCCCCCCCCCCCTTCATTAGCAAATCTGGAATAAATTATGCAAACAGTAAAGGAAAAAGGCTGAACAAATTTCAAAAACTGCATAATTCATATAAGTTGTAAAATTTACCTTTTCTTGGTGCTCAGTACGGATTACGGGCATGCAGTATATAATGATCTGGAATATTTTTTTAACAAGCATATATAGCCCTGAGAATAATGGACATTAAAAATGGGAACGACCTTTTGAATTCCCTGCAGTCGGTGTTCACGGATATACTGCCTCTGAATATGGAAGCTCCATCTGGTCCTCAAGGTGTACATCTCTTGGTAGACTGATTTATGTTGTGGTAGACAGTGCCGTCGAGTTGGAGCGGATGTATAGTGACCCCCACGGCAAGAGATGTTCCGAGGTGGTTTGCCGTTGCTTGTCTTAGAGAGAGTTCTGAGGGAACTGTGGCTAGCCCAAGGCCACTCAGCAGGCTTCATGTGGAGGAGCAGGGAAGCAAACCTGGTTCTTCAGACTGGAATCCGCCGCTCTTAATCACTATACCATGCTGGTTATGGGGTTATGTAGAACCCGCAAACAAAAGAGGGGAACAAACTCAATTTCCTAAAAGGTCCAGAAATGGTTGAAGGGGCCACTAAGTATAAAACTACTGAATATAAAAAATGTATATGTATTTATTTCAAATTAAAATAATCACTTGTCCAAAAAGTCCACACTAGCCTGCCTTATGCCTACAACATCACAATTACAATACACAGGAGGGTTCGATGGGGCACTTTTTTGACCCTTAAAACAGACCCTTTTCGACCAACTGACCTTCCTCAGTGGTCAAAAGTAATGCAGCAATTCAGTATTTAGCTACCAGACTACAAATTGCAAATTGCGATTGTGATGCTTTTTTATGTTGAAGAGTTGTTCCGACTGTTAACAGTCCAGGTGCTCGGGAGCAACAGCCGCAGAAAGCCATTGCTTTCACCTCCTGCATGTGAGCTCCCAATGGCACCTGGTGGGCCACTGCGAGTAGCAGAGAGCTGGACTAGATGGACTCTGGTCTGATCCAGCTGGCTTGTTCTTATGTTCTTATGTTGTTTAAATTGGCACCCCAGTCTTCCACGCAAAGTCATGCTCGCTTAAAGGGTATAATACAATGTGCCAATAATGCCCATGTCTGCTAGGTCAAAATCTTATAATGGGAAATTTTTTCAGTCTGGAGCAAATGAATTATTTAGCGTTTTTACATTTAGTGGCCCCTTGAACCATTTTTTTAACCTTTTATGTACTTAATTCTAGTTATATAGAACCTCCACATGTGGAGGCAGCATACCTGCAAGGAATCTCCACGTGTAGCGTGATTTAATTATTGGTAGCATTTTACAGAACAAAATCTTTGTGCTTAGTGTCATGACCACTCCTCTGTCCTTGTCAGAGAGTGAAGATTCTGGAAACCCACTCCGAACGTCTTATCGGGACACCCATTTTAACCTTTTATGGTAATCTAATTTCATTTTTTTAAAAAAAATCATTTTTCCAAGTGAACAAAATTATAAATGGTCAAAAGTCACTTGGTTCAGGAAGGCTAAATCCTCTGATGCCTAGGAGATGATCGGATGTGTGCGTTTAAATGTGTGAAATAAAATAAGTTGCTTGCTTCTGGAATGACAGCCTGACATTTTTCGGCCTGAGGCTAAAAATCTACACAGCTCCCCCTTGTGGTAAAAAAGCACTACAATTAAATCATGCCCAATTTCTTGTTGTTGCAAACATCCCCCCCCCCCAAATCTGCCCTCTTGAAGGGGGCGTCCTCATCCTATTTTATGGCAGCCCCACACCTGCCTCCCTCCTTCAACTATGGAGAAAGTGAACAGGGGTTTTTTGGAGAAGGGAGTGTGAGGAAGCCATCTGAAGGGCCTGAAGCAATTGTGTGGTGAATATCTTTGAAACTGGGAGTTATGAGAAGTATAGGTGATTTTGGCCGTCGCTTTCTTCTGCAGAGCCTTTCTTGGTAGTCTCTCATCCGATCTGACAAGATTAGGTTATGCCATTCCACCTTTGCTTCCACGTTCCTTATTATTCAATTTAAAAAGTTTACATCCTGTTTGGACAGGGGGTGGGTGGGAAGCACCAAAGCTGCGATTTGTACCAGAAGGGATAGAGTTAATTCTCCTTATTGTTCTTCCGAAAGGGTATGGTGGAGAATTTGGTGGAATCATATTCCTATCCAGGTTAAGATGACCTCCATACTATTATCATTTTGACAGCAGAACCAGATGGGATTGTTAAGATGGGCCTTCCCTGTTTATTTATCTACTTATTATTAGATTTATTTACCGCCCTTCCCTGGAAGAGGCAGGATGGTTTACAACAACGGGTATATTAATATGTAAAACAGCAATAAGTACTTTAAAACCACATTTACAAAAAATGTCACTTAACCTAAAATCTATCAGCCAGGACTCCCAATTTCATACTTGCGCTCCATCTTCTACTGCAGTCCCATTATTCAGTTTGATGTAAACGAAACCCTAGCAGAGGGGGGAGACGGGGGGTGATTTTGATGTATCATCATCAACAATAAAGTTTTTCCAGTGTTTTAATCTGTTTGACAAAAGTTTTACATACATCCTCCCTTCATTCTATTTTTTAAAAAAATCATTGTAGGCTGCCTCAAGTCCTTTTCTGTAGAAAGGTGAGGTTAAAAACAAAAATTGGAGCCGCAATACCCTTTTCTGGCTTTCTGATGTGGTGGCGCTGGAGAGCAGCAGATATTAAGATTTGCAGAGAGGGAAAAGATGCAGGGGTTTTGGTCTCCCGAATCCTTTGGCAATATACTGTGGATTTTACAATCCATGCCTCTGTTTTGGTAAGGTTGTGATACACCAACTAAATAAAGCTTCATCTTTCTGTTTGCTGAAGGCACCCTCTGACCGCACTGTCACTGCCGTCAGCCTTCCAGACAAACCATCTCTTTGTTTCCTCACACGACTTTATCCCCTGGTCGAGTCAGCATTTGTGCTTTGTTTTGGCTTCTTGGCACCTTCCAAAAGCACAGTGAAGGAATTAACAGAACCAACCCAATTAAAACTCATCCGCAGATCAGAAACCGGCCTCTGATTTTTCAGAAGAAAAGGGCCGAGCGGAGAATTGCCAGCCCGGGATCCGCCGGCTTCATTTCTTCCTCCCGCGGGTCAACAGCTCATGCTGTCGGCTTGGCAAAATTGTTCAAACATATATAATATGAGTTCAAAACATTGGTTAATTAAATTCTGGGAGAACACTGTGTCACACGCAACAACCCGGAGAGATATTAATATCGAAGTTTCGAGCATCTTTGCATAGATCAGAGTGGGGGGTGGGTGGGTGGGTGTGTTTTTGGTACAAAGAGGTTGGGGATGTGATGGGTTTATTAATCTGCAAACAAAGAGGTGGGTCGGATGATATGAAAAGAGGCGGCAACTGAGGGACTTGGCGTCAAATGTCAAAATGAGGCGTAGCGACGTGTGTGCTTGCAGAACAGAACAGAGGATCATAGAATAGAATCACAGAATCATAGAGTTGGGAGAGACCACCAGGGCCATCCAGTCCAACCCCCGGCCATGCAGGAACACATGATCAAAGCACTCCTGACAGATGGCCATCCGGCCTCTGTTTAAATACCTCCAAAGAAGGAGACTCCACTGTACTTCGAGGCAGAGTATTCTATTGTTCAACAGCCCTGACCATCAGTAAGTTTTTTCTGAAGTTTAGGTGGAATCTCTTCAAAAATTTTAACATGGCTGTCATGTCACCTCTTACCCTTTGTTCTCCAGACTAAACATCCCCAGCTCCCTAAGTCTCTCTTCGTAGGGCATGGATTCCAGACCTTTGACCATTTGGGTCGCCCTCTCTGGACCCTAACCTTAAGAACATAAGAACATAAGAAAGAGCCTGCTGGATCAGACCAGAGTCCATCTAGTCCAGCCCTCTGCTACTCGCAGTGGCCCACCAGGTGCCTTTGGGAGCTCACAGGCAGGAGGTGAAAGCAATGGCCTTCTGCTGCTGCTGCTGCTCCCGAGCACCTGGTCTGCTAAGGCATTTGCAATCTGAGATCAAGGAGGATCAAGATTGGTAGCTGTAGATCGACTTCTCCTTCATAAATCTGTCCAAGCCCCTTTTAAAGCTATCCAGGTTAGTGGCCATCACCACCTCCTGTGGCAGCATTTTCAAAACACCAATCACGCGTTGCATGAAGAAGTGTTTCCTTTTATTAGTCCTAATTCTTCCCCCCAGCATTTTTAGTATTGTGAGAAAGAGAGAAAAATTTCTCTGTCAACATTTTCTACCCCAGGCATAATTTTATAGACTTCACTCATATCCCCCCTCAGACATCTCCTCTCCAAACTAAAGAGTCCCAAACGCTGCAGCCTCTCCTCATAAGGAAGGTGCTCCAGTCCCTCAATCATCCTCGTTGCCCTTCTCTGCACTTCTTCTATCTCCTCAATAGCCTTTTTGAGATGTGGATTGTACTTGAATTGTAGTGCCCAGAACTGGACATAGGCTTTCAGGTGAGTTCTGTCCAAAGCTGGGTTTGATTCCCATCTCCTCCACACGAAGCCTGCTACTCACAGTTCTCTCCAAACTCTCAGCCCTATCACACAAGATGTCTGTTGTGGGGAGACAAAGGGAATGGGATTTGTAAGACACTTTGAGACTCCTTATGGTTGAGAGAAGCAGGATATAAATCCAAACTCCTCTTCTCTTCTTCCCTTTCCAGCTGCTTTCACCTTTTCCTAGCATTATTGTCTTTTTCAATGTCTGTTGTCTTCTCATACTGTGACCAAAGTATGATAACCTCAGTTTAGTCGCATAGTTAACAACCTTGCCCGGGTCTTAAAAACTGAGGGCCGTTGCTTCCTTTAGGGAATCAATCCATCCCATGTTGGTCTCTTTCAACTTTTCTTAGCATTATTGTCTTTTCCAGTGACCTTTGTCTTCTCCAAAAGTGACCAAAGTACAATTGGTTTAGCCATTTTAGCTTCAAGGGACAATTCGGGCTCCAGTTGGTCTAGAAACCACAGATTTTGTCTTTTTTGGTGGTCTGCGGTTATGCTGGAAAAAGATTCCAGATGTAGGAAGTCCTGTAGAAATGCTGTGTTCCCACTGAATTGTTTGCGTGGCATTTCTTTCCTCTTGGCTTCATCTCTTGTCATAACTTCCGTAGGTTTTTAATAAGTATTCCTTTCAAAAGATACTTTATTTTGCCTTTGCAAAAATGCTTTACCTGGGTGGTTGAAACAAGACACCAGGAGAAGAAGAAGAAGAAGAGTTTGGATTTATACCCCACCTTTCTCTCCCCCCTCCACCAGATTCAAATCATTCCTCATAGCAGTATTCCAAGGCACGATAAATAAAATTAAATAATTCCTGCTCCTAACTTGCTTGTACAACATGGGCAAATTCGCTTCCCGCCCTCCCCTTTTCGGCCTTGACGCTGAAAGATTTATTTATTCATGTCCTCCTCGGGAGGTTTAGTGGGAGCAGGTTTTGCGAAGCCCCACATCTCGGGATGTAGGTGCACCCGGCCGAGGGATGCTTGCTTGCACACAATTATCCTGCTATATTACTAGGATGCCTGAGATCTCCGTTTCGGCGAGTGCTTTGTCTATATTAGACTGTAGATCATAAGGGCCTGCCAAAGTGCCGTAAATAATTCACCAATATGCAGAGGAATGGGAGGCCGATGTTTGAAAATGTAGCTAATTTGTGGCATTATTTAAACCTCTCTCCCTGACTTACATTCTCCCCCGCGCACTCATCCAACACTAGCGGCGGAGCTAATGGGGGCGTAGCCAATGCCAAATGGTTTTCCCGTTCTGATTCCCCCCCCCATCTCCAAACAGGAGAGGGGGCGATATTTTCCCGGAAGAGTCTTCACGGTTGCAAGAACAAACTTTTCTTGATTCAGTCAGGGGGTTGAGCTGTATACCGTTCCCCACCCCTGGTTACTTGTTCTGGAACAATCCCACGGACAACCTCAGTCCACATAGCGCCAAATAACGAAGACGCTATGCCAAGCAGCCAATGGGATCTGACCACACAATGACTCGCCAAAAGCCAATAAATTCAATTCCGAGCGAGGGCCATATGATAAATTCAATTCTGAGCGAGGGCCGTACAGCCTGGTTTTAGACATATGCATGATTCCCACCCATCAGACATCACCGCGAACGGGACAATATAGTAATACTACATTGCGCTTGCTTGACATAAAACCCGTTTGAAACTCTGTTGAGTGTGCATGTAATTGCCAAAGCAAGACAGAGCGCCCTAACGAACAGGGCCGCTTCTTCGGTGGAAACTTTAAAAGGCCATCCCTGCGGATAAAATAACATCAGACAGAGCATCTTATAGGGAGAAAAAGCAGAATCACTGCTTCTACTCCAGTGGTGGCGAACCTTTGGCACTCCAGATGGCCATGCCATGCTGGCAGGGGCTGATGGGAATTGTAGTCCATAACATCTGGAGTGCCAAAGGTTCACCACCACGGCTCTACTCCATAAGGCAACATGGAAGAGATGACCAAGCTGTACTTTTTAAAACGGAGTATCTCAAGACCTATTTTCCCCAAAAGCTGCCTCAACGGGCCATTGTATAATCATAAGTAACCGTGCATGTGTGAACCCCACAAGGAACTGGTTGCATAAGATGGGGGTTCCACAGAACTGGAAGCCCAGGAAAACAAGCCGCCCTAATTCCCGGTAATCCTCAACTCCACTGGTTGATTCCCATGTAGGAGGATCCCTCTAAACAAGGATACAGGATATAAATGCAGCACATGGGTTCCTTCCGCACATGCAGAATAATGCACTTTCAATCCACTTTCACAATTGTTTGCAAGTGGATTTTGCTCTCCCGCACAGTCAAATCCAGCTGCAAAGTGCATTGAAAGTGGATTGAAAGCGCATTATTCTGCATGTGCGGAAGGGGCCATGGTTTCAGCATCCCGGATGTATTTTCTTCGTGCCTGGTGTTGTGGATCCGAAGCCCCTTGTGGAAACAGTGCACGGCACTCACCCCTAGATAAAATAAAATCAAGTAAACTAAAAATCTTTCAGGCACCTGGTTGAATTATTCTTGTTTTCTCGAGTTCTTAATGTTTAGTCCCACTGCCATGTGGTTTGAGATCCCTGGAGTTTTCATTAATGGCCCATTCCACGCTTTTGTTGCTAAAATGCTTGAATTGTTCTCCCTCCTCTCTCCCTTCGTTATCACCTTTACCTGTCTGCCTCCCGCAACCTGTTCAAACTGTCTTCTTGGAATTCACCTCGGGCTTCGGGGTAAGCCCATCTGTAGTAGACAACCCCGCTCCGTTAGCCCCCAACCCCCAACCTCCCACCTCACCCTCAAGCAATCAAGGTGCAGGAGAAAGGTGGCCTCCATCGCGACAATCTAGGCATTTCCCCTTGTCCCTGTGGTCTTTACCACAGAGATCAGGGAAATTCTCACCCTGTCTCCCAGAAGCGACTGTGGATTTGGCAATTTGGATTGAGGAAGGGAAACAACTCTGTTGGCTCTCCTTATGCACAATAATTTGGATGGATGATCAGTAAAATCAGAAAACTGCAATTTCTACGACATCCAGATGTTCATCATTAGACTGTCTCATGTAGGTACACCAATCATAAAGTCCCACCAAGGTAGGCGAGAACAGTCGACTCCGTTTCTTCCCAAACAACGGTGGTTCCGTTCTCCTGGGTTGTTTTCCTGAGCTGTGGAAGAAGATCCCACACCCCATGTTCAGTTTTTTCCCCTCCCGGCAATCCCCGGTAGTGTTTTTATGGGTTCCCTATCCAGTGTTTTCATCTTCTCTTTATGGGTCCCGGTAGTGATGGTTGCCAAGGGAGTGACTCGCCGTTACTGTGTAAGATGCATGGATCAATTAACTCAGTTGCCGGGTTTCGCTTCTGAATCAATTAACTGGAACTGAAATTAACTAAAAATATCCTTCGCTTATTAACAGACTGAACTAATTGCAATAAAAGGTGGGGGGAAAGGAGCGAAACGCGGCGATTCCATCTATCACAGTCAATCTCGAATCCCCCCCCCTTATCGCCATCTCGAATATTCCTTCCGTGCTAAACAAACTAATAATTCAACAAGCATCAAATCATTACGGCTGTCCTTTGATAAGAAGTAACGCTTTCGAATCAATCCGTTCATCCGCCGGCTTACCCAGAAATAAGATGCCGGGTGATAAAAAAAATGTAGAGGGTTTTCTAACAGGTAGCTTCTTTTCCAGACCTCGAGGACATGATCCATGTTCAGTTAAAGAGATCCCAATCTGTTGTTTGCGCTCATTTACCATAATTTTCCACTTGTACAGGTTGACGGGATTGAAATCAAAACAGTGAAAGAAACTAAAACGAGTCAAAATGTCAACGAAACCTCAAAAATAACAAACAGCGGCATGAAACAAGCATTTACACTCCACTCTCAGCATTTCAATTAAATAAGAAAGGTTTAGGTTTTCCATGTCAGGGACATAAGTTGAGCTTTTAGAGTAGAGCAGTTTCTCTGCTGTATCAATAGGAATATGGTGTCTAGATTGAGGGACGTAGTTGTACCTCTCTATTCTGCGTTGGTTAGACCTCACCTGGAATATTGTGTACAGTTCTGGGCACAGCAATTCAAGAAGGATACTGACAAGCTGGAACGGGTCCAGAGGAGGGCGACCAAAATGGTCAAAGGTCTGGAATCCATGCCCTACGAGGGGAGACTTAGGGAGCTGAGGATGTTTAGTTTGTGAAGAGAAAGTTAAGAGGTGACATGACAGCCATGTTTAGATATTTGAAGGGATGCCATGTTGGTGACGGAACAAGGTTGTTTTCTGCTGCTCCAGAGACCAGGACCAGGAGTCATGGGTTCAAGGCACAAGAAAAGAGATTCCACCTAAAGGTTAGGAAGAATTTTCTGATGGGAAGGGCTGTTTGACAGTGGAATGCACTACCTCGGAGTGGGGTGGAGTCTCCTTCTTTGGAGGTTTTTCAAGAGAGGCTGGGTGGCCATATGTTAGGAGTGCTTTGATTGTGTTTTCCTGCAAGACAGGGGTTGGACAGGATGACCCTGATGGTCTCTTCCAGCTCTATGATTTTAACTTCTAAATCAAGGGGCTCCAATCCAATAGCCCATGGGCACCCTGGGAATTTTTAGGAAGGAAGGATAATGGGGAAAAGCACAAAATGACTGCCAAGAGTCAATAAGAAAAGCTTGCGGAGGGGGGGGGGGTTCCAAGCCAAACTTCCTTCTATGATAAGGCTGCCAGCATCACTTTGGCAAATGCCAGGAAATTCTGAGGGTGGTACCTGGGAAAATAGAGTGTGAGGAAGATATGACATCAATTCCAGGTGACACTCTAGGAATTTCCCCCTAATCTCTATGGCAACGACTATATGGACACAGGAATATTCCAGAAGTATCACTATGGAGTCTATTTTCTGGCCATTCTTTCCTCATACTCTTTAGTTTCACTCAAGGTGAAAGTTTACCCACCACAGGTGAGCAATGGGTAGCACATAGAATCATAGAGTTGGACGAGACCCCAAGGGCCATCAAGTCCAACCCCCTAACACATGGCGTGCTACAGTAACACACGGTAAGTAGCCCTTAGTATGACAAGATGGATGGCCCCAAACACCCCATTTGAATGAGTTTATTGTCAGAAGAAGAACCCCATTCTCAAGTGACCAGATATGAGAACGAGCTGAGGGACGTCAACTGAGCTTTGACGAGACGGACGTTTCTCGGAGGGCTTCATCCCATCTGCCATGCTGCTGATCGGGGAAGAGCATCGTTCGAAGTCTTTGGCCTGGGGAAGCCGAAAGACTGGATTCACGTCCAAATCCCACCCCACCCCCAGTTTTAAGATGGAAGCCCCTCGTGGGCACCACAGGGCCTCCTAGGCTTTAGTTGGGTGGTAAGAATCTGGGTTTCGAGGCTGGGAAAGGAAACGGTCGGCATACTATGTTTCGGAGAAGACTCTCTTTTTCTCGCTCGGCGAGGAGAGGCCCAGTTCCCTCCCGCTGCTGGATCTTGCGAGCTGCGTGTGTGTGTTTTGTAATTAAGCAGTTAATTGCACCGGAGTTCTTGATTAGCTTTGGGGGATGGTAACGTTCAAGCAGGAGGAGATGTTGTATACAGTTCAGACTCATTTACAGAAATTGGAGCTAATTTTGCTGTCTGTGCTTATTACTGCATTAATTTAATTTGGGTTGCTTTTAGCTCATTAACACATCTAATTAATTCGTTGACATCACTATTAAGATGTCTCTTTGAAATTGGCGTCTCCAGATAATCAGAATGGAAGGGGCTGACAGATCAGGCGCGAAGCTGGCTGGGAAAACGGGGGAAGGCATTAAAAACAGGGAGAGGGAGGGGGGGCCTCCAACTAATGAATTTTCCATCAGAATTGCACGGTTTGTCAGAGCCGGGATGAGGAAGGGAGAAAGGGAGTTTAAAAAGCAGGCCGAAAAAAGTACGCAGAAGACAGAAACGTGACAGGCGGGATGGCGGGTGAGCGGTTTTAAAAATACTTCTGCTCGGAAAAGAGGCCGGCGAGCAAGACGCCTATAAATCGTCTTCGATAATTGACTGAGCATCCCAGAGTTAATTTTCTCCTTGCCTTTATTAATTGCATTATTATTTTCTCTTTTTTAAAAAATTCATCACACTTTTGGGAAGTTGCTTTTAGGGTTGTTAACCATTTTCTTGCGACTAAGCGGGATGGCTTTTGGGGTGGTTGAGGGATGGTTGGTATTGCTACTAGTGTTGCTTGTTCCTACTGGAGTTTTGGGGGTGGGCCCAGTGGGACCTATAGATGGACCTTCACTGATTTGATCCAGCAGGGCTTTTCTGAGTTTCTTCTCAGGAGAAGTTTTTGCCCTCTATGCCCTGTTGGTGGCCCTCTAAGAGAACTGGTTGGCCACAGTGTGAGACTAGATGGATTGTCATTCAATGGTCTGATCCAGCAGGGCTCTTCTGAGGTTCTTATCAGGGGAAGGCCTCAGCCTCTATGCCCTGTTGTTGGACCTCCAGAGGAACTGGTTGGCCCCTGTATGAGACAGGATGACGGACTAGATAAGGGGTTCTCAAACTATGACCCTGCAGATGTTCATAGACTACAATTCCCATGAGCCCTACCACTTGGCCATGCTGGCAGGGGCAGATGGGAATTGTAGTCCATGAACATCTGGAGGGCCATAGTTTGAAGACCCCTGGACTAAATGGACCTTCACTGATCTGATCCAGCAGGGCCTTCCTGAGGTTCTTCTCAGAGGAAGTTCTTGGCCTGTATGCCCTGTTGTTGGACCTCCAGAGGAACTGGTTGACCACTGTGTGAGACAGGATGCTGGACTAGATGGACCTTCACTGATCTGATCCAGCAGGGTTCTTCTACTGTCTTTATCAGGGGAAGGCCTCAGCCACTATGCCCCATTGCTGGACCTCCAGAGGAACTGGTGGGTCATTGTGCATGACAGGATGCTGGGCTGGATGGACCTTCACTGGTCTAATTCAGCAGGGCTCTTCTGATGCTCTTCTGAAGATCTCAGCCTCTATGCCCTGTTGTTGGCCCTCCAGAAGAACAGGTTGACCACTGAGTGAGACACAATGCTAGCTGGACCATTGGGTCTGATCCAGCAGGATTCTTGTGACGTCCTTAGGATCTGTTTCCAGCTGGAAGGCTCCAGGGCTGTGCGACTGTAGATCTTGAAAAGTGTTGCAAAGCAAGAGCTAATTCTCTCTGCCTGTCTGCTTGCTTTCTTGCTTGTTGTGAAGTTCTGAGATCTGCTATCCTGGTTCTGGCCGACTTGTCTACGTAATTGACCTGGCTTCTCCCCGCTACGCGCCAGTGCTTAATCCCTCCCGCATTTCATCAATGGTGCTCATCCCCTTCCTCCTTTCTCAGAGCATCTTGGGAAATGTAGTCCATGGAGTCAATGTGCATAAACGTTCAAGGGCTGATTATGTGAATAAATAAAACCATGCAGAGACTCACCGGCTTTGTGGATTTTCTGGGGTGTGTGGCCGTGGTCTGGTAGTTTTAGCTCCAAACATCTCACCCACATCTATGGCTGGCATCATCAGCGGCATTAAAGCAAAACAGGACCCACCGTGCCAAGGCTAGATGGACACACATATACAAGATAACAGTGTCAGTCTTTTAATGAATAAAAAGCACAGTGATCAAAAATGCAGAACGCAACAGCATATATATATATATTTAAACAAAGCACAATTGCAGTTATGTCTTCATATCAGCAACAAACTGTCAACCAGTAATATACTACACCTAGGCTTGGAGATTCAGGTACAACAAATACCAGATTTGGTCTTAATCTGGGCAAATTCGGGCATATTCGGGCCAACACTGGCCAAATATGTCCTGCCCGAATATGAATGATTCACACTTTTGGGGGGGTATTTCTTGGTGTTTTTTGTATTTCAGCCTGCAGGGGGTGCATTTGTAAAGCTAGTTACACCAAAATCTCAGGGTATCATCTGGAGACTGTCCTGATGATACCACTCAAGTTTGGTGAAGTTTGCTTCAGGGGGTCCCATGTTATGAACCCTCCAAGGGGTAACCCCATCGCCTGTTAGCTCCCATTGGAAACAATGGGGGATGGGGGCACCTCCTTTGGTGGCCCATATATTTTGTCTCCCTAGGGGGACAAACTTGGGTGTTATCATCAGGACAGTCTCTGGATGACACCCTGAAATTGTGGTGCCATTAGCTTTAAAAATGTGCCCCTGCAGGGCGAAATGCGAAAAAAACCAAAAAATACCCCCAAAATCAGACGGATCCGAATTTTTTGGGTATACCCGAATATTCATGTATATCCAAATCTGCTATTTGTCTTATTTGGGCATACAGATAATTTTATGCCCAAATAAATCCGAATCTGAATTTTACTGAATTTCTAGGGTATTGACTAAGCCTAACTACACCTCAAAATCCACTTACTATAAATCCTAAAATAGGTATGGATATATGGCCCACACAGTTCGCAAACATATCCAGCCCTACCATGGCATATAAAACTGTTATTTTGGCGTTGCCACACTTCTTATAAGTGGAAGACGACAAAAGAAGCCAATCTTCCAGCGTAACACAAGTCAGTAGAGAAATTAATATAGTTGGCAGCCCTATAGAACAATGCGGATTAGGCGCAATGCGTTTTCCTCCTAGTGTTTAAAAGTGTTTAAAAGAATTTGGACTTCTGTCTGTGTACAATTTTGGACTTATCATTTAATACATACAGACTTACCTTAAGGATGCTGAATTGATGGGAGAGTATGAACTAAATACCTACCTGAATTAATACGGATGACCCTGAATTTATTTGTTATTATTGTTAAAAATAAGTTGAACTTACCGGTTGGATGTAGTCGACAAGAAATGATTGTATTTACAACCAATGAAATATGTTAAAAGTATGAACAGTGATATAAACTTATGTATATAAACTTGTAAATATACGTATTTGAAATATTGGTTATAGCCAGAGTGCAACAGTGGTGGTAGTTCTATTGTTATTGATGTTGACTGTTGCACCCCCCCCTTTTCTTATGTGAGCCCTATAGAACAACCATGTCAAACATTTGTAGAGAAATTAATCTCCCAGGTCGTTGGCAACCGTAGGAAGCCATGACCGGAAGAATGCCATTCGAGATACCACAGTGTTTTTGATAATCAACAGGTACAGCCTCATCTATAGGGGTTTAATACAGATTTAACCAAAACATCCTTAGATGCATGTATCCATCGATGTGCCATGTGCCTTGGGGAGAAAGACATCTGATCGTCATATACCTCTGAAGATGCCCATCATAGATGCGGGTGAAATGTTTGCAGCTGGAACTACCAGACTGCGGCCACGGAGCTTGAAAACCCCCCAACAGCTGGTCGATTTGGGCCGTGAAAGCCTTCTACAATATGGCCGAAAACCAGTTGTTAGTCGATGGCTTATCTTTCTCTGAAAATAAGCTGGAGGTAGCTTATAAAGATAAGTCTTGAGAAGGGTTGGCGATTATTAAATTTGAACCATTTGTGGAGAGTTCAAGAGACATTGGACCCTGCGAATGGGTTCATGCAGACGCAGCTATTGCGACACGGATGATAAATTGCTATCCTCAAACCGAGCCAACGGTTGCCAACTTTAAAACGTTTTTAGGCTGGAAATAAAACGTTTTCCTCTGAGGAGTCCTGCACTGTTTTTTTCCCACTGAGTGTTTCACTTGCAGTCTCAAAACGTTTTGAATGGATCCCTTTTTTTTAAAATGACTCTCTGGCTGAAACGTTTTGAAAACGGCTCCTTTTGCTGTGCGGTCCTTTTAAGACGTTTCTCGTGCCTCTCCGCTTTCCTTGCCATTTCTCACTGGCACCTTTACTCTCATGCCAGATTGCTTACCGGTTCCTTTGTTTTTTTGGTCAATATCTATGCCAATATTCAGGCACAAGTAGTAAAAGGCAGGAAATGCTTCATTTTGGTTTGTGTCTCCTCTTCCACCTGTTTTAGTCGATTTCTATGAAATCTTTATTGTTGTAAACTTCTCCGCTTACCTGTGGAACGTTATAGAAACCCAACGATCCCTTTCCGTTTGGCCGTATGCCAGGCAAGCAGTCATGACGTAAAAAAATGCTGGGCCATGACTCCATTACCTATAGGAAGGTTTGGTCTCGTGCTTCACTCTCCCTGTGGACACCGCCTCTACGACGGCCCTGCGGTGTCTGCCACTGGAGGCAAAGTTTGCTCCTTGTTTATTTAATTTCCTTCCATATTAGAAACTCGGCTCCTCGGCGCTTCATTAAACACTTTAGTTTAATAACAGGGTCCCCCTGGGGACTCTGGTCCGTGGATCACGTGAGCAACCAGTAAACAGATGCATCAATTAACCCTATAATCCCTAGGGGCCCATTAGGACATGAGATCCTCTTCGAAAGTGCGTATGGCTGCAATTAAGCTTAAAATACTCACGTGTCAATAGTTTTCAGTTATATGCGTGCTCTCGTATCGATCTTGCTTATGTTTTCCACCTTAAACGGCTCCTTTTACTTCATCAATAACTTAGAGGTTGCTTAGATTTATTAACTTTTTTTTATTATCTTCCATAAAAACTCTGAGCCTCTTGTTTCATCTGGACTCGGCGGTGGCTGGAAACCAGCTCAGTGGCATCATGGAGCGGTTAGAAGGTCGGACTAGAAATCCAGGATTGAACCCCTTGCTCTGCTTCTCAGCTGAGCCTACCTAGCAGGGGGGTTGTGAGCACGAGGTGGAGGAGAGGACCTGGGTGAGCCAGGGGCCAATCCCTTCTCTGCCACTGAAGCTTTCTGGGTGACCTTGGGCCAGTAACATGCTTGGCAGCGTAGCCTACCTAGCAAGATTGCTGTGGGGATACAATGAAGGAGAGGAGTTGGAAGATCCAGGTTCCAATATCTGCTCTGCTGTGGAAGCTCGCAGGGTAACCTTGGGACAGTCACATGCTTCTCAGTCTAGCCTACCTTGCAAGGTTGCTGTGAGGATAAAATGGAGGAGAGAAGAACAATGTAAGCCTCTTTAGGTGCCCATTGGGGGGTGGGGAATGGGGTATAATTGTCTAAATAAATGAAGAGGGCCCAGATATTGATGTGTGCTGAACTATCGTAACTAGGGCCCTGAATCCTGGCAAAGCCGAACTGAAAATCAACCCGAATAAACACGTTTCGTCGTTTTTCGGCTTTTATTTTCAGCGGCCGGGGGGGGGGGGGGGGGACGACGGCAATATAAAGGAGCTAAAAAGTGGATCCTGAAAAACACTGGATATTTTCAGTATTTTTCAGGTTGCTTCTGCCCCACCACTGTTTAGAAATAACAGATGGGGGAACCTCGGGCCGGTCATAGTTCTCTCCGAACACTCTCAGCCCCACATACCTCACAAGGTTGTTGTGGGGAGAGGAAGGGAAAGAAGTTTGCTAGTCACCTTGAGTCACTTTACAGGAGAGAAAGGTGGAGTACAAATCCAAACTCCTCCTCCTCCTCCTCCTCCTCCTCCCCCCCCAGTGGAAATGTTTTATGTTTGTTTTTTGGGCGTCCAATTATTTTTTTTTAAGAGGAAACCATAAATGGGAAGATTGCACAAATAGCAAGTCTGGGCTCCTTCTCATCAAAACTGGTTGCAAAGAGCAATTAGCGCTTCATTAATAATCAATGAAGTGTCAATTTACACATTGCCCAAAAGCAAATTGTAAATTCAATTTGGTGGGGAATTGAGAATTCGAAGGAGGGGGGGCGGGGTTGACGCGACACGGCACAATCCCCATCAGATCGCTTGGAAATTTCCACTCGGCTTGAAGCCCAGCCCTCTGCCAGCTGCAAGAAAGGGCATTTGGATTTCAAGGCAGGACAGTGTAGTGGTTGGAGTATCAGATGAGGCCTGCAGGCTCGTTCCCCATGAAGCTCTCTGACAGACCTTGGATCAGTCGCTGGCCCTTTTTGCACAAACCCTTTAAAACATAGGTGTCAAATGATGGCATGATGCTGGCAGGGGATGGTGGGAACTGTAGTCCATAACATCTGGAGGGCCGCGAGTTTGACACCTGTGCTTTAAAACGTTTTGAGGCAGGAAATAAAGCGTTTCCTCCGTGGGGTTCCACATTGTCTTCCCCCTCAAACGTTTCATTTGCAGCCTCCAAACCTTTTCAATGAATCCCCTTTGAAAACGCTTCTCCGGTTGAAATGTTTTGGAAACATCTTTAATGTGAAGCATTGATGCATCCACTCAACACAGGACTTAGAAAAAGTGGGGGACATCCTGTAACGACAGCAATGAATCATTTCGAGGGGGCGAGAGCAGACATATATTGTAAAGGGAGGATTGAAAATGTTTTTGAAACGTTTTGGGGGGGATTTGTGTGGAAAGGGTCGCCATGTCTCAGGGCTTAACTATCAATTATTTCCTCCCTCTGAGTTCTGTGGATTGTTTCAAGACTACAAGAGTACCGAGTTGGAGGAGCATTCGCTGCCTGTTTCAAGGGAGTGGGAGAGAAATAAAAATCTGGCGATGGGTCGAAGTGGATGTTATTAGTCAATGTAACGCGATCCCCGGCATGGGATGCGAAAGACGCCTCAGCTTTCACCCACCACCCGCCCAGCTGCCTTTCTACGCCTCCTCTCCGTGCCACCTTTTTGCCAAGAGATTGAATTTATGGTGGGCTCCGACACATTTAAATCCATTTATTGCAAAATTACTTTTCGATAATTATATCACCCGTTCCGACTCTGTCGCATAATGAAATTAGCAGGAGGGGTATTAGGAAGAAGATAAAATTAGACGGAATATTGAAATACCTCTCCCCCCCCCCCCAGCCGTCTGCGGCAGAGCCCCCGGCTTAAGTGGGGAAGGAGACTTTCTCTCGGATGGGGCTCGGAGGCGTCGGGTCTAATTTCATCACACCTTTTGTATAAATTAATTATCGCGGTTATTGCTACTTTTCATTATTAGCTGGGAGTTTCGGGGCACGGGCAGAAAGTTTTCTGCTGTTCGCGGGAAAGTTCCTGCCTCGGGATAACTTGGAAACAAAGTCGTAATGTGTTTTGCGCTGCTGCGGAAATTCTTTGCCGTGCGACAAATTTGTGGCTGTGTCTCGGCCTTGCCTGGTTTGTTCCTTTGGTTGGAGGCAGCTAGCTTGCTGTGTCTGGAGCCCATTGGCTCATTTGTTTTTATTTCCAAATATAGACTGGAGGGATGCCTTTATGTTACACCTGAAAAAAGGTTATCATTCAGGGATAGGAATTTGCACCCGCAGAAGAGTCCGTTCCCTGAAAGAACGTCTGATCTTGGTGCATGTTCTGCTTTCTACTTAGAAAGACACAGTGGCACATACAGAGCTGCAACAGGCATCCTCTTGGGGAGATGAATGGTTTGCTGCTACATCTCCCTGAGAATGAATCCTTTAAGGCACAGATGCAGATTGTGATTGGAAGCAGGAAAGGCCAGAGCAGTTACTCACACAGAGATAGGCTAAGTACCCTCCTCTGATGGGTGGTTCTTTCATTTCAGCCTTCCTTTCTTGGAGTTCACAAACAGTTCTTGCGCAGAACCGAAGCGGGGAATTAATCTTCTGCATCCTGTTGGATTCTCAGACCTTATACCATTTTGGCAGCCCTCCTCTAGACCCGTTCCAGCTTGTCAATATCCTTCCTGAATTGTGGTGCCCAGAATTGTACACAATATTCCAGGTGAGGTCTGACCAATGCAGCATAGAAAGGTACAATTACATCCCTCAATCTAGACACTATACTCCTATTGATACAGTCCAGAATCACATTGGCTTTCTTGGCCGCCGCATCACACTGCTGACTCATGTTCAGCTTGTGGACTCCCAGATCCCTTTTGCATGTAGTGTTGTCAAGCCAGGCGTCACCCCTCCTATATCTGTGCATTTCATTTTTTTCTGCCCAAGTGTAGTATCTTCCATTCATCTCTGTTGAAGTTCACTTTGTCTGTTTTGGCCCAGCTCTCTAATCTGTCCAGGTCATTTTGAATTCTGACTCTGTCCTCTGGGGTATTAGCTCGCTCTCCTATTTTGGTGTCATCTGCAAATCTGATTAGGAGAGAAATTAGAATGTACAGAAAGAAATATGCTCCATCGCTGGGGTCTTAATTTGTAGGGAAGTTCGCAAAGAAGCGGTTGAAATGTTCTAACACATGTTGGGGTGTGGGTACGGGTCTTTGCCACCTCCAATGTTCCGACCTTTTTGAGCAACGGAGACGCTTAGAAGTGTGCCGACAGGCCTGAATTCGCGACGCTCACCAGAGCTCTCGCCAGACAATTCGGGACGCTCACCAGAGCTCTCGCCATTGACAATCCACGAGCCTCCTTATTAGCATTGCCATGGACGCCGATTGCTGTGGAAACCGATTCTAGCGGGATTCAGTCAAGTGGTTCTGGGAGTTGCCGCTCATCGCAAATGTCTGGCAACCGTTCCTTTTCGGCCAGCCCGCCTCGGAAGATGCGGGCTTCCCCGCCTGGGAAGGTTTCCAATTTGGGCCGGCTGCCAGTTCTCACACCTGCTCTTTCAGCCTCTCTTCCTGGTACACGGGAGTGTGTTGCAGTGGTTAGAGCAGGATCTGGATTCTAATCCTTTCCTTGGAAAGCAACCACCAGTCCAAGGAGACAGTTCTGAAATTGATGGTCTGTCTGATTTTGTTTTGTAGTATATATGTCTCAGTTGTTAAGTATGTGATTTTCCACTGAGGACCCCAGGCTTGGTTCCTAGAATTTCCTATTAGAATTAGCGAGTGTTCTTGTTGTCTGGCAGATATGGGGGACTTGCCTAAGATCCTGGAGAGCCACAACCAATCATATTCGACAATATTAAGCTAGGGGATTGATTTTGTTTAGGATAACCTCATACGGGCATAGGAAAGATAGGTCCCTCCATTATCCTACCCCTAAAGTGCGTTCTACAAATGTCTCCCAGTTGTGTTATCTGGGGAAATTTAGGGACATCTAGTTCTGACAGAAGAAGGCCCACCCCCGTTCAATGCCTTTGGAATTAGGACCAGCATTTGCATTTTTCCTGCAAAGGAGCAGCAGTGGCGTAGGAGGTTAAGAGCTCGTGTATCTAATCTGGAGGAACTGGGTTTGATTCCCAGCTCTGCCGCCAGAGCTTTGGAGGCATATCTGGGGAATTCAGATTAGCCTGTACACTCCCACACACGCCAGCTGGGTGACCTTGGGCTAGTCACAGCTTCTCAGAGCTCTCTCAGCCCCACCTACCTCACAGGGTGTTTGTTGTGAGGGGGGAAGGGCAAGGAGATTGTAAGCCCCTTTGAGTCTCCTACAGGAGAGAAAGGGGGGATATAAATCCAAACTCCTCCTCCTCCTCCTCCTCCTCCTCTTCTTCTTCTTCTTCTTCTTCTTCTTCTTCCTCCTCCTCCTCCTCTTCTTCCTCCTCTTCTTCCTCCTCCTCCTCCTCCTCCTCCTCCTCCTCCGGAAATGAAGCCATGCAAGGAAAGTGAAGATGGACTTTATCGTTGTCTGGGTTTCTCCAAGTCTGCCCGACTGGATTCCCTTGTTGGAGATTCTGATGCCTCTTACCAGCAGAACCAGAGGGAATTCCTCCCGCACCACAAGGCCTTCTTTCCTTGCGACTTTTTGTTTATCAAAACAACTTCAACGCTGTCTTGGGTTCCTTCTAAAGCCATCAGTGTCCGTTGGTCTCTAGTGGAGGTAATGAAGATGAAATTGGTTCCGGTGGTTTTTCCGGGCTGTGTGGCCGTGGTCTGGTGGATTTTGTTCCTAACGTTTCGCCTGCATCTGTGGCTGGCATCTTCAGAGGTGTATCACAGAGGTGTATGCCAGCCACAGATGCAGGCGAAACGTTAGGAACAAAATCCACCAGACCACGGCCACACAGCCCGGAAAACCCACCAGAACCAGTTGAATCCAGAACCAGTCTGGTTGAAGACAGGCGTACGAAAAAAGAGCTACTGATGGCGTTGTCCACTCATTTATTTGGAGAACGTCTCGGATGCCTTTCTGAATGAGTAGGCCCAGACTGACAGTTCTGCAAGTCGCTAGAATACCAGCGGCAAAACCAAGAGCATAATAAACAACAGCAGTGGTTTGCTTTTGCCTTCTTCAGAGCCTTCTTTGGTGGCTTCCCATCCAAGGAGTGACCCTGCTTAGGTTCCAACTCATGGTGACCCCAGCAAGGGGCTTTCAAGGCAAGGGAGAAGCAGAGGTGGTTGGCCATTGCTGTTCTCTGCAGAGCCTTCCTTGGTGGTCTCCCATCCATGTTCTGACCCTGCTTAGCTTCCAAGTTATGGCAATCCCAGAAAGGGACTTTCAGGACCAGTGAGCAGCACAGGTGGTTGGCCATTGCCGTCCTCTGCAGTGCCTTCCTTGGTGGCTTCCCATCCAAGTAACGACCCTGCTTAGCTTTCAAGATCTGTCAAGATTAGGCTATACCACCCCATTCTACATCCTTCCAAGAAAATAGAAATACAATCTACAGTTCTATGCAGAAAATCATCAGATATACAAGTTTGTGGGAAGAAAAAAGGTCTTTCTCAACAGCTCCTTCCTGAGAGACTTTAAGTAGAAATGGCGGCCAGTCAACCTGAAACGTCCCCCTGCAAGTCAGCTGCTCTACGATACCATGGCTCCTTCCGCACATGAGGAATAATGCACTTTCAATCCAATTTCTCAATGGTTTGAAAGTGGATTCTGCCATTCCGCACAGTAAAAGCCAGCTGCAAAGTGCACTGGAAGTGGATTGAGAGTGCATTATTCCTCACGGGCGGAAGGGGCCCATGTCAAAAATATATATTTATGTACTCCAGTGGGATTCTCATCTGACTTTTGTTGACTTGTCACCCAAAACCGATCCTACAACAGCTGTTCCTTTTCCCCGGGACCAAACCAGAGGACAACTCATCCCCCAAACTTTTAAAATGGGAAAATTTACCCACTCGATGCCATCAGAAACGCCGGGAATGTTTCATTTTATTTTCATTAAATACCAAATTGATGACGCCCGACACTTTATTAAAGTGTCAAAGTGAGTGTTCCTACATTCTAATTACTTATTCTAACAAGGAGGACAGCTCTTCGGGAGAGGCGCGCAGGCGGCGTGCGTGGACGAGGTGCGCCGCCGTTAAGTAACACCTATTAAACTATCATTTGCACCTAGAGGCAACTCATTAATATCTTCGCTGGCAAGACGGCGCTGTCTCTGCTACCCTGACCCGGGGCACCGAGCAAAGAAATGGCTTCCGGATCTCCTTCTTCGCACGGCCGTCTCGTCAAGCCGGAATGCCTATCAAATTAATAACGACTATTCAACTTAATTGAATTCCTGATTAATGAAGATGCGGCCTGGGCCCCTACTTCGGCAGCTGCGCCTAGGAACTGGATATTAGAACAGGAGGAATTACCCATTGCAGATCCCAAATGCTCCCTTCACTCCAACATGGCAGCCCTCTCCTGTTTTGGTCGTGATACCATGTGTCTTCGTCCTTCCTTCCTTCCTTCCTTCCTTCCTTCCTTCCTTCCTTCCTTCCTTCCTTCCTTCCTTCCTTCCTTCCTTCCTTCCTTCCTTCCTTCCTTCCTTCCTTCCTTCCTTCCTTCCTTCCTTCCTTCCTTCCTTCCTTCCTTCCTTCCTTCCTTCCTTCCTTCCCACCCAAGGTAGGCACACGACGAGGACACTGATTATGCAAAACAAGTCTATGCAAATCATTTTAATTTGCATACCATGCTTGAGTTCCTCATTAGCGCTATAGGGGTCGTCTTGAAGTAGATTTGGGGGACATGAAAAATTCATCGATGACTGGAATGGATGTTTTGTGCACGTTTTGTTGAAACAATAGTCCGTGTAGCACTGCATAACAATATCAGGTTTGAAGGGAGGAGGGATATAATTCCCATCAGACTGTGCCAAAACCCTTTGACACAAAACGCCGGCACTGTGCTGCTCCAGGAGAGTTCACTGAAAAAGTCACCCGCTCAACATACTCACACTGCATGCGGGCAGCCAAATAGACCACTGAAAAATTGGCTCCCTGTTTGCAACCGGTGAGCACAACATGAGTTGAGCCAGACTACTGAAAAATTGGCTCCCTGTTTGCAACTGGTGAGCACATCATGAGTTGAGCCAGTGGGCACCTGTGTGTCCCTAAACCCTAGGTGGGATCATCGCCAGTGGATCTCAGCCCTTTGGTATGGCTGCCAGGAAATCTTGTCTGTTGGTTTGTTCTAGGATCAGAGCAGAACTTACAAAATTCCTCCACTGGCCAGCTGTCAAGACCTGTCCAGCAATCTTATGTCTCCAGGAAAATGTTGATATTTTGTATTTTTTTATTTCATACTAATGATTTCTTATTTTTGTATTTGGAAATGTAGTTATTTTATTTTTTTTATTTCAGAGTCTGATATGACGAGTGGTGGCTTTATTTTCGAATGGAGAAGTAAGGAAGAGGGTGGGTTTTTATTTGCTCTTATATTGATTATATTTATTAATATTAATGTTGATACTAATTAATTATATGTTTATTATTCATGTTAATGAAATGAAATTTTATTAGTTGAAGTTTATTTGATTAAAATATAAATATGAAATGTCAGAATTTACAAATTAATAATTATTTTACGATGGTGCTGCCTTAGACCCCTATGGTGGGAAAACATAATAAACATGTTTGAAATAACTACCCAGGTGGGATGATTTTATAATACCCAGCAGTGATGATTCGATAAGCTAGCATTGCAATGGGCTGGAGTGGGTTTCCCGGGCTGGGCAGCCGTGGTCTGGTGGTTTTCACCCGCATCTTTGGCTGGTGTCTTCTGATTCGTGCAGCCAAAACCCAAATAAACCTGCCACATGGTATGCTACAATATAATGTAGTGAAGAATCCATGGGGCTTTCCCCACTTACCATTTGCGGTGCGCTACTCCCAGCGCGCTCCCGGCACGAGTGATTTCTGCCATGGGGTTGCGTTTCCCACTGCCCCACGCTCTGCGCGGGGCAGTCAGAAGGTGCCGTTCCTTCAGCGCCAAAAATGACGCGCACTGAAGGGGTGGGAGAGCGGCAGCGTCGGGGCGGCTGCGTGGTTGCCGCCCTTGCAAGTGCGGAGCGCCGCTGGACCCCGCGCTACTTTCCCGGAGTAGCGCTCGGCAAATGGTAAGTGGGGAAAGCCCCCTTGTCAGAACTCAAAAAGCTAAAAGCAGAGGAGTGCATCAATTCTACAAAGAGCTACAAAGTTTTGAGGAGGCGAATAAAAACATTTTGCAAACGTTCGAGTGACTCGTGTGGAAAGAGCCCACGTTAGCCTGGGAAGTCCAGTTAAGGGCAAAAGACGAACAGAGGTGGTGTTGGGTCTTGATGCTTGAATCAATAAACAGGCTCTGGATTATTGATCAGTAGCATTTATTGGACAGGTAACGAAGAACCCAGCTTGCCAGAAGTCAGTTCCACCAGACCTGGTTTTTGCCACCCTCTTTATCCAGAAACACTCCCCCCTCCCGTTTCCCCAAATATTGTGAGAAAAAGTTACATCAGAGCCTAAACGCGCCTCAAGGTCAGCGACAGAGAGAGATAAAGCCACCTGACCTCCTACCCACACACCTCGACGGAAACGTCCTGCTTCCCACGGGAGTAGAAGGTGTCAGAGACGAGCCTAGTTATCTACCAAGCGTGTGAAATACTGAAAGCAAGATCAAGGAAAGGATGTGTCATTAGCACAGTGGTTACATTGAACAGGCACGATACCTATATCTAAAGGCAGTTACATTGGCAGGAATGCATCTCAATCACCTAGACACAATCACTGTCTATATTTTATATAGCCATGCTAAGGAGTTAGGAATGCACTTCAATCAACTAGGGGCCAACCCTCATAGAATCATAAAATCATAGAGTTGGAAGAGACCCCAAGGGCCATCAAGTCCAACCCCCGGCAATGCAGGAACACACAATCAAAGCACTCCTGACAGATGGCCATCCAGCCTCTCTTTAAAAACCTCCAGAGAAGGAGACTCCACCACACTCTGAGGCAGTGAATTCCACTGTCGAACAGCCCTGACGGTCAGGAAGACCTTCATAATGTTTAGTTGGAATCTCTTTTCCTTCACCTTGAACCCATGATTCCTGGTCCTAGTCTCTGGATCTCCAAAAAACAAATATCGAAACATGGCTATCATGTCACCGCTCGACCTTCTCTTCCCCGAACTAAACATGCCCAGCTCCCTAAGTCTCTCCTTGTAGGGCATGGATCCCAGACCTTTGACCAATTTGGTTGCCCTCCTCTGGACCCGTTCCAACTTGTCAATATCCTTCTGGAATTGCGGTGCCCAGAACTGGACACTGTATTCCAGATGAGATCTAACCAATGCAGAACAGAGAGATACAATTACATCCCTCGATCTAGACACTATACTCATATTGATACAGCCCAGAATCGCATTGGCTTTCTTGGCTGCTGCATCACACTGCTGACTCATGTTCAGTTTGTGGTCTACTAAATAGTGGTCTTCTGTCCTTGGTGGTCTCCCATCCAAGTACTAACCAGGATTGACCCTGTTTAGCTTCTGAGATCAGATGAAATCAAGCTAGGGCGGATCGTGCCAGAGGGGTTCTGTATAGGAAGGGAAATCGATTTTTCATTGCAGTTCGTAACTTGGTTCAAGAAGTAATTTCTGGTACCTTCTGAAAAAGATCTTCCAAAGAGATCCGGAAGATGTTTTGCTGATACATGGCAAACAGTCTATGTTTGTTTTTGATTTGACGTGGTTTGCCGCTTACCTGTGTTTTGCAATTTAAGGACCTGGGTTATTTGCGCTCCTTCGGGTCGGACGCCTTGCGAGACACGCCGCTTAAGAACCATTTGCATTTTTCATCCTGCGTCAGAAAAAAATACAACAAACTATGCTTAATATTTAAAACCAGGCCCGGATTCCAGGCAAGCCACTTAAAAAAAAATAAACACATGTATAATGAGAAAACAATAACTGAATAGCAAGCGATGAGATTTTAATATTCTCTCATGGAGGAAGGTTCCCCGCCGCTTCTCCTCTTAAGTACGGAAGGTGAATCCCAAAGAGAATTGAAGGATAGTTAAACAGAAAGGCATTTACTTAATGCTTCACCTAGAAATGGGAAGGTCGGGCCGGATAATGTTTAAGATGTGATGCCCAAATCAAACCACTGGTTTGGTGTATTGTAGAACAAGTGTGGCGTAGTAGCTACAGTGTTAGACTAAAATCTGGGAGACCTGAGTTTGAACCCCCACTCTGCCAAGGAAGCTTGCTGGCCGGCTTCAGGTGGCATCTTCTCTCCCTAGCCTACCTCACAGGCTTGTAGTGAAGATACAACGAAGCGACAGGGGGACCAAACACCGTCATGCCACTTCTCGCTACTAGGAGACCAGAAATGATGCCGCTGCATTGTGTGGCGCTCTAGGTACCAATCCAATTTCTACCATAGAGTTTGGGGGAAATCCTAGAGTGCTGAGTGATATGGTGACATCACTTCTGGTTACACCCCCAGAAGTGCTGTTTCTCTGGGTCTTTGTTCCTCCCTAAGTTTCCTGCTGGTGGCAAGCGCTAGGCTGGCAACCCAACTTGAAGCAGGCACCCCAAATGGCACCTGGCCTCACCTTACATGATCCGCCATCTTCTGGAGCTACTTGGGATCAGAGGGTGTAGTGATTAAGAGTGGTAGACTCTAATCTAAGGAACCCAGTTCGATTCCCAACTCCTCCACTCGAGTGGCGGACTCTTATCTGGTGAATTGGCATTGTTTCCCTACTCCTGCATTGGCATTGTTCCCCTACTCCTGCTGGGTGACCTTGGGCCAGTCGCAGTTCTCTCAGAACTTGCCCAGCCCCACAAACCTCACTAGGGGTCTGTTGTGGGGAGAGGAAGAGAAGAAGTTTGTAAGTCACCTTGACTTTCCTTACAGAAGAGAAAGGTGGGATATAAATCCAAACTCCTCCTCCTCCTCCTCCTCCTCCTCCTCCTCCTCCTCCTCCTCCTCCTCCTCCTCTTCTTCTTCTTCTTCTTCTTCTTCTTCTTCTTCTTCTTCTTCTTCTTCTTCTTCTTCTTCTTCTTCTTCTTCTGTCCCACCTGATGGGCAGATTGGGTGCAGGTAGCAGGCTTCCCAATTCCAAGTGGGAACCAAGCTATTGCACCACCACCCTATATAAGAACCCCAAAGGTGCTTGCCAACTTAAAAAGTCTGTTTTGCTTTCTACAGAGACCAACATTGGACTCAAATTGGCCCCTTCCGCACATGCAGAATAATGCACATTCAGTCCACTTTCACAACTGTTTGAAAGTGGATTTTGCTCTTCCGCACAGTGAAATCCAGCTGCAAAGGGCATTGAAAGTGGATTGAAAGTGCATTATCCCACATGTGCGGAAGGGGCCTGAGAGTCTCGACAGGACTGGGTGGGTTAGAGTTTCAAACACTGAACAACAGCAGCATGCACAACTCCATGCGAAATCGCAGAAATGCCTTTGAGTCTTCTTCACAACCATGTCATTTCCTCTTTTTTCCAAGCTACAAAGGAAAGAAATTCGGGGTAGGTGGGTGAGAGAGAGAGCGAGCCTGGAACGGAATATGAATCCTTTCTTCTTGCCCACTTTTGAGGGATGCCAAAAAAACTGTGTTTTTTTTTTAAAGTACAAAATAGCTTATTAATTTTGTTCGGGGGGGGGGCTCTGGAGCAGGGCCAAAGGAGGGCCCTCTGCCCTCAAACATTTCCTCGTATTAAAGCAACAGCGAAATGAGTTTCAAAAACAACATTCTTTTTCGTCTTTTCGGGCCAAAGATATTGCCACGCTAGCTGGTTGCTATCCGAGCACTTGTCCCGTCTTTCTTCTCAAGACACGAGCATGTGGACAAACGGCCAGTTTGCTTTTCCACCTGCTGCTGGAATTGGTGGGAAATGGGTGGGAATCTTCAGCCGGGGAACCCGGTTTGATTCCCCACTTCTCCAAAAGCGCGGCAGACTGTAGTAACTTGCAAGGCCTTTTCTGCACTTCCCCTCTCAGCCAGCAGGTGGTGCCCTTCTGCTGCCGTGGCCCAGCAGTGGTGCCCCCTAATGAACAGGGCCGCCTGAACTCGGAATGAATTCTGCTCCCCTTTCATCACTCGCTGATGTCCAGCTGGTCCCGTCAACACCTTCTTATAGCATGTAATTCATTGCTCGGAGTGACAGCTGGGGCCGTGGGCTTGGGACCAGTTTGCCCTGCCACGGGCGACACTTGGAGAGGGTGTCCAGCCCAAATAAAGGGCTTTCCTCTTTCCCCTCCCTTCCCACCCCTTCCTTCTTGCACCTGCGGCCGATGGGCCCTCTCCAAAGAATCCTCCAGGCACGAAACCGGTTTCCTCGCTCCAATTCCTCCGGTTTTTTCCTCGCCTTCCTCTCCAGATCCACTTTGTTTGCGGGCCTGGAAACTCTTCTTGCGATGTTCGCCGACTTCCCTTTTTAAAAAAGGAACCAATGGAAAGCATGCTTTGGAAGAAAACAATTAGGCCGAGCGAGGAAAGGGTGGTTTTCGTGTGAAGCAGGCAGGAAGCTGCAATTTCAAGAGTGTAGATATTCCTTGGAAGTTGGTGGGGTTGCCAGCTTTGGGTTTCAAAATGGATTTCAATAGAGATAAACATAAGGTGGAAAAAAGGGAATACAAATATAATAAATCCCTGCCATTCGTACATAGATGTGTATACATTTATACAAATACACAGACACTTTACCTAAATATGATGGAGGGAGAATCTACACAAATGCATTCTATCCGCCTCGAGCCAGATAAAACTGCATTTCCTTTCAATCCAGTTCGAAGGCAAATGTAACCCCTGTGTAAGAATGGGATGACCCAGAAAGGGGTGGAGTCTGAAAAGAAGCAGAAGGCTGCAGAACTCATGAGGTTGGAGGAAGCGAGGCTACCAGGCTGGGACCTTGATTGATTTTATTAAGCCCTTAACACCTTGTTTAAGGTAACTGCAATGTTGTGGGGAACTAGTGGGAAGGGAGTTTATTTTTTTGCTATATTGTAAATGTTAGAATTTATTGTTTCAGGGTTTTTGTGAATGTAAATGGTGAGAGTTTTCTGGGAATCTTCATCATCTTGAAGCCAGTTCACCAAGCCTCAGAAGTCTTCAAAACCAACCACCAGCAAAGAAGAATTGGACTTGGCAATATCAGTAGACTGTAAATAAGGACTTGAAAATGCAAACTTAACAGGACTGCAAAGTGTAAATGTTAAATGTTTTAAAAGTGTTATTTGTTAAGTGAAGTAAACTGTTTTGTTTAAATTTTGTTCTTTGCAACTCCTTCCAAGTACTGCCCCACAGAACCCACAGAAAGAGGTTACACAAACACTGTAGGAAATGCCAGGAGTCCTTCCCCGGAAGACCACAGCATTGTGTGAGCATGCCCCTTCGAACGCTCTTGCGTTCATTCGTTTGCTTACCTTGTTCACCTTCCAATGTTAAATACACCATAAAGGATCTCTACGTTGGACAAACAGGCCCTACGCCAAAGAATAAATGGATGTGCATCTGCGGTCAACAATCAACACACTCAAAATCCGGTGGGAGAATATTCTGATCTTCCAGGACGTTCCACGGCTGACCAAAGACTGATGGTCCTCAAACTGACAAGCTTCAAAGGGAAATTATAATGTGGAACTGCTGGACTAGAGTTCATTCACAAGTTTAGAACAATGGAACATCACCCAAGGCTGAATATGGACTACAGGGACTTATCCCACTGTAGGTGCTAGTTTTCAGGCCCCAAGCAAGCTAATAGCAATGCATATTGTGCTTCTGTGTCCTGATTTCCTTCTCACCTTCTGGGATATTGGGACTATGGGATCTCCTTTCAGGAGCAGCAGTGGCGTAGGAGGTTAAGAGCTCGTGTATCTAATCTGGAGGAACCGGGTTTGATTCCCAGCTCTGCCGCCTGAGCTGTGGAGGCTTATCTGGGGGATTCAGATTAGCCTGTACACTCCCACACACGCCAGCTGGGTGATCTTGGGCTAGTCACAGCTTCTTGGAGTCTCTCAGCCCCACCTACCTCACAGGGTGTTTGTTGTGGGGGGGGGGGAGGGCAAGGAGATTGTAAGCCCCTTTGAGTCTCCTGCAGGAGAGAAAGGGGGAATATAAATCCAAACTCCTCCTCCTCCTCCTCCTCCTCCTCCTCCTCCTCCTCCTCCTCCTCCTCCTCTTCTTCTTCTTCTTCTTCTTCTTCTTCTTCTTCTTCTTCTTCTTCTTCTTCTTCTTCTTCTTCTTCTTCTTCTTCTTCTTCTTCTTCTTCTTCTTCTTCTTCTTCTTCTTCCTCTCCTTTCCTACTTTGATGAAGGGACTTGAACGCTTACCCTGACTTCTGTAAGGTGCTACTGGGCTTGAATCTAAAATGTGGGGTGAAATCCCTGCACGAAAGAACAGTGAAAACCCCTTCTCCCTGACCTTTCTGCTTACCCCGTCCCTTCCTCTGAGAAACCACTGATTGGATGAGTATCTTTAATCCAGATGTTTAGATGGAACTGCCTGTCGAACGTGCCTCTAAATTGGGCATCCCACCGCCTTAACTCATCACGGGCCGTCTTCTTTTGAGGCCCAGTCTCCAAAGGAGGAGAACAGATCTCAGCCGTGCGGTGTTTTCATAACAAGTACCTTCTTCGGGGCTGCAGCGTTTGGTCGCTTCGTTAATTAGCTCCGTCAATTGCAAAGTCTGTCGAGTGATTAAAAAGGTGCCTCCCATCGAACAGGCGGCAGAGATTTTTCCGTTCAAACGTTAATTGTTTAAAATGGATTTATCTCTGCATTTCAATCATTTATTAATCCGCTTCGCCATAGATTATGCCTGAAGTATCTTATAGAAAAAGACGAGGACGTATAAATTGATGAATGGGTGGCGCCTTCTAAGAAAAATCATTTGCCCCCTTTTTGATCATGCGGATTGGTCCAGTTAGTGTTTGCTCTTCTTTCTGAGAGGGCTGATTGGTCTAATTAATGTCTACTCAATTGTCTGAGAGTGCTGATTGGTCCCGCTAATATTTGTTTGCCTTCTGTTGGAGTGTGGTGATTGGTCCGATTAATGTCTGCTCAGCTTTCTGAGAGTGCTGGTTGGTCCAGTTAATCTTTGTTCTCAATATTTTTTGGGTTTGTTCATTGGTCCACTTAATATTTATTGGCTTAAAATGTTTCTAAATCCAGTTAGCATCAGCTAAACATCCTATAAACATTTTGGGACTGTTTCGTACTAAGCTGGACAGCTGGCCCATCTACATGTGTGTATTTGAACATTTCCTACCTGGGGCTACCTGAAATCTTCGCAAAATTGCACCTGGGATTTTCTCCAAATCAACCATCGTCTTCCTTGATAACTGGAGGACATCTGTCAGTGTAGCTTAGGATGGGCCGCTCTGACAGGCAACTGCTCTCTGGCAGAGGTGGTTCCCACCCTGTTATTCTGACTGGCAGCTGCTCTCTGGCAGAGATGGTTCCCACCCTGTTACTCTGACTAGCAGCTGCTCTCTGGCAGAGATGGTTCCCACCCTGTTACTCTGACTAGCAGCTGCTCTCTGGCAGAGATGGTTCCCACCCTGTTACTCTGACTAGCAGCTGCTCTCTGGCAGAGATGGTTCCCACCCTGTTACTCTGACTAGCAGCTGCTCTCTGGCAGAGGTGGTTCCCACCCTGTTACTCTGACTAGCAGCTGCTCTCTGGCAGAGATGGTTCCCACCCTGTTACTCTGACTAGCAGCTGCTCTCTGGCAGAGATGGTTCCCAACCTGTTACTCTGACTAGCAGCTGCTCTCTGGCAGAGGTGGTTCCCACCCTGTTACTCTGACTGGCAACTGCTCTCTGGCAGAGATTGTTAGGCTGAGGGTGTGTGGCCGGCCCAAGGTCACCTAGCAAGCTTCCATTGCAAAGAGCAGATCTGAACTTGGGTCTCTCAGATCCTAGCCTGACACTAGCCACTATATCACACAGTCTCTCACCTGATCATATCTCCAAGCAGAAGAAGAGTTTGAATATATACCCCACCTTTCTCTCTTGTGAGGCGTCTCAAAGTGGCTTACAAACTCTTTCCCGTCCTCTCCCTACAACAAACACCTTGTGAGGTAGGTGCGGCTGAGAGTTCTGAGAGAACCGTGACTGTCCCAAGGTAACCCAGCAGGAGCAGCAGTGGCGTAGTGGCTAAGAGCAGTGGCTAAGAGCAGGGGCACTCTGGTCTGGAGGAACCGGGTTTGATTCCCAGCTCTGCCGCTTGAGTTGTGGAGGCTTATCTGGGGAATTCAGATTAGCCTGTGCACTCCCACACACGCCAGCTGGGTGACCTTGGGCTAGTCACAGCTCTATGGAGCTCTCTCAGCCCCACCCACCTCACAGGGTGTTTGTGGTGAGGGGGGAAGGGTAAGGAGACTTCTTCTTCTTCTTCTTCTTCTTCTTCGTCTTCTTCTTCTTCTTCTTCTTCTTCTTCTTCTTCTTCTTCTTCTTCTTCTTCATCATCATCATCATGTGGAGGAGCGGGGAAACAAGCCTGGTTCACCCAATTAGGGTCTGCCGCTCATGTGGAGGAGTGCGGAACCAAATCCATGCTCCAGATTAGAGCCCGCCTGCTCTTATGCACAACACTGGTTTCCCGATATGGGGGACAAATGCCCTCATACATCTGGTTCGCAACGGCTCGGAAACCTTTGGAATCATTTCTATGGCGTCTTAAGAGTGCAGCTGAGGGTTTGTGGCTAGTGGGAAGTGTTGAAATCGAGGGAAGTTTGAGGGAGGGGCTTGTAAATTTCATTAACCAACCCCCCCCCCACACACACACACACACGCACACATTTCCCTCTGTTGATCAGGCGCTGCATGGCATTCAAGAATAAACCAAGAACAGACACAGAGCATTATAACATTATATTCACCAGAGCATTATAACACCGTCTTAAATCGACTGTCTCCGGGAGTCTCCCCACAGGACTGCAGCCCTGTTTGGGAACAATTGTTAACCCCCACCCCTACCCCGAGAGACGTGTGGAAATGCTTGAAAACAGAGTGGTTTTTGGGGGAAAGGCTTTCCCTTCCTCCTAAATGGAAATTCCACCCAAGGGAGACTCCCTTTGGGGGGGTTGAGGTCCTGCATGTTAATAGACGAGGCCAATTCTAAGCTGCAAAAAAATGGCTCCAGCCGGAAATCCTCCAGGGGGGGAGGCAGCCGTTAAAAGCCTGCTAAATTGTCCTCTAGAAGTCGAAAATAGAAAAACAGGGGAATGGGGGAGGTAAAGCTCCGTTTTCCAAGCAGGCCCCCGGGACGTGGCTTTATCTTCTTGGCACAAGGGAAGGAGGTGGCCGCAGAGGCCCAACTGGCCCCGGAGGAGAGGACAGCGTTTCACGGAAGGCGCACCTATCGAGGAGAGCCCAAAGCAACTTTTTGCCAAAGTCTGGGACTCGGTTCGCAGGCGCAGGATGGAGAAGGTGGAGAGGGTTCCCAGAAGCCAGAGTCCTTTGGTGACCACCTCACCCATTTTAGGATGGCGGAGAAGCAGTGCAGTTTGGTACACTTGGGTATGACCTGAGCCAATGGGTGCACAGAAAAGCCTCCCGCATGCCCAATGGCTGAGGGCTCATCGTCACGACATGAGCCAATTATATAGGGCAGGAGTCTTCAAACTATGGCCCTCCAGATGTTCATGGACTACAATTCCCATCAGCCCCTACCAGCATGGCCAAGTGGTAGGGCTTATGGGAATTGTAGTCTATGAACATCTGGAGGGCCATAGTTTGAAGATCCCTGATATAGGGTAAGATTTTTGATATGTTGCGAGCCGCCCTGAGCCAGCAAAGGGAAGGGCGGTATGAAAGGTTCATAAAGGAAATGAACAAGGTTAGTACTGCGAGTGAGTTCCTTTCTGCCCTGTGCTGTTCGTCGAATCATAGAACCGTAGAGTTGGAAGAGACCCCAAGGGCCATCCAGTCCAACCTCTGCAATGCAGGAACACACAATCAAAGCACTCCTGACAGGTGGCCATCCAGCCTCTCTTGAAAAACCTCCAAAGGAGGAGACTCCACCACCCTCCGAGGTAGTGCATTCCACTGTCGAACAGCCCTTACTGTCAGGAAGTTCTTCCTAATGTTTAGGTGGGATCTCTTTTCCTTCACCTTGAACCCATGACTCCTGGTCCTCATCTCTGGAGCAGCAGAAAACAAGCTTGCTCCGTCACCAACATGGCATCCCTTCAAATATCTAAACATGGCCATCATGTCAACTTTCTCTTCACCAAACAAAACATCCCCAGCTCCCTAAGTCTCTCCTCGTAGGGCATGGATGCCAGACCTTTGACCATTTTTGTTGCCCTCCTCTGAACTTGTTCCAGCTTGTCAATATCCTTCTTGAAATGTGGTGCCCAGAACTGTACACAATATTCCAGGTGACGTCTAACCAATGCAGAATACAGAGGTACACTATAGACACTATAGACACTATACCGCTATCATTTCCAAAACTAAAATGCCCAGCAAAGAAGAAGAAAATGACATAATTTCCGCTTTATCTGAAAATTCAGTGCAATAGATAATATCACCCTTTTCTTCACGGGCCCTTTCCCAGACTGGAATTTATTCAAATGAAACGTGATGCTGCGTCATTACATCCCGTAAAATCCGGTTAATTTACGGCAGTTTTAAAAATGCACTTTAAAAAATATATACGATGGCACGGCCTGCCAAATTCTTTGCCAATGTAGAAAACGGCTATGCTGGAGAATTTGGGATCTAATGCCAACTGGAGATTTGGAAGACAGATTTCTTCAAGGAATGTTTTCGCAGAGACTGCTTTTCGGTGTGATTTGTCTTGAGTATTTGCCTTGGCACAACATCAGTTCTGTTTTATGATGTTTTAATTATTGCTGTTTATTTATTGTAATCATATTTTAATTGTTTGTGTACACAGCTCGGGCGCCTTGGTGAGGGGGGGTGGGGAGATTATCAATTAAGTTATTATTAAGCAGCTATTACAACGTGGACCTATTCCAGATCGTAACTCTCAAGTGCCAAGAATTAATTTCATTTTTCCTCCTCTCCGAAGGCTCGGACACACGGCCATATCACGGCTGAGGATGCGGGTTCTTTTTTAATGCTTCTTGCCTCTCTGCGTGACTCCCGGCTATCCTAGAACTCTGAGGTTTTTAAGACAAGAGGTGGGCAGAGGTGGTTTGCCATTTTTTCCATCCTCTGTATAGCAACCTTGGACTTCCTTGTTTGTTTCCTGTCCAAGTATTGACCAGGGACAACTCTGCTTAGCTTCTGAGAGCTGACACGATCGGGGTAGCTGCTCATGTGGAGGAGTGGGGAATCAAACCCGGTTCTGCAGATTAGAGTCCACCTGCTCTTAACCACTACACCACGCTGCCTCTTGGAATAGGGTGGCATAGAATCATAGAGTTGGAAGAGACCCCCAGGGCCATCAAGTCCAATCCCCTGCCATTCAGGAACACATAATCAAAGCACTCCTGACAGATGGCCATCCAACCTCTCTTGAAAAACGTCCAAACAAGGAGACTCCACCACACTCCGAGGGAGTGCATCCCACTGTCAAACAGCCCTGACTGTCAGGAAGTTCTTCCTGATGTTTAGGTGGAAACTCTTTTCCTTCACCTTGAACCCATCACTCCTGGTCCTAGTCTCTGGAGCAGCAGAAAACAAGCTTGCTCCCTCACCAATATGACATCCCTTCAAATATCTAAACAGGGCTATCTTGTAACCTTCTCTCCACCAAACTTAACATACCCAGTTCCCTAAGTCTCTCCTCATAGGGCTCCTCATAGGGCTCCTCAATTGGCCATACTGGCAGGGGTTGATGGGAATTGTAGTCCATAACATCTGGAGTGCCAAAGGTTCGCCACTACTGTAGGGCATGGACTCCAGACCTTCGACCATTTTGGTTGCCCTCCTCTGGACCCGTTCCAGCTTGTCAATATCCTTCTTGAACTGTGGTACCCAGAACTGCATACAATATTCCAGGTGAGGTCTAACCAATGCAGAATAGAGAGGTGCCATTACATCCCTCGATCTTGACACTACACTCCTATTGATACTGGAAGGTGCTCCTGGATGCAGAGATATGGAGAAGGCCCTAAAGGGCCTTAAAGGTAAAGAAGAAGAGTCAGTGACATGCATTGTAGGAATTGCACAGAAGGAGAAGGAAACAAGAAGGCCAGTGAGACAGAAGAGAGGACAGAGCAGACCAGTGAATCAAGCGATTTAAAGATTGATTCCCTCTTGCCTATATCTACCAATCTCCCTTAACTTCTAGCATACTCCAGGGATGAGGTCTGGTCACCGGCTTTGGGATTTTTCCAATATGAAGTGGCAACTTCTGTTTGATATTATTGCACCGACAACCTCTTGAGACTCAGTCTGGAGGTACTTTCCGCAGAGTTCTCCTGGGAAATTTCACAACAGCCCAAGGCTGGTCAATGACGCTCCCCCACCCACAAAGAGGCAGAAAGCGTCAGCTGGGCAGAGAGGCTATTCAGAGAAGCAGTAAGAGGCACCGGGGGGGGGGGGGGTTCAAACTCTGACAAAGGTAGAAATAGCCCTTGAAGAGACACGGGTGCATTCCGCATGACACAAATGTAATGGCTTTAAGATGTTATAAATAGTGTTTTGGGGAAGAACTTTGCACTGAAATGACTTACACTTGCTATATTCCTCTCCGACTTCGGTTTTTCCAAAAACTGCTAAACTAGTTATCTTTTTGGAACACCTCCCCAAGTTGAAGATGCCCCTGTGTGAACACAACAGGCAGGTGATGTAGGCTGATTCTCTGAGCACCCAGCGTTGTACACCCCCCCTCCCCAAGAACGTTTTCTCCCCTTGGCAGCAAGTACGTCCACCATTTCGCTCATAGATCTGCAGTTACACGTCCCTTATTGCCTGTCCATTGCAAGAAAGTAATCTGGTTGTGGTCCACCCACTCTGGAGAAGAGGCAGGCAGGCAGGAAAGCAGACAGGAAAGCAGGCAGGCAGGCAGGCAGGCAGGCAGGCAGGCAGGCAGGCAGGCAGGCAGGCAGGCAGGAAGGAAGGAAGGAAGGAAGGAAGGAAGGAAGGAAGGAAGGAAGGAAGGAAGGAAGGAAGGAAGGAAGGAAGGAAGGAAGGAAGGAAGGAAGGAAGGAGAGAGAGAGAGATGGTTTGATATTGCTTAGCTTCTGAGATCTGGTGAGCTTGGGCTAGCCTGGGCCATCCTGGTCAAAGCAAAAGATGAACCGAGGTGGTTTGCCATTTCCTGCCTCTGCATAACAACCCTGGACTTCCTTGGCCCGTTACCATCCAAATGCCACCTATGGACAGCCCTGCTTAGCTTCTGAGGTGGGGCATTATCTGGTTAGCTTGAGCTAACTAGCTGCTTGCAATAGGTAGTTGGAAGTTTTGTTTTTTTTATTGCCATTTATCTCTTGCTTTGATAAAACCCTGATAGTATGAATACAACCGGAGATGACTTTTCAGTAGAGGCCGCCCGTTTCTGGTCCGGTTGTCGGGCAAGAGATGGGCATAGTATATTCTTCCTTATAAGGGTGCTAGAATCTCAGCTCCTTTTCATTCAAGTCCTTTGTGTGTGTGAGTGTGTGTGCGTGTGTGTGCATGACCCGGCAAGGACAGGGTTAAAGGAGGGGGCTCCATTCTCCGCGGCATGCAATTTATGATCTGGCGGATCCGTTTTTAATTATTTTTTTGCTGTGACAGAGGTGGAAATATCCAACTTCAACTGGCTGGCTTTATTGGTATGCTGCTATTTGTGCCTCGGTGGGGGAAGAATCCTGTAAAAGCAATAAATTAGAAAACCCTTTTTTCTCATTAGAGAGATAGAAGCGGGTGTGCGGGAACATCTCTCTCTCTCTCTCCCTCTGCGGGGCCTTGTTTTCGAGCTTCTTCCAGGAGCCTTCTCCTCTTCTCTGTCCTCTTCACCTGTCAGAATCATGCGCAAGCTCCTCCCCCTTTGGCACTGAAGCCGTAATTGCTTCAAGCATCATGTGACTGTGACGTTTGCAAATTATGGGTCTCCGTTTGAAAGGGGAGCATTCTTTTTTTTAACAATAATGACCTCTTCCTGAGATGCTGGAGAGCTGCCCCCAGTCTGACCTTGATAGACCAGTGGAAGACCAAAGTTGACCTTGATAGACCAATGAGAGACCACAGTTGATCTTGATAGACCAATGAGAGACCACAGTTGTCCTTGGTAGACCAAGGTTGACTTTGATAGACCAATGAGAGACTAAGATTGACTTTGATTGACCAATGAGAGACTATGGTTGACTTTGATAGACCAATGAAAAACCAAGGTTGACCTTGCTGGACCAACGAGAGACCACAGTTGACCTTGCTAGACAAATGAAAAATCAAGGTTGACCTGAACAGACCAATGAGAGAGCAAGCTTGTCCTTAATTTACCCATGAGAGACCCTGTTGACCTTGATAGACCAATGAAAAACCAAGGTTGACCTTGATACACCAATGACAGACCATGGTTGACAGATAATGAAAGGCCATGGTTGAGCTTAACTGACCAATGAGAGACCAAGCTTGTCCTTGATAGACCAAGGTTCTGACCAAGCTTGTCCTTGATAGACCAAGGCACTTACATTTAGGGAGTGGTTATTGCTCAGTGGTAGGGACCTCTGTTTAGCATGCAGGAGGTTCCAACTTCAGTTCCCAGCATCTCCAGTCACAAGAGTCAGGTAGGAGCTGATGTGAAAGACCTCAGTCTGAGATCCACTGCCAGTCTGAGTAGACAGTACTGACCTTTCTTGGCCCCCAAGGTCTGATACGGTAGAAAGCAGCTTCACATGGGAATGCTCTCAAGGCTACAAAGCCCATAATGCAGTGAAACTACAAACAAAACATGTCTGCATGGATGTATCCAGGGAAAGGAAGAATATATAATGTTAGTCGTGAAAGAATTTATAGCAATAACCTTGGGCTATCACAGTTCTTTGGAGCTCTGTCAGCCCCACCCACCTCACAGGGTGTTTGTTGTGAGGGGCGAAGGGAAAAGAGTTTGTAAGCCTCTTTGAGTGTCCCACAGGAGAGAAAGGAGAGAAAGGGGGGATATAAATCCAAACTACTACTCCTCGTCCTCCTCGTCCTCCTTGTCCTCGTCCTCCTTGTCCTCGTCCTCCTTGTCCTCGTCCTCGTCCTCGTCGTCCTCGTCCTCGTCCTCGTCCTCGTCCTCGTCGTCTTCTTCTTCTTCTTCTTCTTCTTCTTCTTCTTCTTCTTCTTCTTCTTCTTCTTCTTCTTCTTCTTCTTCTTCTTCTTCTTCTTCTTCTTCTTCTTCTTCTTCTTCTTCTTCTTCTTCTTCTTCTTCTTCTCCTTCTCCTCCTCCTCCTCCTCCTCCTTCTCCTCCTCCTCCTCCTCCTCCTCCTCCTCCTCCTCCTCCTCCTCCTCCTCCTCCTCCTTCTTCCTCCATGACACAAAAGAGGAGGCAGGAGATAGACAACATCGTGTGAGACAGCAGATAGGTGGCAAGATGTAACCAAGCATACAGTAACGTAGATGTGTAACAGGAAAGAAAGGATTTCTTATTTTATCTCCATGTAACCCTCCCTTATAGTTAGTGAACTCATTTATAAAAGCAACTGAGAATCCGCCTTTTCTGTTCTACTCTGCTAATATACATACATATATATACATATACATATACATATATATATATATATACACACACACACACATATACACACGCACACACGCACGCACGCACGCACGCACGCACGCACGCACGCACGCACGCACGTATGTATATATACACCCAACACAGATCCACAGTGGCCAGTGAAACCAGAAAGAAGAAAGTTGTAAAGTCCTCCTGTCTCTTTCCCGGGCATAATATGAAACCGTAAATCTGCCGGTGACGCGGACGGGCCCCTGGACTGCCGTGAAACTGAAGTGTTTCTAGTTATCCGAATATGGATTTACTCCCAATGATCCCGGCAGCTGCGGAGGTTGAAGCCTCGTCAATTGATGTGACATTCGGACGACTTCACCCCTCCCCAAACAATCCAAATGCAATTGACGGTTCTGGACAAGGCCAGAGGAAAAGCACCCCTCCCCCACCATGGCCTGTCCCCATCACCCATCTCCCCCCACCCACAGAGCCATTCGACTGAAAGTAAGTTAAATGTAAGTTTTAAAGCAACCACAGGCTTTGGGTGTGGCAACAGTGTGGTGGTAGCAGGGGCGGTGTTTCCCCCTCCTCTTCCCCCTCTCCACTGCTGCGGAAGCTATCTTTCCCCCTTTTCTTTCCCCCTCATCTCTCTCTCCCTCCTTTCCCTCTCTTCCCCCGTTCTCTCTCTTTCCCCTTCTTCTCTCTCTTCCCCCCTTCCTTTCTGGATTTAAGACACACTACTTAATAGTGTGTGAAAACAAGATCTTGGTGTATGGACGGACAGTAAGCTAAGCATGAGCACCCAGTGTGACGCAGCACCAAAAAAGGCAAACACAATCTTGGGTTTATCAACAGGGGTATAACATCCAGAGCACACGAGGTGCGGGGGCACAGTTTGAAAGCTTGCCTTGGGTGACATTTTCTGTAGATACACCCCTGATTCTAGGACCCAGGCAGCCACAACAGCGTGTGTCCAGTTCCCACAGATAAGCTAGTTCAACAGCTTTGACACAATCAGTTTTCTGCAGTCGTGATTGAACTGTGAGACAGTTCAGATTCCTCCTGGGAATTAAGATCCCTCCTGACCGTCCCAATGAAAAAACTTGTCTGGTGGACACATAAGAAAGGGCCTTTTTGGTGACGGCCCCACAATTATGAAATTATGTGCCTCAACCCCCCTCTTTTGAGCTTCAGGAGGAGGAGGAGGAGGAGAAGGAGAAGAAGAAGAAGAGGAGGAGGAGGAGGAGGAGTTGGGATTTATATCCCCCTTTCTCTCCTATGGGAGACTCAAAGGGGCTTACAATCTCCTTGCCCTTCCCCCCTCACAACAAACACCCTGTGAGGTGGATGGGGCTGAGAGAGCTCCAAAAAGCTGTGACTAGCCCAAGGTCACCCAGCTGGCGTGTGTGGGAGTGTACAGGCTAATATGAATTCCCCAGATAAGGGGAATCCACAGCTCAGGTGGCAGAGCGGGGAATCAAACTCAGTTCCTCCAGATTAGAGTGCACCAGCTCTTAACCACTACGCCATTGCCCAAGAGCGCTTTGTTTAGGATTAGCTTGCACGAATGTAGTTTTTTATTTATTGGCAGTCCTAACCTGAGATTTTAAATGGTGGCCTTTAGGGAATTAGGGAATGAGTTTGCTAATATGGGGGTACAATTTTAGGGAAATTGGTTGCTAAGGGGTACACGAGTGGGGAAAAAGGTTTCCTCTTTCTCGACTTGCTGTGGGAAATGGCTCAACCTGTATATCTCCAGGACTTTCCCAACCCAGAGTTGGCAACTCTATACAACAGTGATGGCCAACGTTTTCAAGACCGAGTGCCCAAATTGCAACCCAAAACCTACTTATTTATCGCAAAGTGCCAACACGGCAATTTAACCCGAATACTGAGGCTTTAGTTTAGAGAAAACAGTTGGCTCCGAGGCGCACGTTACTCGGGAGTAAGCTTGGTGAAGCAACCGTGCAACACTTTGAATGGGTCGTGCCCAGTGGCCCAGGCCAGCTTATGTGTGTGGGTGTGGGTGTGGGTGTGATTTTCTGACCCCCCCATGATGAACTATGTGCACGTGTGCCCACAGAGAGGGCTCTGAGTGCAACCTCTGGCACGCGTGCCATAGGTTCGCCACCACTGCTATACAAAGACTGGGGAAGGCACAGTTTGAGGAAGGGAAAGACCCCAGGAGGGGATAATGCTAAAGGGCCCACCCTCCAGTGATAATCCCAGGAAGAAGCGTTTGGATTGATACCCCGCCTATCTCTCCTGTAAGAAGACTCAAAGTGGATTACAATCTCCTTTCCTCTCCCTACAACAGGGACCTCGGCCCCTTCCGCACATGCAGAATAATGCACTTTCAATCCACTTACAATGCACTTTGCAGCTGGATTTTACTGTGTGGAAGAGCAAGATACACTTTCAAACAATGGTGAAAGTGGATTGAAAAGTAAATTATTCTGCATGTGCGGAAGGGGCCCTTGTGAGGCAGGTGGGGCTGAGAGAGTTCAGAGAGAACTGGGACGGGCCCAAGGTCACCCACAGGCTTCAAGTGCAGGAGCGGGGAAACAAACCCAGTCCACCCGATTAGAGTCTGCTGCTCATGTGGAGGAGTGGGGACTCGAACCCGGTTCTCCAGATTAGAGTCCGCTGCTCTCAACCTCTGGACATCTCCTGGAACTTGGCAACGGCCGCCTCGCCACGTCCTCCAGGGGTGAACGCATCTCCGAATGCCCGTCTTCCCAACGCCGCCGCCTCTAATTGGTCCCATGTTCTCATCTGGCACCTTCATTACCGCTCTTTACTGCCGAGCTGTCCGTGGGCTCGCCGGCTCCGAACAGAAGCGCCGATAAAAAATAAGCACGGGCTCGCCCCCTTCCCCTCCCCCCTGGGTTTCTTTCGCGAGGAGTTTCAGTTTTAATTACCAGCATCAAGACAACTCACATTCGCACCGGGTTGTTTCACACTAATTAAAGCGAGGAGGAGTTTATAGAAGGGACCCCGATCCGTTTGCCGCTCCCTCCGCCTCATCTATTATTTACCGGCGGTAATGCAAATAATTTCCAATTTAAACAGGCTGAGCTGGTCGGCGGCAGAGGAGGGAGGGTCGGGGAGAAGGTGCCTGGGAAAAAAAAGAGAGGAAAAGAACTGGAAGCTGCTGGAAGAAGTGAATCGTGGAAGGAGACGATCCGGGGGAAGTGGTTTCCCAAGGCTAGGGGGTGACCTGGCTGACTTTGGCATGTGTTTCTCATAGGACCCAGATTGGACGATGACCTCTCGAGGGCCTGTGTGTGAGCATTGGCCAAAGGTCACATTGAAGCCTGAGTGGCCACCTTCCAGGTGGGTCAACCCTACTGTGAGGTTGGGGTAGGGGCCCACAAGTCAGTCAAATATATATGCAGGCACCTTAGTGGCTCCCGGGACACCTGGATACAAGTACTGGTGTATCAGGAGCCACTGAGGTGCTCTGCAGAGGAAGGCAATGGCAAACCACCTCTGCTTGTCTCTGCCCTGGATGGTTTAGGCTAGCCCTATCTCATCACACTTTGGAAGTTTAGCAGGGTTGTCCCTGGTGAAGACCACTCCTGCTAATCTCTTGCCTTGGAAACCCAAAAACTATAACTCCATGGAGTCACTGGGCACTTTTGCACATGCAGAATAATGCACTTTCAATCCACTTTCACAATTGTTTGCAAGGAGATTTTGCTATTTTGAACAGTAAAATCCAACTGCAAAGTGCATTGAAAGTGGGTTGAAAGTGCATTATTCTGCATTTGTGAAAGTGCCCACTGAGAATCTTTGGTGATGAAGCAGCACGCTTTACCTTCATTCTTGAGGTTACCTGTTTGTGACGACTTCCACAATTCTGTTTTTCCCCACACTGTGAAGTTTGACGGAGAGGTTTCAGTTTAAAGGCTGTAAGAATAGTCTAAAGAAACCCAGCCCTGCAAGGTAGGCTAAATATCGCAGATAAGAGAATCTGAGACTGTGGTTTGAATAAAATGGTATTGCTGACTTATGGACTAGAAACGTGAATGAAAGTTGGTGACACTTGAATCCCAGGACTTCTTGGCCCTGATATCTTGTTACTATAGACCACAGACATCTTCCCCTTCACACCACCTTAAACTCAGAGGAGAAGAGGGGGCATGCCTGAATCGAACTCGGGACAAACTTGTGGCCAATGTCATGTTTCTCCAACAACTAGGGGTCTGCCAAGAAAAAAGTCCCCAACGCTTCACCTTTTTCCTTTCGCGAGCTGCAGGTAATGCTATCAATTTATAATTGCGCCGGCCCTTTATTATCCCGCGGTTTAATAAATAATTTACCTAGATTATTAAAATGAAAATTTCAACATGATTAAAAATTAACCAGGTTAAATGAGCAAACAAATAAATACGGCCACCTTGTCCGCCACGACAGGGGTCCGGAGGCTTTATTGCCGTTGTTCGAGGACAGATAATATATTTTCTCCCCCTCCCACCACCATCGGGTATTTCTCAGCACCTCTGGAAATGAGCAACCTGAACTCTCTTTAACGGCCACAGGCGACCCATAACAGCAAACGTCCCACCACGGCCTCAGCGAGGCATTTCCGCTCAGGCCCCCACTGGAAACTTCTGGAGAGGAGAAAAAACCCAGTGCGGAGTCCAGTTTTTTCCCCTAAGTGATCTAGCGCATGAAAGATGAGAACAGGAAAACGGATCGATTTTCCTGGGGTGTAGTAATGCACCGCTGACCCAGCAGCACCGTGGTCGAGCGCTGGAACACCCTCACGGCTCCCTACGGCCTTCTGGTGGCACCCGCGCCCTCCCTCATCCCCTATGAGTCACGGGTCGTGAACTGTCTGGCTCAGTCACGGCAGGGACAATGGTCTTGCCCCAGGTGAGGATTAGGCTCCAGGCAGCTTCGGCTCCTCTCCCTTGCGTAGCCAGGTGAGATCATGCATCACCTTGGTGATCTCCCGACCTCCCGCTCTCCGGGGAACTCCCTCCGTTCCTCCCTTCACCGCCCCGATAGAATCACAATAAAGGAGTGCCAGGGAACCGCAGCGGGAGACTTCGCTAGGAACCACCCGGACCTCCAGCGCTCCCACTGCTGGCGATCTCCACCAGATGTTATCTCCGGCGTGCCGATCTCGTTCTTAAGCTGACCGATGGGTGCGACTACAAGCTGGTGCGAAACCGGGAATCCTCGAACCTCCACCCTGCTCACGTGCAGCCACAGGAAGGGCAGCGGTACGAAGTCCCGCTGGATCGGGCGCTGTCCAGGGACCACCCGTTTGATCGCCTGTCCCTCTGGATCCGGCGCATCCAGGGAACTTCGCGTCCTAGGACACTCTCGTCCGGCCAGACGCACGGTGAGTATGGGAGCTTGCAAAGCAGGGCTTATGACAAGCAGTTAGCGAACTGGCGTTAGCCGAAATCGGCAGAGGGAAGTCTCCGTAAAGAGGGAGGAGCTCGCAAACTGGTTGAGGAGATTGAAGCTCAATGTCCATTGGTACCCAGAGGGGGGGACGGTGAATCTGGGACTGGGGAAAACATGAGCACTCTTCGCTTTTAAGGGGCACCATGCGCCCGATGTCACTGCTACTGGCGTGGAGACAATGCTATGTAGCCTACATCAGCCTGCAGACCTATGGCTCCCTTGAGCCGCCCTCCTTCGATCTTTCACCTTCAATTTCAACCCCGGAATTTTCTCTATCCACTAAATTGGGCCGCCCTGTCCTCCTTCTGCCCATCCTCCGCCCCTTCCAAATTCTCCAGCGGCTCAGCCGCCCCTCCCCTGCTCCGCCTTCATTTTCCGAAGCCCCACCGCACCTCCGTCCAGCATCCGCGTGACCAAGCGCGGGTTTTCAAAACTCTTTCATAGGCTGATATTAGCCACGATCTGCAAAGAGAAACCCTGGCCGGGAAGGCGATGCCCGTCTTCGCATTATTGCCCGTCCATTTCACAGATACCGAGGGGAGGATGGCATTGTTACGTGGGGTTGTGAGTACCGTATAAGCTATAACATCCTCACTGAGCTCCATAGAAAGCGTCACGGGACGTAGAATCACTAGCCCCGTGGGAGAGGCATGCGCTAGAGGCAATCGCGAGGAATCACTTAATGGTTCGGACTGAGCTGGAGACCACCTTCCGCATGCTCCTGAGCCCTGCACAATTTGTGATCTGGGAGAGCGAGTTCCGCCAGCAATGCTTTAGCAGGGCAGCCCGCCTCCGGTGCCTACACCGCCCGCTACAGCTTTTCGGCTTGATGCCTTCCAGTAACCCCAACAATCAGATAGTCCTGCCTGAGAGGCCCGCCAGTGCCTCTGAGTAAACTTACAAAGGCGTTTGTCAAGGTCCCCAATTCCTGGCCAGCCCACACAGAGCTTCTCCATGCATACGGCCAAAAGCCCCAGAGCCCTATGCGAGTTTGTGAACAGGCTCCAGGAAGCGCTCAAGAGGCAGAGTAGATAGCGAAGAGGCCCAAAGCGAAGCTCCTCATAAGCCTCGCTAAGGAGAACGCTCCGCGAGGAGTGCCGCCAGAGCAATCACGGGCCTGGGCAAAGAGACCCTGAACTGGCCGACATGCTTAAGGCTTGCCAGGACAGCCGGATCTTCCGCCCACCAAGCTAGCCTCCTCGCCAGCGGCACTCTCCACCACCAGGGGACAGCCTCAGGGATGATTGCTTTAACTGCGGCAGACCCAGACACTTCGAAGGGGAGTGTAGGCAGCCAGTGGGGCCTATAACTTGATGGAGGAGGGTCCTCCCCAGGAGGAGAGGCCGCCCAAGACCCGGTGCCCACGATGCCAGAGAGGCTTCCATTGGAGGCGACTGCCCGTCAGGCTTCGGCAGGCGTCTCCCAGCCAGGACCAAGGAGGAGAATATTAGAACAGACCCAGACACCAAGGCCCACGCCCAAGCCGCCCCCCCGCACCGTGGCATCATCGCGCGTGCACCCAGCCCATCTCCTTCAAGTTCCCCACGAGGTCCTTGTCGCCCCAACCCAGTATGGCGTGACCCCATCCCTACCGGGGACTATTGGGCTGGTGCTGCCTAAAGGCCTCCGGGCCAGCTGAGCAGGAGTGTTCATCATTCCCGGAGTAATCGACTCCACGCACCAGGGACCCATCCATCTCCAGATCTGGGCGAACATCCCACTTGAGAGTTGCCCACGGAACCAGCTGCGCTGGCAGTCCTCTCCTGCCCCATGCGCTGCCGCTGCCGACCCAATAAAGGCTGACAAGCCCGGCAGCCCAACATGGGGCAGCCAGCATATCCTTGGCCCGGTGGAAACATTCCATCGGAAGCTCCCGCCCGTTACCTGGAGCTTGCTATAGAGGGATGCATGTTTAAGAGCCTGGTAGACACCGGCGCTGATGTGACTGTCATCAGGACAGCCGAGTGGCCTGACCAGTGGCCAACCGAGGCTTGCCCGCACATCTGGGGGGTGGAAACAAACAGCGAGCCAGACATCCATGCATCGGTCCACAGCCAAGGACTGGAGGCGACAGCTCACAGTGCGCCCATCGTCTTGGACATCCATGTTAATCTCTGGGGAAGAGACCTCATGGAGCCAGGTCAAGCGACCTTAGTCTGGGATGGATAAATCCATCCGCCAGATCACTAATCCCGATTGTACCTCCGAATTGCCTTGAACTTCCGCGAAACTACCCCCTTTCTCTCCTTCCTTTTCCCTCTATCTTTCAACCAGCAGAGGCGGAGGGGCCAATTGGCTGACTGGCCCTCCCTGGATTGCGTCCTGATGCCCAGCACTGGGACAGGCCCCAGTTTAAAGGAGGCTGCCACTTTTCAAATTCACCCTGAAACCAGTTTGAAACCTCAGTGGTGATGGTATTATAGCACCATCATCACTTCTAAGGCAGCTGGCGAAACCCAGCCCCCCCTTAAGAGTGGTTTCGTGGTGGCTTATTCCCAAGATAATTCGATCCACCAAAATTTTAGCACCATCCAGCCCCTAAGCATGCAAGGTCGGTAAGTACATTTCCTTTACAAGGAAAACCCCCCCTCTGCATGTGGAGTCCTCTGCCTTCCAGCCGCCCTGGTGCGCGCCCTGGCTGCCATCCCCAAAGAGCTCAAAAGCCCCTTCGTACTACTGATTAGCATGCATACCCACAATTCCCCAGGGTCCGCCCACCTGCCCTCCCTGTCATACAATTTTAAGAAAGAGGGATAAGTGGCCCCCAGCAGAATTACATTAAAGCAACCTTCAACTACGCCAGTCTGCCAAAATAGCCTCACATTAAACTCTAACTTCCGAATAAAAAAAACTTCGATCTTGATCTCCGCCACCGGCTCTAGAGCCGGAGCCTGGCCGGGATTGACCCTCCTATAACCTGGGGAAGAGGGTGTGTTTCCGGTCCCTTATTCCACCACAGGCTCCTGTGGATTCCGACTGCATGCATGGCGGGCCAGCCCATGGAATGGCGCCAGGAAGAGTAGCCCATCAGAGATGGAACCACATCTCTCCTGAAGGATCCCATGCCGTGACCTCAAGCGGGGAGCAGCCGACGCCCGGCATGAAGCGGTCCAAAGACCGGATGATGACCTGGGGAAGCGTCAAAGCAACCGCCAGCCAAGCCCAAGAGCTGCGCTGGCATGGACGAGCCACCCGAGACACCGAGAACCTCTGTGCAGCTCTCTTTGCGATCATCACCGCCAATTTCGGCGCCACCATCCTTTGCCTGCTCTGCTGCCTCTGCCGATGGCAATGGCCCGCAACCGAGCTTTCACCAGACCAACATCTGGGAGCAGTTTGCTGCCGCTGCCAGCGTCTCATCTTTCTGCCTGGGCCCAGTACCTGGGAGTCGGGGAGCCTGCTAAGCTCCTGCCTGCTCCCCGTTTACAAAGCCCCGGAGACTTCCCTGGCGGAGTCTGGCTTAAGCCCCTTTATGAATGCTTCATCCATCAGAGTACTCTATGGCTGACTGGGGACCCGTCGTCCAAACCCTCCCGGCCCGGCTCTCCCTTGTCACCGGGCTGGCCGGCTAATCACGCAGGTCCAACACCTGCGCCCGCGTAATACCAGCGGCGAGGCGAGGAATCCGGGCCATTCACCCGGTTGACCAGCTGGAACTGCAGCGCTGGGGACATTCCCGTGTTCGGGAACATCTTGCTCGAAGGGTTGGTTCTGGACTTGCCGGGGAGAACTTTCCAGCTACATCCCTGCCGGCTCTCTGCGGGACTCTCTGTTGCGCATTAAGCCTCACCACCATGCAGTACCCTCAGGCTCCACCCCAAGAGCCGAGCCGCCAGCAGCTCCACTCTGCCCCTCGACCCCTCTTGCGGGCCGATCACGGTTTGCCCTCTCCAGGCGGAGGTTATTCCTCACCCAACTTCCCTGAGTGGGAGTCCCGGTTCGCTTCTTACAATACTAAGACTATTGGCCGGCTGGCCTGTGCCCTTCTTGAGGGGTCCATCAACTCTACCTCCATTGCTCTGGATGCTCTGGCCTCCGAGCAGCAGGAATTTCGTCAAAGCGACCCTAGATAATCGTGCCGCTATTGATTACTTATTGTTATTACATCACCAGGTTGTGAGAATATGCGTAATATGTGTTGTTTTAATCTCTGATAACTCCCAATTGATTCCTTAAGAAAGTCGTGAATTGCAAAAGGTTGTATCCAGTCTAAAATTATGATGTATTGCCCAATTGGTGGTCAGCCCTCTGGAGCTGGCTGCGGAGGAGGGATGGTTGAGTGCCATCATACAGCTCTGCATTGGTTTGATTGTATGCCTCATGTTTGAGGTCTTGTTTACGTTCAATGTGTATCTAATATGTGCCTGTAGCGTGTGTAAGAAGCCCCTCGACTTCCCCTGCCCGCCTTAAGTTCTAATGTTGCACAAGCAGCTCGGTCAACTTCGACCAAACAGCGGAGGAGACAAGCGTCCCCTAAGTACAGCCCCATAGCATTTACAGGCCTCCTTCACAAAATGTAAAAGGAGGAGATGTAGTAATGCACGCTGACCAAGCAGCACCGTGGTGGCTGGAACACCCTCACAGCTCCCTCTGACGCTTCTGGTGCACCGCGCCCCACTCCCTCATCCCCTATGAGTCACGGGTTGTGAACTGTCTGGCTCCAGTCACGGGCGCAGGGACAATGGTCTTTGCCCCAGGTGAGGATTAGGCTCAGGCAGCTTCGCGGCTCCTCTCCGCACGTAGCCAGGTGAGATCATGCATCACATGATGATCTCGACCTCCCAGCTCTCAGACTCCCTCCATTTCCTCCCTTCTACTGCATGATAGAATCACAATAAAAGGTGCCAGGAACCAGCACGCGGGAGACTCGCTAGGAACACGGACCTCCGCGCTCCCGCTGCTGGCGATCTCCACCAGATGTTATCTCCGCGTCTCGTCTCGTTCTTGCGCTGACCACGTGGGTCGACTACACTGGGGTGGTGGGACATGCGGTGAAGCCAAACGAATTGATCATCTGCGGATCCAAGGAGCAGAAGAACAAGGAAATAGATGTAACGGGGAAAGGCACAGACCCTATTAGTAAGGAACGATTAATAATAATTAATGTTATACCTGTCCTGAAAGAGCAGGAAGTGAATTTTTAAGCGATTATGTTTGGCGCAGACGAGATCAGGTGCCCTTTAGTATGTATTTTTTTGGTTTGTTTATTTTTGGTTTGTTTCTTGTGTGTGTTTTCCCCTCTTTTCCCTTTTGTGTTTTTTTTGAGAGGGCATGTTCCCCCCCCTTTATTGTATGTTTTTGGTTTGTTTGGTTCTTCCCCCCCCTCTTTATGTATGTCTTTAAGGAGCAGCAGTGGCGTAGGAGGTTAAGAGCTTGTGCGTCTAATCTGGAGGAACCGGGTTTGATTCCCAGCTCTGCCGCCTGAGCTGTGGAGGCTTATCTGGGGAATTCAGATTAGCCTGTGCACTCCCACACATGCCAGCTGGGTGACCTTGGGCTAGTGACAGCTTCTCGGAGCTCTTTCAGCCCCACCCACCTCACAGGGTGTTTGTTGTGAGGGGGGAAGGGCAAGGAGATTGTCAGCCCCTTTGAGTCTCCTGCAGGAGAGAAAGGGGGGATATAAATCCAAACTCTTCCTCCTCTTCTTTAAGGTCATTTGAAAAAAAAAAAGCTAATGCTGTTAAATCACAGGTGACTGATGGTGACCCCGTAGGTTTTCAAGGAAAGAAAGGTTCAGAGGTTGTTTGCCATTTGCCTACCTCTGGATGGGCTGAGAGAGTTCAGAGAGAACCACCCAGCAGGCTTCAAGTGGGGGTGTGGGGGATCGAACCCGGTTCTCCAGATTAGAGTTCCACCAATCTTAACCACGATACCACGCTAGAAGGAAAAGCTCACTGCCTCCACACAGGATTGCATAAATACATCTCCAATCATCACTGGGGCAATGGTAAAACCTTGCAAAAAAGCATTGTGTATGCCAGTGGTGGCGAACCTTTGGCACTCCAGACGTTATGGACTACAATTCCCATCAGCCCCTGCCAGCATGGCCAATTGGCCATGCTGGCGAGACTGATATCCCATAACTGGAGATATGCCAAGTCCTCCCTACCAGTGTAATGATTGGGCAATGCGGCATGCAATTTTTTAATGTGTGGTGTGTGACTCCAGTCCCCAAAATGGCTTGTGTGTGTAGGTAAAACGTAACAGGCATGAATCGGGCTTGCCGACAACATTGGCACCCAAACAACCCATGAAGTGCCTTTTGCCGAATCATAGTCCATCAAGGTGAGTTGTATCTACGCAGACTGGCAGTGCCCCTCCAGGAGTTTCAGGTAGAGGGTCTTTCACATCCCCAGCTTCCGACTCTTTTTGTCTTTCTGCCTGTTTCCTTCTTTCCTTCCTTTTGTTTCTCTTTCTGTTCTTCCTCCATCACTTTTGCTCCTGCTGTTTTTCTCTGTCTGTCTTTCGCCTCTTTCTTTCCCTCCTCCTACATTTTCTTTCTGTCTGTCTCTCTTCCTTTCTACATTTTCTTCTTTCTCTGTGTCTCACTTTTTGTCTTTCTGCCTCTTTCCTTCCTTCCTTTCTTCTTTTCTTCCTTTTGTTTTTCTTTCTGTTCTTCCTCCCTTTCTTTCCCTCTTGCTGCTTTTATCTCTGGCTCTGTCTTTCACCTCTTTCTTTCCCTCCTCCTACATTTTATTTATTTCTATCTGTCTCTCTTTCTTTCTACCTTTTCTTCTCTCTGTGTCTTTTTCCTTCCTTCCTTCCTTCCTTCCTTCCTTCCTTCCTTCCTTCCTTCCTTCCTTCCTTCCTTCCTTCCTTCCTTCCTTCCTTCCTTCCTTCCTTCCTTCCTTCCTTCCTTCCTTCCTTCCTTCCTTCCTTCCTTCCTTCCTCCCTCCCTCCCTCCCTCCCTCCCTCCCTCCCTCCCTTGCTTTCTCTCTTTTTTCTTCCCTCCTTCCCTTTGTATCTCCTTCCCCCCTTTCCCAATTAGCCTTCCCCCCCTCCCTGAGAGATACGTGACATTATCAAAGCTGCGACAATTTTGCTGGTAATTAAATTGCTGCACCCAGAATCAAACCTCCGACACGTGCAGAGTGCCAACCCTCCCTGGGCCCATTAGCATCCCCCTCCCCCACCCCCAGACTCCCGTTTGCCGCACCCATCTGATACCAACAGGATATGGATCCGAGAGGGCAGGTGGTCCCTGAAGAGGAGAGAGTCCGCCGGTACTTCAGAACACAAACAGCTTCTGTTCATACACAATTCATTGAAACCCGCTGCTCTTGAAGAGATGCGGCTTTGTCTTTTCTAATTGAAAGATCTGGTTTCCGCTGCGGGTTGGCTTCCTTCTGACACCTCTCCTAAGAGTCTTCAGGAGAACAATTCGATAGTTGGTTCTAAATAGCCCCCATTTTGTGTTGTATTGCGGGGCATTCTGAAGTCTGGCAGAAATAGTTTTGACTGACGGGTGTCGCGCTGTGACGCATTTCAGTTGGGGGCGGGGGAGATAGTTTCAAAGTCAGAATCGGAAAAGTGTCTTTTTCTAAGAGGGCTCTTGTGGTTGGCACATGAGTGTAGCCATATGGGGCCACGTACTTTATCATATTGCCTCTTGGGAACTGGAGTTCCCAGCACAGCATGGGGGTAGTGGTTAAGAGCAGGTGGACTCTAATTTGGAGAACCAGGTTCGATTCCCCGCTCCTCCACATGAGTGGCAGACTCTTATATGGTGGACTGGGTTTGTTTCCCCACTCCTACATTCCCGCTGCATGACCTTGGGCTAGTCACAGTCCTCTCTGAACTCTCTCCGCCCCACCTAACTTACAAGGTTCTGCTGTAGGGAGAGGAAGGGAAAGGAGTTTGTAAGCCCCTTTGAGTCCCCTTACAGGAGAGAAAGGTGGGGTATAAATCCAAACTCTTCTCCTTCTATAACTAACTCTGGCTGAGAGTCATTTCAAAGTGCTACCCCACCCAACACAAATGTATCTGGGAAGAAGAAGAAGAAGAAGAAGAAGAAGAAGAAGAAGAAGAAGAAGAAGAAGAAGAAGAAGAAGAAGAAGAAGAAGAAGAAGAAGAAGAAGAAGAAGAAGAAGAAGAAGAAGAAGAATGCCAATAAAGGCTTTGGATTGGATTGGAAAAAGAAGGAGGAGGAGGAGGAGGAGGAGGAGGAGGCGGCGGTGGCGGCCATATCACAGACTTTCAATTAGACCACACCATGGTGTGTGTCTCTGTGTGTGTGTCCTCTGCCCCCTTTATTCTAGGCAGAAGCCCAAGCTAGTTACATCCCACCCAGCTAACCTTATTACCGAATTTTCGTCTTAGCTCTGCATCAGTTGGCTTGACTCCTCCGTACCCTTCACTCCCTTCCTCTCTTCCATAACCTTTTGACACTGGTTTCTTCCTGAGGGCTGTCCTAGGAGCTTGCTGGAGTTTGACCCCAGGGAACCGAAGCCTGGGAGATGTTTTGAGGTGGGGGGGGGGGGTCCGTGTGAAAGGAAGAAAACTGGTCTATGATGGTCCCTTTGTCTGGAGGTGGATTTGTGTGTGGGGGGGGAGGAGCTGAGAGAAGGTTCCCCGGATAGATGATTACCTGGTGTCAAAGTTTCAACAGAGTGGAAAACTTGGAGGCCACGTTGAGCTTGCAATGCATGAAAAATCGCCCCTTCCTTTTCCTGTTGGTGGCAGGGCGGCGTGTCCGGATCAAAGTGGCTTGTCACCACCCCGGCCTCGCTGGCAGGATTTATGGCGCACCGGCCCATTAAGGGCCGGGGAAATTCATTCCAGGGGCGGCTGGAGGTGTAAATTTCCCCCTCCTTGGTCACTTTCCATCTTTGCCTAATTGCCGCCCACCCTCCACAAGGCCTGGGCCGTTGGGTCTCCTACAAATTGTTTCAAAGGGATGTGGAAGGAAAGGGACGGGATTACACAGGCCAAGGAATGTTATTATCTGTTTCATAGAATCATGGAGTTGGAAGAGACCCCAAAGGCCAGCAAGCCCAACCCCCTGCATTCCACTGTCCAACAGCTCTGACAATCAGGAAGTTCTTCCTGATATTTAGGTGGAATCTCTTTTCCTTCACCTTGAACCCATGACTCCTGGTCCTAGTCTCTGGAGCAGCAGAAAACAAGCTTGCTCCCTCACCAATATGAAATCCCTTCAAATATCTAAACAGGGCTATCAGGTCACCTCTTCACCCAGGAGCAGCAGTGGTGCAGGAGGTTAAGCGCTCGTGTATCTAATCTGGAGGATCCGGGTTTGATTCCCAGCTCTGCCGCCTGAGCTATGGAGACTTATCTGGGGAATTCAGATTAGCCTGTACACTCCCACACACACCAGCTGGGTGACCTTGGGCTAGTCACAGCTTCTCGGAGCTCTCTCAGCCCCACCCACCTCACAGGGTGTTTGTTGTGAGGGGGGAAGGGCAAGGAGATTGTCAGCCCCTTTGAGTCTCCTGCAGGAGAGAAAGGGGGGATATAAATACACACTCCTCCTCCTCCTCCTCCTCCTCCTCCTCCTCCTCCTCCTCCTCCTCCTCCTTCTTCTTCTTCTTCTTCTTCTTCTTCTTCATCACCATACTAAACAATACATCCCCAGCACCCTAAGTCTTTCCTCGTAGGACAAAGGACTCCAGACCTTTGGCCATTTGGGTTGCCTTCCTCTGAACCCATTCCAGTTTGTACACAATATTCCAGGAGAAAATATGTCCTATTGATTATCTCCTGCCTGTTTTTTGAGACGGCACTCCATAAAAAGTATTCATCCCCACCCTATGGCTCACAATCCGCACTGCAGTGCTTTCAAATACAGGAGCAGTGTTGAAAATCTGAGTAAATGAAACCACCACACAGGCACACGAGTCTAGAAACATGGGGCCACAACAAATGAGGTCCTGGCAATTCTGATACCTGGGGGTTCCCAGAGCAGGGCCTACAATGAAGCGGGGAACCTCAGTGGGATGGTTTGCCATAGCATCCACCCACCCACCCACCCCCAAAGCCGCCATTTTGTCCAGGAGAACACATCTCAAGGCCCTTCTGCACCTGCAGAATAATGCACTTTCATTCCACTTTCAATGCACTTTGTGGCTAACATCCACTTGCAAACAATTGTGAAAGTGGATTGAAAGTGCATTATTCTGCATGTGTGGAAGCGGCCTTAGTCAGGCGGTCTTGGCCTCACGTGAGGTTGGCGATGTTTAAATGAAGCTCTTAATTCTCAGGCACAGTCATACGAGAGCAGGTAACCCTTTGAGCAGGCTAGTCCATTAAATATTGTATTTGCCACGTTGAGTTGTGCCGGGAAGTAACTGGGCAGAGCGACTCTCTTCACCCTGGCAAGCGGCAACCTGCAGTAACTTCATCCCTTATGCATTTTGTACTAATTGCAGGGTCTGAACTGTCTTCAAGGGCAGCCCCCTGATAACAAACACTGCAGTAATCCAGACTAGGGAAACGCTGAATTCTGGGGGTGAACTGGAATGCACGATGGTGAGATGTGAAGAAGGATCCTGCCAAAACAGTATGGGAAAACCTGGAAGTGATGTCACACTTCCCCCCTGTTTTCTTCCTGCCACACCTTCGAGCAGTGGTGGGGACTGGGAGTGGCAGGTCTGCCACTATTCTGGGCAAGATGGCCACCCGACTTCCTCAAAATCCCAAAACTTTAATTGGAAGTAGACTGAACGTGGACCCTGTGAAAGCTTGCCTTCAGAACTACCCGCCACTTAGTTTCCTTCACAAAAGAGCTCCACTGTGCCTCCATTTTTGGGATACGGGCTGCAGCTCTGACTCGAGGTTTCCCACTGAAGGATCAGCCGGCTCTCAGAAAGCTGTGGGAAAAAAGGCGGAAAAAAACCCCCCTGCTACAGTGTCCTGCTGTGCTTTGAATAGGTGATAGACTTACCAGATGAGCTCATGGAAGGGGAAGGAGGTTTATTGACCTTCAAAGGCGCTAAGAGCACGTGAATAAACACGGCGCACACCGCTGCGGCATGGGACTGGGTTAGGAATGTCCTCGCCCACAAAGCCGTTCTTTGGGAAGGCACGCTTTCCCTTCAGCGGTGCCCCCCAGCACACGCCCATGTTCCCAGCTATTTAAAAGTGCCCCCAATTCCCGTGCACAAATCCCACAACGGACACTAAAGAATACAATCCCAGTTGGGGCTCAGTGTCCTTTCTCGGGGACCAGATAATAAACTTGGTCATAAATCCTGTGTATAGTGTAGACTGTTGTGCTAGTGTAACCTCAGCTTGTGGGTTCTGTGGGGCAGAACCTGGAATGAGTTTGCAACAACAAATTTTTAAAAACAAAACGGTTTACTTCCTTAACGTATAACATCTAACATCAACATTTAACATCACATTTCAAGGTCCTGTTCAGGTTGCATTTTCAAGTCCTTACATTTACAGTCTACTGATACTGCCAAGTCCAATTCTTCTCTGCAAGTGGGTTGGCTCCTGAAGACTCGAAGGGCTTGGTGAACAGGATTCAACATGATGAAGGCTTCCAGGAGAACTCTCACCCATTACAACCACAAAAAAGAAAACCCTGAAACAATAAACTCCAACATTTACAACATAGCAAAAAATAAACAACTACCTTCCCAGTAGTTCCCAACAATATTGCAGTTTACCTTAACAAGGTGTTAAGTTAAGGGCTTATACAACCAAGGTCCGAGTCTGGTAGCCTCGTCTCCTCCAACTACATGAGGTCTGCAGCCCACTCCTGCTTTGGGTCTCCACCCCTTTCTGGGTCAACCCATTCTGAGCATGGGGGTTACACTAGGATGGGGAGAGTCGGGTTGAATCACCACTCTGTCTCAGAAGCGCGTTGAGGAACCTCGGGCCAAGCATATGCTCTTAGTTTAACCTACCTCACAGGGCTGTGGTGAAAGGGGAGAAATGGAGAAACATGTGCCCTGTTTTGAACTCCTTGCAAGAAGAAGGAGCTGTAAATTCACCAGATAGATATACTCTTGTGAATCTTACTGTATTTCCCTTTTACGTCATTCTTAGAAATTTCCTTACTCCCTAAGATCCAAGGGATCGTATATTTCCCTTCTACTGTAAGATCATGAGCCTGAGATAGAGTCCCCAGGTTTTATAGGTCTTTTGTCCCTCTGTATTAATTCAATTAACTGTATTTGCTATTTTAATATCCATGCAACTTTTAAAACATTTAAATTACTGTACACGTTTTTGTTCTGGTCTTCGTCTGTAATAAAAAAAATAATACTTGTGAATCATGAAGGGGGGAAAGTCTGTTTTATTTCTCGAAACTGCAAGTCCGTCCTCTTTACAAAAGAGCTTTTTCGACTAATACAATTGGATCCAAATGGAAAATAAAAACTGGTAGGCCTTGTTAGTTTAGGAGAAGAAGAAGAACAGGAGGAAGAGGAGGAAGAGGCGTTTGGATTTCTATCCCCCCTTTCTCTCCTGTAAGGAGCCTCAAAGGGGCTGACAATCCCCTTGCCCTTCCCCCCTCACAACAAACACCCTGTGAGGCAGGTGGGGCTGAGAGAGCTCCGAAGAACTGTGACTAGCCCAAGGTCACCCAGCTGGCATGTGTTGGAGTACACAAGCTAATCTAGCTCACCAGATAAGCCTCCACAGCTCAAGTGGCAGCGCGGGGAATCAAACCTGGTTCTCCAGATTTGAGTGCACCTGCTCTTAACCACTGCAGCACGCTGCAGCACTGCAGCACGCTAGGGGGCCTTCCGCCGGCCCGAATCAGAGAAGCCTTTTCAGACAGATGTGTGAAAAACCAAATAACCATTCCACTTTGTTTGGGGTCGGTTGCCAACTCTTGAGTTGGGAAATTCCTGGAATTTTGGGGAGCTGGAGCCAGAGGACGGTGCGATTTAGGGAGCGGGAGAATTTTAGCAGAATATAATTTGAGTCCACCCTCGAAAGCAGGTTTTTTTCTCCCAGGTCATATTTTCTGCAGTCTGGAGATCGAGGGTCATTCCAGGCGATCTTCGGGCATCACCTAGAAGTTGGGAACCTTAACTTGGAGTTAGCAATTCGATCGGCAGACGTCCGCGACCCCGTAACAAAAGCCAGGAATCGGGTATTTGACAACATCCCTTCCACTTCGTGGCTCGCTGTGAAGAATACACTTTTTTTCTTCTCGGGGAAAAAAAATAAATCCATAAATATCAATCATCGTGACGTCCTGGGACCCAGGGAGGGAATTCATTATACGATTGGTTCATTTTTCTTCCCCCCCCCCCCACCACCTGCACCTTAGCCAAATATATAATGGGAAATCGTTCAGGTTTTCCTGCTCCGAGCCACGTCTGCGGAAGGCCGAGAGCCGCTCCATCACCCGGCGCTTATAAAACCGAAGATTGATCCCCGGTTTTAAAGGAATGAGGCGGGAAGTAAAGGTAACTCCAATCACGACAGATTGGGTGGTTTAGCGGCTGTGGTCTGTAAGGCTCCGGAACACATTTGAAAGAAAAGAATTATATCGTTGGTCGCCAAATGCCGTCTTTCTCTGTCTCCTTCTCGAACGCCTTTCTGCGGCTCCGCTCTATCTGCCTCTCCATCCGTCAAACGGCTTTGCCATCCTTTTCCCAGTTTCCCCACGTAAAGTTTTAGTGTCTCAGCCTCAGAAAGGATACTGTAGAGTCGGGGCCCCCGATGTTCTGTCCTAAAGAATGCCCAATTGGAGATTTGGCCGGCCATGCCGATTTTTCGAAAGGTTACTGTGGCAGGATCTTCACCGTGCAACTGGAGCTGAGTGGCGGCAACCATTTTAGATACAGCTCCGCCTCCTCCGGCAGCCATTTTGTGGCAGCCATTTTGTCGCTGTGCCTAGAGCGCCCTGTCAGTATTTCAGAGGTTCAAAACGGCTGAAACCAGAGTTTAGTGCTTATTCTTTACATGGAAAAGGTGGAGCTGGGGGGAGAGGTTTGTTTAGGATAAATGAGTAAGTTGAAGGGAGCATCAAGCACTTGGGGTAGTGAGCAAATTGGACTCCCTTGCCATGCGACTAGCATTTTAAAGAAGAAGAAGAAGAGTTTGGATTTATATCCCCCCTTTCTCTCCTGCAGGAGATTCAAAGGGGCTGACAATCTCCTTGCCCTTCCCCACTCACAACAAACACTCTGTGAGGTGGGTAGGGCTGAGAGAGCTCCGAGAAGCTGTGACTAGCCCAAGGTCACCCAGCTGGCATGTGTGGGAGTGCACAGGCTAATCTGAATTCCCCAGATAAGCCTCCACAGCTCAGGCGGCAGAGCTGGGAATCAAACCCGGTTCCTCCAGATTAGATACACGAGCTCTTAACCTCCTACGCCGCTGCTGCTCCTTAGTAAAGGTATGTTGGTTAAACCACAAATCCTTTCATTGTACAGTTGCAGGGACCTGGTTTATAAGTGCAAAATTGAGTGGACATTCGAACCTTGACCAGCTCGGCCTGAGGCAAACGGAGGCTACGAACCTCAAATTTGGGACAGGCCAAGATGTTTGCTCTTTTTCCTTCCTGTTTGACTTTACAAACAGCACGCGGACTGCTGAGGATGCTACTTCTACCCGCCCTCCCCCCCGGAATCCCATAATGACCTGCTGTTTTGCCATTTTATAATAAATCGTGGGCGGTCTGTTCTTTTCTAGGACCGGAGGCCAAAGAGTGGCGGCGTCTCTTCTGCCAAAGTCTAGCTGCCCTCTCACCAGTCTGCTCGGCGAAAGATTTAGGAGTCTTCCTCCATTGCCTGAGCTCGTCTCAGCTGGCTGCGAGTTCCTGTCTTTCTGGCTCAGTTGTGTGGGACAAAGCAGCCCAAACCGTCGAGGTGGAAAAACTAACCCAGACCGTTCTGCAAACCAGCGTCAGCGCTTCTCTGGGAAAAGAGGCCTGCGGAATACGAGAATCCTCTCCTCACCTATATTTCGGCGATCCGGCTCACTGCCGTCTTCGAAACCTGCTGGCGTCGCTCTCCATGATTGGTTTGACTTCCTGCCTTGCTGTGCTGGTAGAATGGCTTGTTTTGAATTGTCTCGGGCTGTACGGGGAAGAAACCGCTTTGCATCTTTTCATCCCATTACCAAAAAAGAGCAGATTTCTCCATGCCGTTCAATTTGGAACATCTCGGCGAGTTTGCATGAACACAGGAAGCTGAGTGATGCCAAAGACAATCCGTTCATCGCAGTCAGAATTGCCTAGTCAGACTGGCAGCTGCTGTCCAGGATCTTAGTACATCTTTCACCTGACTTACTATCTGATCCTTACAATGGATGACGTCGGGAATTGAACCTGGGACTTCGACGTGCCAAGCAGATGTTCTACCACTGAGCCACGGGGCCTCCCCAGTCAGTTTTGATTACTTAACAGCTGGCTGCCTGGCTGTTGTGAGTGGCAGAGACTCAACGTCAGACGTCTTAGAAACTCTCAAGGATTTCGTAGAATCATAGAGTTGGAAGAGACCCCAAGGGCCATCAAGTCCAACCCCCTGCAATGCAGGAACACACAATCAAAGCATTGAGACAGCAGTGTGACATGGCAGCCAACAAAGCCAATGCAATTCTGGGATGCATCAATAAGAGTATAGTGTCTCGATCAAGGGACTTAATTGTACCACTCTACTCTGCATTGGTTAGACTTCACCTGGAATATTGCATACAGTTCTGGACACCGCAGTTTAAGAAGGATATTGACGAGCTGGAATTGGCCCAGAGGAGGGCAACCAAAATGGTCAAAGGTCTGGAATCCATGCCTTATGAGAAGAGACTTAGGGAGCTGGGGATGTTTAGTTTGGTGAAGAGAAGGTTAAGAGGTGACATGATAGCCATGTTTAGATATTGGACGGGATGTCATGTTGGTGAGGGAGCAAGCTTGTTTTCTGCTGCCTCAGAGACTAGGACACGGAGTCATGGGTTCAAGGTGGAGGAAAAAGAGATTCTACCTAAACATTAGGAAAAAACTTTCTGTCAGGGCTGTTCGACAGTGGAATTCACTGCCTTGGAGAGTGGTGGAGCCTCCTTCTTTGGAGGTTTTTAAAGAGCGCTTTGAGCGTGTGTTCCTGCATTTCAGGGAGTTGGATGTGATAGCCCTTGTGGTCTCTTCCAACTCTATGATTCCATAATCCTATGACAGAGTCCAGCTCTGATCTTGTCTGTTTAAAAGCTCCTCCATATTAAAATATTGCCCAACACAAAAAACTGTGTTGAGAAGAACATGGTGCAATACCACTCTCTGACCACCTGTGGTGGCGGCGCTAGTGCACAGGCCAGAGTTAAGCTATAACCCTGATGTCCTAGCTTTCTACAAGCAAGGAGTCCTTCACCTGTTTGAGAATGCAGTCCCCAACATACAGCACAGAGTCGGCCCGTCTGCCTAGAGCTGACCTGTGCTATTTTCTTCCGCACATCATGGCCTGGAAATTCTCAAGGAGAGGCTCTGCCATACCCCTGACAGGCCCGTAGCTTGTGTGTGCAGGCTATGTGGGTCAGCGTCTCCCAAGAAATCATCTTTTCTTCTGCCGATAGCTTTTTTTTCCCAGCGATGCCGTGCAGAAAAACGCGCCGGCTTTTAATGAAGTGTTTACCGTTTTTTGTAATTAAAGGATGTATTAAATCCGGTATCAACTTCTCCCTAATTGAAGTGGAGATGTGATTGGGTCCTCGGAGACTCGGCGAATCTCGGGTGACTGGCTTTAAAGTGCGCCTCTGTCTAAACGCTAGGAAAATAAAGAAACACAATACAGTCACAGAAGGCAGACAGGGAGAAACAGGAGGCTGGTGGCAAAAAAACCCAAAGAAACTCCTACATACATGTATTCAGCACATTTTTAATCCACTGGGGCATATTTTGGTCTTCCCTCTGCCTCCTCATCCCCACAACAACCCTGCAAGGTGGTTTAGGCCCAAACAAAATGGCAGTTTCAGCACAAATCTCCTAAGACATTTGTAAAAACACACTGGACACAATGTGTAACACACTTCTCTCTGGGAGACACCTCTGAAGATGCCGGCCACAGATGCAGGCGAAACGTTAGGAACAAGATCCACCAGACCATGGCCACACAGCCCGGAAAACCCGACAGAACCGTTTGTAAAATGTTTTAGATTATCCCTTCTGTTCATAAAACATCTGTAAAACATTTTCAATCCTCACTTTTGTCCCCGCCCTACTTCCTCTTCCTGGTCTGCGGTGGCGGGGGGGGGGAGGCGGAAGGAAGCAGGGGGTGCTTCCAGCTGGTGACTGAGAGAGACCGAGAGTGTTTTGGCAGGCCTGTAGCAATCCAGAAAGAAAGGAGGGCAGGCCAAATGTAGGAGGAGGGAGGGGAGGGATGGCCCAATGTGCCCCCATATGACCTAGATGCGTGGCACCTGTGTCACAAGACCCCCATCTACCCCCAAGATACGCAACTGTCCAAAATTACTTTTCCTCCCATCATTAAGGTAACATGCTGTCTGTTGAACTAGAACCAGGGGGCATCCATTGAAAATGCTGGGGGGAAGAATTAGGACTAATCAAAGGAAACACTTCTTCACGCAACGTGTGATTGGTGTTTGGAATATGCTGCCACAGGAGGTGGTGATGGCCACTAACCTGGATAGCTTTAAAAAGGGCTTGGACAGATTTATGGAGGAGAAGTAGATCTATGGCTACCAATCTTGATCCTCCTTGATCTCAGATTGCAAATGCCTTAGCAGACCAGGTGCTCAGGAGCAGCAGCAGCAGAAGGCATTGCTTTCACCTCCTGCCTGTGAGCTCCCAAAGGCACCTGGTGGGCCCCTGCGAGTAGCAGAGAGATGGACTAGATGGACTCTAGTCTGATCCAGCTGGCTTGTTCTTATGTTCTTATGAATCAGAGTATGGTTGGCGGCAAATTATCCATCGCAAAATCATTATACAAACAATTAACCCAGGCCATTGGTTGGCATCATCCCCTCCAATTGGCTGTGGTTCTTTGGGATATTGGAAAAGGTCTTCATTGGACATGCTCAATAAAATCCTTTAAGACAGAGATGGTCTACCCTTGAGACACTGGCTCTTCCCAGCTCAGATCGACTAGCAGTGTACTTTTGAGCCACCCATTAGACATTTTTTTGCCACTCTTGACCCAATGGATGCCAGAGGGATACAAGGTGCAATATCACTCTCTGACCATCTGTGGTGGTGGCGCTGATGTACAGGCCAGAGTGAACCTACAATCCTGATGACCTAGCTTTCTACAAGTAAGGAGTCCATCTACTTAACACACAGGCCTACTTCCCATCTGCCGGGCACAGTTCCATGTTTATATTCCTCTCTGGTCATTTGTTTTTCAAACCGTGGAACCAAGGCATTCAAGAAGACTGTCTCGCCCTTCTGCTCAAAACCACCTCCTCCTTTTTCTCCCTGCAGTGGGAAACAAAATATAGGGTCAGACGATAATATCAAACCTTTATTGGCACCATAAGATGCAAAGCTTTTTTCCCTGCTCCCAAACGAAGAGCAAAGAATTGCAGGAAAAGATGGTGTGCGCCCATTGATCCCCACTGTCCAGAACCTTGCTCTGTTTTGCAACCTGCAGGGATGCTTTTTGGACCTCCATTTATATATATATAGCCCAGAATCCGGAGCGTCCCCAATATCATGTGACGCCCCCTTCCCCGATACTGCCGTGTCGCAGTAACGCTTCCTGTCCAGAGACCCGCAGGCCTGACAGGTTGACATAGAAGGTTAATAAGTGCGTCCCTTTGCTTTTTTTCCTGAAGGCTAATTAAATATTAATCCGCGTGGTGAGGTCAGCAAAAATCACAAACAATTGGCAGAGCAAAATTCATTTAATTAATTCTCCTGTGGAGGGTTGGAAAGCGTCTCCGCTCCCCCGGCGCCCGCCTGCCGGAGTTGCCACCGCTGACGGTTGGAATCAGAGTCAGGCCCTATTGTTCCGGCGCCCTGAAATATCTCACCCTTCATCTTTCTCTCTTCCCTCCACCCTTTCCTTGTTGATTTTAATTTCTTCTCTTCGTTCTGGATCGTTTAGGCAGGGAAGGAGCAGGGTAGTAGTAGTAGTAGTAGTAGTAGAAGAAGAAGAAGAAGAAGAAGAAGAAGAAGAAGAAGAAGAAGAAGAAGAGGAGGAGGAGGAGGAGGAGGAGGAGGAGGAGGAGGAGGAGTTTGGATTTATATCCCACCTTTCTTTCCTTTAAGGAGACTCAAGGTGGTTTATAAGCTCCTTTCCTGGCATAACACTGAAAGGACATACCATAGAGCAGTGGCGGCGAACCTATGGCACGGGTGCCAGAGGTGGCACTCAGAGCCCTCTCTGTGGCCACGCGTGCACAGAGTTCATCATGTGATAATAGTGTAATTATTTCAGGGGGATTATTAGCATTAAACCTAAGACCTAGTTTTGCGGAGGCAGTGTAGGTAACCCTGTTAAGCGCTGTTAAACCCTACTGATTTTCATGGGAAGAACTAAAGCATGATCCTTTACCTGGGAGTAAGTTTGGTTGCTGGCAATGGGGCTTGCTTCTGAGTAAACCCTCCTAGGATTGTGATTCACCCGTTCGAAGCGTTGCACAGTTGCTTCAAAGCAAAGCCACCGACTACCACCAAGCTTACTCCCAAGTAACGCGCGCCTTGAAGCCAACTGTTTTTTCTATACTAAAACCTCAGTATTTAGGTTAAATTGCCATATTGGCACTTTGCGATAAATAAGTGGGTTTGGGGTTGCAGTTTGGGCACTCGGTCTCGAAAAGGTTCACCATCACTGCCATAGAGTTTTAAATCCTAGTGTCGTCGAGATAAGGAGGTGGGAGATCTGTTATCATTCTCTTCCTTGTTGTTCATCTCTCCAACAGGCAGAATCACCTCTCCAACAGGCAGATGAGCTACAGGTTACTAGTTCTGGGTCGAGAGATACTGCAGAGGTAGGGATTTGGGGACTGAAGGAACCTCAGTGGGGTATAAATAGGATTGCCAAACTCCAGAGGGCGCCTCTTATTACAACTGATCTCCAGCTGACCAAGATCAGTTTCCTACCGCCCACGTGCCCTCCCTGCACCCCTTCTGCACCCCCACACTCCAGTTACCTTAGCTGGTGAAGGAGGGTGGCAGCGGTCCTGGGCAGCCTGGCAGGGCCAGGTCTGGTGGGGGTGGGCCAAGAGGCTCCTGGCAGGCTCCCAGCCCGGGCAGGGGCGCCTCTCCACAAGAGGGGTGTGTGGGCGATTTTGCAGCCCCGCGTGATCTAATAGGTGGCACCCAGGTCAGATATGCCACTGGTGGTCCCCCATTCAGGTACTAACCAGTGTCGACCCAACTTAAGCTTCTGCCATCTGATAAGGTCAGGCTAGCCTGAGCCATCTGAGGAAGCCCCAAAGAATTAGCTGAATTTCTCCAGCATGCTTCACACATCCCTACTGGGTTAATGAGATGAATCTGGAGAGCTCCGGAAAAATTCCCATCCATTTTGAACCCTGCGAGCCGAAAGACCCGCACTCCTCTTTCCTTCCCAGCGAGCGAGTGTTATCTTCGGTTTCCCACAACTGGGTCACTCGGCGCTCGCAAGCAATCTCGAAAATCAAAGCCTCCGGTCCAGATGGCGAGATTGGAGGAAACTTTCTCTCTGGTTGGACGCGGGGAGTTTCCACGTTAATTTTTTATTTATTTGAAACTGGCACTGGAAGGGTTTTCAAAGCGAGTCTAAAGTAATTAGGCGTTCCGCTGATGGATTGCACTGAAGGGACATGTGGATTATTTATTACAAAGTCACTTGCTGGAAAGGTTAGAGGCTGAGAAGTAATTATTTTTTTCCTTTTTCTTCCCCCTTCCCCATTTTTTTTAAGTGAAGAATTCAGCAGGGGGAGAAGGTAAAAGAGCCTCTGTCGAAAATCCCTTCCTGGTTTAAGTTCTTTTAGCTGAATCAGACACACGCACTGGTCTGGTTCTCCCTTTTCTTAAGGGAAAGAGCCCCATAGAGAATAATGGGGGGATTAAGCAAGACGACTCACTTTCATAAGAGCTAACGCCTTCAGGGCGTAGCGTCCACGAGGACAGGGGGTCACCTGTCCCTGGGTGCAACAGTACCCCCCCCCAAAATCACCCCACCCCTCTCCTCCCCTGCACCAACCCAGAAGAGCTGGGTCGGCACTGGGGAGGAGCCTAAAGTCAGGGCCACGAGCCCTGCAGGGGGTCTGTTGGGCCAGAGTTGCAGGGGCTCCCCCCCCACGTTATGAAATAGTATGCGCCACCTCCAAACGCCTCTTGCCTTGAAACCCTACGGGGTCGCCATCAGTTGACTGTGACTTGTGAAAGAAAGCCTCCGTCACATCCTAACCGAGTTCCCTCCCCATTCCAAGCCATCTCCCGGAATTTCCCAAGCTGCAGTGGGTAGCCCCGCCCCCTGCTGCTCTGTCCCCTCTCCCAGCTCCACCTCCCTACGTGGCCCACTTCAAAACACACTGACAATCCTTCGCAGGTCCACGGGAGTCGCTGGCAATGTGGAAGGGTTCTTCCCGAGAACAGGCGCTGTGGTTCTTTGACGTTAAGACCGCTAGAAATCCCGAGCTGTACCAGAAAAAAAATGCGACAAATCTATCCAAGCCCGTCCACAAACGTGGATTTAGGCAGAAAGTATGTGGATGGCACATGTTCTCCCTCTAGTAATGGGAGATCTAAGGCCTGGGAGATTTGCCTGCCTTCCAAATCTGGCTCTCTTCTTCCAGCGTCCCCTCCCTCCCTCCCTCATAATCTTTGTCTATGATGGGAATTGAATCCAAAGAAGGCAAAATCCCTGACCTTGAAGGGCTGTTAAGTCTTCCTCAGATGAATATGCAAACGTGCCAATCAGGAAAAACCCTTCCACCGGGGAAGGGATAATTGCTGCAAACATGTTAGTGCCGCGCAGGATCTTTACGCTTCGAACGGCTTCTTAAAAGCGAGCAAGCGCCGACAAAGACAAGCTCAGGCGGCGAGCCATCGGGGGCATTGTTCGTGCGCTGGATGGGCTTCCGGCAACTGCTGGGCCCGTCTTGAATAGTCAACCCAAGGCACAGATGCCGACGCAAGGTCAGACGGGCGGGATGTTGTGTCCAATGCAACTCAAGGAAGGAAGATCAAATAAACAGTCTGGCCTGCCCAGTGGCATACCGGGCCTAAATGATGCCCAGGGGCATGGCTGCCACCCCACGCACCCCCTGCTCCCTTCATTGCGCTCTACTTACAGGAGCCAGCAGGGAGGGGAGGGGAGGGAGGGCTCCTGGGCCACTCGCCACAGTGCCCTGCCCTCTGCCTCCCTGCAGGCCAATGTCTGGCTCCGGTCTGTAGAGAGGGCAGGGCATTCATCACCAAGCTCCACCCCCTGGCCCTGGGGAAGGCAGGAGGTGGCCTGCAGGGAGGCCAGGGGGGGTGGGGCTCGGCGGTGTGCACCCGCGGACATGGGATACCCCATGTTCCCATTAGCAGTTCGCCACTGGGTCTGCCTCAGAGCAGAAATAACTCAGCTGGTCGTAAGATCATTCTTACCCGCGACAAATGAAGAGGCAAACCTCTTTCTCAGTCAAGACCGCAGGGAGCTTTGTCAGTCCATTCAGGGAAATCAGCGCCAACCCTTTGGTGTAGGATCAATTGGACTGGCAAAAGTGTTTCTACCCAGTACCCAGAATTCTTCACCAGGCTGGATTGTTCAATATGACATACAATATAGGAAGGAAAGAGGAAGAAAAATGTCTCTTGTTAGCATGCAAAAGGGCAAAGGTCACAGAACTAACAGACTTGAGCACATCAAAAAATTCAGTAAAATTCAGGTTTGGGGTTTTCTGGCTTTAACATTTTCAGGAAACCCGAAAAAACAAAATTTAGCTCCACTTGAACCTACAGGAAATTTGGGGAGGGGGTATTTTGTCTGCAGGGGGTGCACTTTTCAAGGTAGAGGCACCAAACTTGCATGGTGGCCCTGCCTTCTGAGATTTGGTGGGTGGCAACCGATATGTGAAATCTTGGCCTTCTTGGTCGTGGCTCCAAAACGTTTGCACTCTCTCCCCAGAGATACCCCTCTGTCGCTTTCTCTTACTGTCTGCCACCGTGGGGTGAAGACTTTTCCATTTCCTCCAGCATGTGCTTTTGTTCCATTTTCATGGTTTCTAAAATATGGTTTTGATGATGCCTGTTTTCAATCTGTTAACCATTTCAGCAGCTCTAATGAGTATAAATTCTACAAGTAAATAAATAATTAGAAACAATACCAGTATTTTAAAGCCAATATTTCTTTTCTTCCCGGGTGCAAAAACACATCCAAACCAAGAACAACTTCCCAAAGAAAACACAAGCACACTCTGAGCCCCACCGATAACAGAGCTCCTTCTTGATCCGCTTCGGCTGATGAATAAACCAGAATTCATATTTTGACCTACAAATTTAACCTTATTAAAGTTTCCGGCCCTGCTTCATGGAGACTCCAGCATTGCCAAAACCCAGTCAAGATTAGCAGAGAAGAGCTTCCGGGTCAAAGGCCCAGGTCAAAGATGGCGACCTGGTGATTTTCCATTGTGGACGTTAAACACTCAGCATGCTGAGCGTTTTAAAAAGTCTACTGACCCAGCGATCACGGTGAGGCTGCCCAATGAGAATCCACCCAGTCACTTATCGAGTGTGGTCTGACACGTCGCATCCATGCACAGAGCCGGGATTCGCCGTCACAAAGTGGTGCATAAAGCAAACTGCGAAAACCTTATTATCCTTTCCCACTTTCAGCACCCCCTAGAAGGTCAGTCCTCCCAGAGGTTATTCGTCATCATCATCGGAAGGAGACGGAGAAGAAGAAAGTTAGCATGTAGGCCACCCAGGGGGGACATCCTCTTTCACAGCCTCTGGGATCCTTTGGCAGTTCTAGGGATGCAGCCCATAATGCCTTACAGATGTGAAATCCAACCCAGCCACAGAAAAGTGTCAAACTGTCAAATGCAATAATAGCAGACGAATGGCACACGGGTCTGCTCCCTCTGTCGAAAAGTTTACTTTCCTGTCAAAACCCAGGGGGGTTCAGAAAATCTTCGTGTGGGGCTGTTCAGAATCTGTACGCCTCCGGAAGGTTTTTTCACAGTACTGTGAATTTTCGGCCCCAAATGAGATGATGCCCAAATTTTCGGCCCTGAATAAGACAATGTTCGAATTTTCAGTCCCGAATGAGTGGATGACTGAATTTTTGCGCCCAAATGAGACAATGTCTGAATTTTTGGCCCCGAATGCCTGAATTTTTAGCCCCAAATGAGATTATGGCATAACTTCAAGAATTATGCAGGACTTGGGGGGAGATCAGAGTTGCACAAGATCACAGGGCGATGTACAATATTGCACACCATGATTGGCTGGCAGGAGGAAGCTTTTGGATTGGCCAAGACCGGTATAAAAAAGAGGAAGTTGACACACTAGTACTGCTGGAATCTTGCAGTGCCACAATTCGGCACCAGCAACGGGCTTTGGTGTCTAAGCCCCTCAGGAACAATTGGGTCCAAATTCAAGTGTGGCTGCTCAGAGTCCTTATCTGGCCCAGATAACCATGAAGCTGGGTGGCTGCGATAGGGTTGCCAGCTGGGTCCTGGTTATCTCCGAGAATTGTGACTCATCTCTATGCCACAAAGAAAATGGTTACTTTTGGGGGTGGACTCTCCAGCATGATACCCCACGGAGGTCCCTATCCCATCCTCCTCAGACTTCACCCTCAAATCTGAGGAATTTTTCCAACTGGATTTAGCAACTCTCATTGTGGGGTTCAGCAAAGACGCCGTTTGTTTTGGCTGTCCTGAACCCATCGACTTCCTCCAAGCTCCTGCCGATTTCTAGCATTAAAGAAGAAAAGGGGGGAAATAATTCCCTTTATCTTCTCCCTTCCCTGATAACGACAACAGATTTCCAGCCAGTGGTCACTTGGGTACTTGGCAGCCCGTTCCAATCGAGCCAGCAGTGAGCCAAACTTCGGAGTCTGGCCGGATCCAGTTTTTAGCCAGCCTGAGGTAGCCAGGAGGGGCCAAAGACAGCTGCAAGAAGCTTGGAAAGGGAAGAACAGGGTGGCGTCCAGCTTCATATGCATCTTTGGCCCTGAACGAGGAAGTTAATGCTTCCGAAAAAACCCCATGAATGCAATATCCAGCCCCCCTAATCTCTCTTCCCACATGAATGCATTTCTATCACAAGCTTCGAGTCTTTCCTTGCATCTGTGTTTCTTCCTCTCCAATAGCAGCAGATTCGCAGCCAAGACAGAAGCCAAGCACCACAACAGAGCAGGAATCGACTTCGCACCTCGATCCGCATGGCGCGTGCCACTTCTCCGGCCCGGCTCTTTTGTTCTGTTTTTCTTTGATTCGATTTATATCCCGCCCTTTCCTGACTGCAGTCTCCCCATCTGTCCCCACCTGCTCCACTCCTCCGTGGCCCACGGGTGCCAGAATCCGTCCATCCGTCCGCCCGTCAGTTCTGTCTGCTCCCGTCCGCCGAGAACGGCGAGGAAATGCCGTCGAGATGCGCCCAGCGCAGCTGTTAGCCGCGCTTTGTCGGGAACCAAACACAGTAACTGTTTAACGATTTAACTGCACTAATGAATATTGGGCCAGATATTTTCAAGGTCTGTTCAGACTGATTACTTGGAGAGCTGAATATGTCTACCAATTACCCAGGCAATTAGGCAACTAATTAAACAGTTACCGTCAGCTTCATAAACAGGAGAGAGAGAGAGAGAGAGAGTGAGAGAGAGAAAAGCAAAGGAGGAGAACTGGCAGGTTCTCGGTGAAATATTAGCTGTCAGGAATGGCTTTGCACACACAACTGATACCGTGTTTCCCCAAATATAAGACAATGTCTTATATTAATTTTTGCTCCCAAAGATGCGCTAGGTCTTATTTTCAGGGGATGTCTTATTTTTCCTGTGTTCTGTTTGTCGGGCATGCTTCCAAACAAAAACTTTGCTATGTCTTACTTTCGGGGGATGCCTTATATTTCGCACTTCAGCAAAACCTCTACTATGTCTTATTTTTCGGGGATGTCTTATATTAGGGGAAACAGGGTAGAGGCAGACAGACAAACAGATCTGTGATGCAAAGGATGGTCCTTCAGATTCCATCCCTCATGACTTCTGAGCAAGGCCTTGGGGTGACTTCAAGGATCCAGAGAAGTGAAGTTCCTATTGGGAGTTCTGGGATCCAACCCCTTTTTGTTCATCTTTCTTTTTTGCTGCTAAGCGATGCGTTGGGTTTTCCAGACAATAGGTGGTTTGCTGTTACCTATGTCCGCATCAAATTAGGAGGGGTAGCTAATGCCCCGGAGGACACGTTTTACAAAAGTTTTAGGATACTTGTGTGGAACGAAGGGCCGGTATACCTCCCAGACAAATTGTATCATGGGTAAACTTCACCAACTCTGGCAATCCTTCTGTCCTTAATTAACATCGTTCCTTAATTTAGGTGTTGTGAATATTTAATTAAATTATATTGATTCCACATCTCTGTAAAATCAGGGCAGTGTCTAATAATCCAAAAGAAGTTTTAAAAATCGGTCAGAATAGAATAGAATAGAATAGAATCTTTATTGGCCAAGTGTGATTGGACACACAAGGAATTTGTCTCCGGTGCATATGCTCTCAGTGTACATAAAAGAAAAAGGAAAAGAAAAAAGAAAAAAAGAAAAAGGTTATATACAGGACGTTACAGGACGGTGCCCCAGAGGGACTTGAATTGGCATTTCAACCAACTAGGCCTCAGAACTCAGGCAGAGGATGAAGAAGTGATGCCCATAAAGCACAACAGTGCCAGTCTCCCTTCTGCCCCCCCCCCCAGGTATTTCTTGTGCTGAGAAGAAGGGAAATATGTTTGTAAGCCACCTCGAGTCTCCTTACAGGAGAGAAAGGCCAGGTAGAAATCCATTCATTGTTTATGGCTGGCACCATAAGAGACATGCTGCGATAAGATGTGCTTCTTCCGCACATGCAGAATAACACACTTTCAATGCACTTTCAATGCACTTTGCAGCTGGATTTGACTGTGCGGAATAGCAAGATCCCCTTGCAAACAATTGTGAAAGTAGATTGAAAGGGCGTTATTTTGCATGTGCGGAAGGGGTCTAACTGCCACGGGGAGAAACACATCTTACCATGACGTGCTTCTGAAGATGCCAGTCATAAATGCGGGTGAAACGTTGGGATCAAAAACTGCCGGACCACGGCCGCCCAGCCCAGAAAACCCACAATAGCCAGGACTTTTGACACTATTTTCTGCTAAGAATCTAACTTAGTTTCCACCCCAGAGCAAACATGACTTCTCCAGACCGGCCCATCCTTTCTCCCTGGTTTTATTGGCGGGGCATGCTGTCAATCCGCTTTATGGGGACAGAGAACCTGTCTGAACCAGTTCGGCCTTCCTTGGAGGGTGCTCCAGCCTTCTCCGCTCATGCGGTTGATGGCTTTTCACCTAATAAAAACTGTTATTCTTTCTCCCGGAGCACCGCTGGGCTCCTTGGCTCGGATCCTGTGGAAGTCGACGGCTCAGTTCTCGGGGACTTCCAGCGCCGTGGCGGGAATACCGCCAGGCCTGTTACTGTAATTCCCTACGAACCAAAGAGGCCCCCACCCCTCTAATTGAGGCCCGGCTGGGCTGAGTGTTGATGGAAGCCAACGAAGGAAAACTGTTTGCTGAGTTTGTGTGCGGAATCGGTGATGGGGCGGGGAAGTCGGGTCTGTTGGGAGCACTTGGATTCATTCCTTTAAACTAGCCCCTGAGTTACCGAGTGGGTTTTTTAAAAAAAAGATGACTAGTCTGTGTGGTACTGTAGACAGGAGGCCCATTTCTCTGGCATGAAGAGGCATGAACGCATTACACTTTTCTCTTTAAATGGCCCATTTCTGAGAGCGGAAAGCGCCGGCCAATAAGCCGCTGGGCCCCTCCATCGATATCCGGAATTTATGCACCATCCCTGCTGATCCGTAGCAGTTAATGGTCATTCCCGCTGCTCCGGAGGACTGAGAAATGGTTCCAGGTGATCAGCACCCCTAGCCTGGAAAACAACTTTGGGGGCCATTTAAGGGAATGACCTTCGCATTGCTTTCTGATCGATGCAAATATCTGATTCATCCAGACGGGAGAGAGACCGTATCCTTCAAGGGCCTGGTCTTGCTGTGAATAAAATCACCAAGTTGTGTCGGCCTCATGCTCAGAAGATAACCCCAACTTATTTATGGATTCTTTTGGTGCAAAATGTGGAAGTGTTTGTGCTTTTCCATTAAGAAGAACAGGACCCTGCATGCAGAAAGCTAGCCTGTCATGGACAAAAAGTTCTAGCCTTTCTGCTAACTCCAACGTTCTATTTGAAAGGTGTGGAAGAGACATATTCAACTGGGGTGATAACATGACCGCAAGGGCTGCTTAGATCAACAAAAACCGCTGGCTGATCTTCTTCAATCACTCAACCATTGCTCATTTCTAACACCCCCATTTTAAGGTCTTTTGGAGCAATGCTGTTTATGTTCCTCACACACTGGCACTCCCCCACTTCCAGATGGGACTTTGAAGAACTTATGGCGGCCATGGGGAGTCACCTGGAAAAGGAAAGGTTAAAAAAAGAAAAACTCACCAGAGTTCCTGTTACTTTAGGTTCCATGGTCTGTAGCCCTCGCACTGTCCCGAAATACAGGTCATACTCATTTCCTTTGGTAATTGACTATAAACTCTCTACACTCATGGCTTTCGCTTTGGCCCCAAGTAGACTACTTGTAAACTCATTCTACAAGACAGGAATTGAGATATCTATTCCGTCAGTTAGGGGTGGACAACATTCTCTCTGCTAAGCGGAGGAAGGGATGCATACTATGAGTTGAGACACACTTATCCGGGAAACCACAAAGGGAGAAAAGGATGGGCTGTCTTGGATTGACTCAGTTTGGATGAAATAAAGACATGGGGTTAGAAAGACTCCCACAATATGGGTACCAATGCCCCTATGATAGAAAACTAATCATGGGACAACTCACAATCAGCCCTACGCAGTGGCGTAGGAGGTTAAGAGCTTGTGTATCTAATCTGGAGGAACCGGGTTTGATTCCCCGCTCTGCCCCCTGAGCAGTGGAGGCTTATCTGAGGAATTCAGATTAGTCTGTACACTCCCACACATGCCAGCTGGGTGACCTTGGGCTAGTCACAGTTCTTCTGAGCTCTCTCAGCCCCACCCACCTCACAGGGTGTTTGTTATGAGAGGGGAAGGGCAAGGAGATTGTAACCCCTTTGAGTCTCCTACAGGAGAGAAAGGGGGATATAAATCCAAACTCCTCCTCCTCCTCCTCCTCCTCCTCCTCCTCCTCCTCCTCCTCTTCTTCTTCTTCTTCTTCTTCTTCTTCTTCTTCTTCTTCTTCTTCTTCTTCTTCTTCTTCTTCTTCTTCTTCTTCTTCTTCTTCTATGTTGATAGGGCAGAAGGAGGATGGGGTAGAAATATTAGAAAGAAAAATAAAGCTTGGTCTACTTATAGGGAAGGTTTGGATCATACAAGATCCCGGAGTTACCCAGAAGTGACAAGGGTAGGTTTGGGAATCACCTGAAACTCTATGGTAATTTTATTTTTTACCAAAGAGGTTTTGCAAATCCAAGAGCTACCCTTGCCGTTTCCAGGTAGCTCTAGGAATTGCCAAAAACTCTATGGCCAGGACTTCCTGTAAGCAGAAAAAGACTTATTTTGCTTTCTAATTTTCTCCCCAGTATGATCCTCCCCTTGTTCGGCCTCAGTTTCTGCCCGCCGATCAGGTGAACATCAGTGGGCCACAGTTACCCAAAGGTCTCTCACAGTGGCCCTTTCCCCACTTACCTTTTTCCGAGGGTTGCTGCCCGCAATTCCCAGCGCGCAGCATCCCTGGCGCGCACCTGGGCGTCCCCACGACCCCGCATTTTGTGCGGGGTCATCAAAAGGCACCCTTTGAAAGAGCGCCAGGGATGCCTCATGCTGAGGGGGGGCACCAGCAGCAGCGTCGGAGCGGCTGCGCTGTCGCTGCCCCTCTCGTGGGGAGTGCTGGGGGACCCCGCGCTACTCTCCTCAAGTAGCGCGGGGCTTAAGGTAAGTGGGGAAAGGCCCAGTATTGCCAGCTCTGGATTGGGAAATACATTGGCCACATCTGACTCCACATCTGGTACAATGTTAGCTCATGGGGGAAGAAGAATAGTTTTCACTTCTGTGAGATGGAGATATTCTAAAAATCCCCAATGTTTATGTTGTCATCTTGACCACAAAGAAGCAATTGTTAGGCAGCACTACAGAACTGAGTGGCCACAGTGCAAGTTAGTCCGGCAGAGACTACAGAAAAGTGAGGCAGCAATAAATCTCCTGATATTTTGCGGGCAACTGTAAAGATTGGGAAGAGCTGACGAAGCAGGCGCGGCATCCCGTGAAACATTATGACTGACCAGCAAAAGTGTCCTGCTATTCCCGCCTTTCGAGCTGGACACTATTACGCTGAAGACTGTATGAGCAATAAATAGCATACCTTAACTTGTTACTTTGTGGTTTTTACCCAACCCACTACACTTGATTTTGAGATGCGAGGGCGCTTCATTACTTTAGGACTTATTTTTCCCAGATACTAACGCAGCACCTATTTATATTTTACATGGTTCTAACTCTCTCACGTTTTTAATAAGCGCATAATTTGTACATTTTACTTTACTGTAATTTTGCTGCCTATAAATACAGAAATTCATACAGCCATTTCCTTTTAGTTCCATTTGGTTTACGACGTTCTCGTATGGGTGATTGACTCTTGCACCCCAATTGTTTATGGGATATGTCCTCCTCTAGTCCACAAAGAAGAAACTGCTAGAAGTGTCTGACCTATTAGAGGTGTACTTTAACATTATTAGGAGTGTTTTCTGTCAATTTTATTGCAGGGCTCGATTCCTCGGTTGGGGCAATCCCATTGGGCACAAAGCAGATTTACACCCTTCTAAGACTATCGGTTTAAAGGGTGTAAACTCTGCTTAGGATGACAATAGGAAGTATCCTTGCTAGCCACAAGCCAAGAAGAAAAGGCTACTGTGAACACAAAAATAGCACCCCGCTTTGCTGTTAGAATGAAGGGGGGGGATTAGAACTACTAATGATTTTCTCCCTGTAAACGTTTTTTGTTTTGCAAACAGATGTGTTTTTCATAATAAAGATGCAAACTCCAAAAGAGGTAAGAAGAAGAAGAAGAAGAAGAAGAAGAAGAGGAGGAGGAGGAGGAGGAGGAGGAGGAGGAGGAGGAGGAGTTTGGATTTATATCCCCCCTTTCTCTCCTGCAGGGAGACTCAAAGGGAGCTGACAAATCTCCTTGCCCTTCCCCCCTCACAACAAACACCCTGTGAGGTAGGTGGGGCTGAGAGAGCTCTGAGAAGCTGTGACTAGCCCAAGGTCACCCAGCTGGCGTGTGTGGGAGTGTACAGGCTAATCTGAATTCCCCAGATAAACCTCCACAGCTCAGCTGGCAGAGCTGGGAATCAAACCTGGTTCCTCCAGATTAGATACACGAGCTCTTAACCTCCTACGCCATTGCTGCTCCCTCCATTAGAATGTGACCAGCAAGATGGCGAAACCAGCGCAGGGAAGAGGTAAAAGCGTCGGACTAGTATCTTGGACGCCCAGGTTCAAATCCCTCTTCCACCCTAAAAACTTGAGCCAACCACACGCTCTCAGTCTGGCCTACTTGGCAGGCCTGTTGTGAGGAGAAAAAGGAAGAAAGGAGAATGATGCAAGCCCCTTTGGGTCCCCGGAGGGAATAAAGAGGGGGTATAAATTGAGTCATCGAATAAATAACGGGAGTCTGAACTTCGTTCTTCAACTGACCCCATCTTTAATCATCCACAAAAGTTGTCTAGGTATAGTCTGGGCTTACCTGTGCCAAATCGCTCCGTTTTGTTTCCCCGGTGCTAGTGAATGCCATACCAGCTTTTGGAAGTGAAGCATGTTAGAAGTGCTGGCGAGGAGGAAAATAATGCTCCCTCGGGTGTCTGGAAAGGTCCAATCGTTTAAATTAAATGTAAGCATACGAGAAGACAAAAAGTCCACTGTCTCCAACAGAGCAGCCAGGAGACAGGCCTCATATTTATTATGGGGCGGGTAGTTTAAGAAAACATGGGCTTTCGGCAGGACTGGGCAGAGATCTCGGCCTAACCGGGAGCCCGGGCTGGAACGCTTCAGTCCCTAATTAAATCTAAGTCGGACGCCGTCGCACAGAGCGCCGACTGTAACTGTAAGAGGATGTTAATGTGGATTTTAAATATTTATTATAACTGAGGTAGGTTATAAAAACAGACATTCTTCCTTTCAACACTCCATAACGGCAGATTTAGGGGTCTGTCTATGGCTGTGAGTGATTCCCCCGCAGCTGTCAAGAGCCGGGGGGCAATTCATCACTCGCCCAGTGAGGGATCTGGCCGGACAGTGAAAGATTAGAGACTTGATTTATGGAACTGGAGAGGCCGTGTTGTTCTATCTGGGGTGGAGGTGCCGGTTTTCACACACACCTGTTCTTGACCGGGGTAGGCTGGTAAGTGATTTTGCGTTCCATTCTGTCATGTAGCAGTTGGAGAGGGAGACAAAGATCTGGGAGGCTCGGATTCGAATTACCCGCTCCGCCGTCAACGCTTACTGGGCAACCTTGCGCCAGCTGAAGCATCTCAGTTGAACCTACCAAAGGGGAGAATACAGAAAGTCGCTCGGGGTCCCCATTGTAGGGAAAGGCAGGGTATAAACAAAGTAAATCCAGAGTCCCCAACCTTTTGGAAGGCACCTGTGAAATTCTGACGCAGGTTGGTGGGCACAGCCACAAAATGGCTGCTTCAGGAGGCGGAGCCAGCCACAAAATGGCTGCTGCAGCTTTCCGTCAGTCACACAATGAGTCACGCAGCTGCCGCCAAAGCAATGTCTTTAAAAAGCTGAATAATCAATCAAATCTCCATTGACCAATGACAAGCCTTGCATGGCAGAAATTTCACCTGGCTCACCCAGAAAAACAGCTGGCAGGTGTCAACAAGACTGCGGAGCAAGACTGGGGACCCTGAAGTGAATAAAGAATAAAAACAAAGCAGAAACTATTTTGTATGTATTTATTTTATACCCCCCCCCCACACACACACATTGGTATGGTACAGGACAGGTATGCTTGGATGGGCAAACCACCCCTAGGGAACAAGGATCGAGCCAAAGATTTGTAGATCTTCCATTAAATGAAGTGGTAGAAGAAGAAGAAGAAGAAGAAGAAGAAGGAAGAAGGAAAGGAAGGAAAGGAAGGAAGGAAAGGAAGGAAAGGAAGAAGAGAGAGAAGAGAAGAGAGAGAGAAGAAGAAAGGAAAGAGAGACTAAGAAGAAGAAAAAGAAAGAAGAAGACGAAGAAGAAGAAGAAGAAGAAGAAGAAGAAGAAGAAGAAGAAGAAGAAGAAGAAGAAGAAGAAGAAGAAGAAGAAGAAGAAGAAGAAGAAGAATTTGGATTTATATCCCGCCTTTCTCTCTTGTAAGGAGACTCAAAGGGGCTTACAATCTCCTTGCCCTTCCCCCATCACAACAAACACCCTGCGAGGTAGGTGGGGCTGAGAGAGCTCAGAAGAACTGTGACTAGCCCAAGGTCATCCAGCTGGCATGTGCTGGAGTGCCCAAGCTAATCTGGTTCCACAGATAAGCCTCCGCAGCTCATGTGGCAGAGCGGGGGATCAAACCCGGTTCCCAGATTAGAGCACCTGCTCTTAACCACTACACCGTGCTGGCTCTCAAGGGCCACCTGGATGTAAAGTATCCTCCAGAGAAACTGACCTCTGCCGTATGGTACAATTGAAATTCATGGGATCTCTCAGACCCACATACAGGAGATTGCTTGGCCAAGTACTACCCTCCATTGCGACTGTTTGGCTGCCGGCTTCTGGAGAGTTAACATTCACAGCACCACAGCAGGAGACTTCACAAGGATGAGGGGGAGACAGGAGGCCCCCTGGTTTCTCCGTGACCGCAGCAGCTGCTGCATAATTTAGATGCTGCAGGGGAAATTCATTTCCAAAGTTGCGGGCCCTCGCCTCAGCTCATCCTCTTCCTCCCTCCTTCCCCGTTCATGATTCTCTCCATTTCTCTCCCCCCTCACCTCTGAAACAAGCTTATTAATCAGATTGCCTTCCACGCACACCTTAAGGAGCTCGAGAGTCCCGCTTCGGAAGGGGCACACAGAATATATTGAGCTGGGGCTCTAAAGGAGGGAGGAAAAGAAGAAGAGTTTGGATTTATACCCTGCCTTTCTCTCCTGCAAGGAATCTCAAAGCGGTTTACAAACTCCTTTCCCTTCCTCTCCCCACACCTTGGGAGGTCAGTGGGTCTGGGAGAGTTCAGAGAGAACTGGGACTGGCCCAAGGTCACCCAGCAGGCTTCATGTGCAGGAGCAGGGAAACAAATCCAGTTCACCAGAGTCTGCTGCTCTTGTGGAGGAGCCAGGAATCGAACCTGGTTCTCTGGGTTAAAATCCACCACTCTAAACCACTACACCACACTCTCATCAAGGACCAGGTGTTCAGACCTATGGGTTGCCAACTCCACAGGGGAATACCAAGATATTTGGGGGCACATGATTTTGGGAGGGGAAAGACCTCAGCAGGGTATACTCCACCCATCTCCCAGGCAGCCATTTTCTCCAAAGAAACTAGCGTGGAGATCAATTGTAATTCTGAGAACCTGTCTTATATGTCTAGTCTGACTAAATGAAGATACCAGGAATCAAACCAAAAACCTTCAGCATGCCAAGATGTTCTACCACGGAGTCTTCCCTGAACAAAGTTGTCTTACAGAGCATTAGACCCTTGGTCTATCAAGGTCTTGTCTTCTCTGCCCAGGTTTTCAACCTTCTACCTGACACTTTTAACTGGAGATACTGGGAATCGAACTTAGCACCTCCTGCATGCCAGAAAGTTTCTCTGCCACTGAGCCACAGCCCTTCCCTGACCAGAGCTGCCTTATGGAACATTAGACCCTTGGCCTACCAAGGTCAGTCTTGTCTCAAGCAGAGGTCTTTCACACCACTGACTGCCTAATCTTTTTAGTTGAAGATCCTGGACCTTGAACCTGGGATCTTCCAGAAGCAGGGCTGCCAATATCCAATTGTGAGATCGCCCAGAATTTGAACTGATCTCCAGACCATATAGAGCAATCGCCCTGGAGCACATGGTTGCTTTGGAGGGTGGCATTATACCCTACTCAAACCTTGCTCTCCCACCCCTCAAATCTCCAGGGGATTCCCAAGCAGGAGTTGGCAATGATGAACGAGTGGTGTGCCACTGAGTGCCAGCCATTCCCCCAAATTTCTGATAAGACCCTGCAAGGCCTCCAAAGATGAAAACCGGCTTGGTTGGCTCTATCAAGGAGTCCACTACCAGCTCCGGTTTGTTATGTAGGACAAACTGGATGGTGACGGAATGGATTGATTCGAGTTTGGGGTATCTGAGCGAAGGCCGCAGAGTAAGTGGTAGCGATTGGTTTAGATCAATCTCCCCCCCTTCCCTCTGGAGGAGGCGACCTGCCTCCTTGAGCGAGAACGTGCTGAAAGGGCAAATTACTCACTCCTCCTGTGCCATCCGAGCTCAGCAGGGCTCTGACTCAGCAGGAGGACTCTTAGTTAAACACTCTGGAGTGGGGAAAACAACTTTCAGGCGTGGTTTACAACGAAGCCCAAACAGTTCCCACGAGCCTGGGCCTTGGGAAGTCTCTGCGAGAGCCACAGGAGCAGAGCACAGATGAAAATTCAGCATAGTTGAAAATTCGGCATAAAATTGAAAATTCAGCATAAGATTTGGCATAATGAACATTCGGCATAGGTGAAAATTCAGGAGAAGTTGGCAGTGTGGCTTTGGCCTAGTTTTGCTTGCAAGTTTGCTCCAGCTTGGTAGGCAAACGGTGAATTCGTCTCAGCTATCTTATCGTAGGGAGACATTCTGGGAAGCACAGTCTGATTTGCCTGAATTGTGGCTAACCTAGTGCTAATCTCAAACTCATTATGGTGATGAAGACGGGGAATCAAAATGGCACCCCAATCATGAACGTGAGGAACAATTCCCTGGGAAATTCCCCTGCTCGAGTTTTATGAAAATGAGAGAGTTGTGTAGGTTACCAATTCTGGGTTGGGAAATGTCTGGGGAGGGGCCATCTCCATGTGCAGATAGGAGCCTTACAGTCTTTGAGTTACAAACCAACTTGGCTAGATGGGAGCATGTTCAAAAAGACGAGCTTCCGCCATGCGCGATGAGTGCATTACCTGCCCGGCGAACAGAACCCAAAGTCTCCCGACCAAATTACATTTTCACAATTAGCAAACAAAATAACTCTTCAGACAAAAGCAGCGCCTCGGAAACAATTTTTGCGTTTAGTGGAAACTAAAGCTTCTAATTGTCTTTTCGCACCGCTCTTCTGCTCACTGATCCATTGAGCAATGATAAAAGCATTAAATTTGGTGATTATGTTCGGCGTTCCTAATGGCGCCGGCCTGCTTGAGTGGCTCGGCTCATTGTGAGGCACAGGTACAATTGGTTGTGTGTTGTGGGGGGGGGAGTATGTGCAGACACACAGACGGTTCAGTTTGGGAGTGGGTCTAAGAGGTCTGGTTGTTATTGTCTGATTACACACTTCCGGCTGTCCCGCACCGTCGCCCCACTCTGGGGCAAAAAGTAGCTTCAAAAGTGCTCTCGCTTTCCCCGCGGAAAGTGAGAAATAAATGCGGGGCAAGAGGAAGTGCATCAAGACAAGAGATGGGTGCATGGTCTGTGGGCTGTTAAACTCAAACTCCGGGCTGTTTTGTTATTCGTGGATCGAAGCTGGATTGGTGGAACAGGCAAATAAAAATTTTAGAGGAACTTAAGGTTGTCAGCAGAGACGTAGGATAGGGGGAATGGGGCCCAAAGCAAAATAGTGCCTGGGCCCTGACCCCCATGCCCATGGCACCCCCACCCCCTTACCTTAGAAAAAGCAGAGCCTGGCTGGTGGGGCTGCACATTGGTCTGCGGGTGGGAACTACACTTCCCAGGAGACCTTGCGAGCCCCAACTCCTGCAGAGGCCTTCCTGGGGCAGGTGGGAAGCAGGCTCACAAGGTCTCCTAGGAAGACCTTCTATGTGTGCAGAAAGGGTCCAAGTTTTTCAGTGTCAGTACTGTCTACTTTAAAAACTGTTACATTATTGGAGTGGTAGTCATATTTATGACTGCACGGGTGCTAGCCAATAGCTGCCTTTTCTCCCCTTCTGCTGCTCAGAACCAGTGTAGAGGTCTGGAAAAGGTATTCTTTTTGTGATGAAGGTCGTGTGGTTGTTTTCAAATTGTTCACTTGCTGCTTTCCAAAAGTTGCGTCTCTCTTCTCTCTCACGTTTTCCCGCAATTCTTTTGAAACAAAGCGAAATACAATGAAATCCCTGCGTTACATTCCTCTTACCTAAGCGGCCGGCCAGCCGGCCGATCCTTTGTTTGAAGAGATCCTAATTTAATAGATTGCATCTATTTTATGTTTCGCGGCCCTTTGTAAATCGTAATTGAAAGCACCGTGCGGGAACGTTCCGGTGTCTTTGCAAATTCCATTTCGGTTATTAATATTTTACTGAATATTAACAGGATTTCGAGATTTTCTAAAGAACGCGGCTGGAGTTGAGGAAAGATAACGTTCTCAACATCTTGCGATTGATCGCGGCCTCTTCTTGCCTGTAACCTGCTCTCTTTAGACCCTCTTCTGAATTGTAGACAGTTTTGAAATGGATCACAAGAATTTTAACGTAATGGGGAAAAATCAGATTAGAAGCAAGGAGTCAAAAGTAGAAAGAGAAAGGAAAAAAGTGAAGAAAAAAGAGAAGAGAAACAAAAGGGGGGTATATGAAAAGGGGAGCGCACAGAGGTAAATTCCAGCAAAAGATTAATGTTCAATTAGAAAACAATCCTGCAAAAGGCAGCCAAATTTCTTTGTGGCTCTCTGATTTATCCCTCCTGCGGCGCATGATTTGTTATTTAATGGCAAGCCCGAACTGAAATCTGCAAAATCTATTTACAGGTCGGGAATAAGGAACAGGAAGGCACCTACGTGTTTCGACAAAGCTAGTCCCTAGTAATGCTGGAAACAAATATTTGCGGATTGTCGAACATTCGCTCTAATCCGGATTGAAGGCTGAGTTCTCAAGGAGGGGGTTAATCGGCATTTGGCACAAGCTGTGCCGTTTTAAATTGCAGACAGCCACTCGAGTTATGGAATTCATTCTTTGCAGGTCAAATAAGACCCCACTCTGCAGGCAGAAAGCTAGCAAGGCAGGAAAATACCGTGCCAGGGAGCCAATGTTGACTTTGTTGCAAAAATCACAGCTAATGTCAATGAACAGAACTATTTATATATTTAGAAAATGGTGGAGGTGGACAGCCCCAATATAAGCTGCTTGGGACCCCCTTGGAGAGAACCGTGGGGCATCAATACCACCATTTTAAAAAGTAAAACATTCAAGGGCTTTCTCTGCAAACAGACTTTGGGTGACCTCCATGGTTTTAAAATCATTGCTGTTGGGGTCAATAAGGGTGTGATCATGGAAGAATCAACCCCGCCCCCAGCACGGGTGGAGAGATGGCTGTAATTTCTCTTTAAAAGTTGGTTTCTGTACTTTCCATTGTGTTTGAGCCTAAGATTGGAGGGTTTTCTCTTTGGAGCCCTCCAACCACAGAACATGACTGTTATGCTGCTATTCATCCTGAGATCGGTTATGAACTTCAGTCTGGCCTAATGTGGATAACTCATGGGAGAACAGGAGCATCGTCCCTGTAGCCAAAACCCCCTAGCCTCGCCGGGAGTCCTTTCATGCCTGCCCTAAATAATGAGTTGACATTTTGTGTTTTTTCAGATGTTTTATAGTGTTGACAAGAGGCTAGGGGGAGATTCCACTTGGCCGTAGGATCCCGAGAAAGCTGAGCTCGTAAAATTGGCCAGGCTCCCATGATGCTCAGGTGTGGGAAAGTTAAAAGAACTGGCCTCAGCTTTTGCAGTGGGAAAGAAAAGGAAGGAGCGAGAAAGCTGGGGAACAGTTTAAAGCGATTTCTTCCAAAAGAATTGAGGAGGAGAAACCCGCAGGGTTGGCCTGTATTTCAGGGGCAGCCTGTAGACTTTGCCTGCGGGGATGAAAGCGGGTGCAAAATATAGTGAGGAAGGGCCCCTGTTTTCAGCCCCTGACCCCCCCCCCCCAGAGAGAAAATTGGTGCGAAATATATGTTCGTGTGACAGTCAATGTTTCACTTTAAAAAGAGTTTCAAGCCACAGGTGGGGGGGGGGGGGATTTGATGAACCAGAGCGGTGTCACGGCTAGTGTGCCACGCTAGGATGCAAGCAACCCAGATTCTAATCCTCTCCCTGTTGTAGAAACTCACCAAGGGCCACTCAACCCCTGAGAGACAGCATGGTGTAGTGGTTAAGAGCGGTGGATTCTAATCTGGAGAACCCGGTTTGATTCCCCGCTTCTCCATATAAGTGGCAGACTCTTGTCTGGTGAACTGGATTTGTTTCCCTGCTCCTGCACATAAAGCCTGCTGGGTGACCTCGGACCAGTCCCAGTTCTCTCTGAACTCTCCCAGCCCCACCTGCCTCGCAAGGCGTCTGTTGTGGGGAGAGGAAGGGAAAGGAGTTTATAAGCCTTTTTGAGACTCCTTACAGGCAGGGTATAAATCCAAAGTCCACTTCTTCTCTCAGTCTACCTGACAGGGTTGTTGTCAGGATAAAAGAGAAGAGAATGACATGAGCCACTTGGGGGCCCCATTGCAGAAAAAAAGGGATATAAAGGGAGTGTTTTTTAATTTCTGCATTTTTACGGTTTGTTTATAGCCTGGTTTTCTCCCTGGTGGGACCCCAAAGTGACTTTAATGTCCTACTTTTCTCCATTTTTATCCTCACAACAGCCGTATGAGTAGGCTGAAAGCATATGACCAGCCTGAGATCATCCAATAAGTTTTTGAGTTCTGGGCCTTTACTCAGAATGCATCCTTGCATTTGTGTGTTGCTATGGTTGCAGTGTCCGGTGAGGATCTGGGAGGACCCCAGTTCAAATTCCCTTTCAACCATGGAATGACCTTGAACCAGTCACACAGTTTCAGTCAAGCCTACCTCACACAGTTGTTGTGAGGATAAAAGGGGGTGTTTTCAGCACCCTAGGCTGAAAGGTGGGATATAAATTAAGTAATTAAACAGATAATGCCGTAATATGTGAACCATTTCTCTTCATAGAAGTTAAATAGGAATACCAGCATTGTTGTAAACCCTCTTGCATCTTGCCCGAGGCCCAAGGGGGAAATTTAGTTTCTGGAATCTGTTGTGTCATACTTGGATGTGGGAGAACCGGGTTCGAATCCGTGCTCTCTCCTCAAAGCTTGCTCGCAGATCCCTATCTCATGGGGCTGTTGTTAAGAGAAGCAAACAGAGAAAGGGGAAGGGGTGTCACATCTGGGTCCCCACTGAAGAGGAAAGCAGCAAATTAAACTGAATGTGTATCATCGTACGAGTCAGTGCCGGTTTTGCCTGCTCTGACTGGCAGTCGCTCTCCGGGGCTTCAAGCAGAGGTCTTTTACATCAGCTGCAACCCGATCCTCAGGGAGATAAACCTACATCATCCTACGAGTCTAACCAATTGGCCTATTAGTGTCAGTATTGCCTGCTCTGACCGGCAGCCGCTCTCCAGGGCTTCAAGCTGAGGTCTTTTACATCAGCTGCAACCCAATCCTCAAGGACAGGGGTAGGGAACCTGCGGCTCTCCAGATGTTCAGGAACTACAATTCCCATCAGCCCCTACCAGCATGGCCAATTGGCCATGCTGACAGAGGCTGATGGGAATTGCAGTTCCTGAACATCTGGAGAGCCGCAGGTTCCCTACCCCTGCTCAAGGAGATAAACCTACGTCGTCCTACGAGTCTAACCAATTGGCCTATTAGTGTCAGTATTGCCTGCTCTGACCGGCAGCCGCTCTCCAGGGCTTCAAGCTGAGGTCTTTTACATCAGCTGCAACCCGATCCTCAAGGAGATAAACCTACGTCATCCCACGAGTCTAACCAATTGACCTATTAGTGTCAGTATTGCCTGCTCTGACCGGCAGCCGCTCTCCAGGGCTTCAAGCAGAGGTCTTTCAGGTCACTAATCTTCAGGGAGATAAACCTAGGAATTCCCCCAGCAAAGAGCATGCCAGAGCTCTGAACCGCAACACCTTGTTTGGGAAGGCGGGGTACCTCTTCCTCCGCAGTAACTTCGTTGACAGGAGACTGTAATCAATACCATTAAAAGAGAAGCCAGAGTCTCATGAGCTGGGGCCAGGGTTACTTTTAAATTTTCACTCCCACCCCCCCATCACCTGGATTCAACCTCATTCCATGCCTAATGAAACCTAACACTGAGTCCGCGCAAGGTCAGACAGAGGGCAGACAGAGCTGTTATCCTTCTAATGTTTCCGCCTGGCAAAGGCCAGCATTTAATCCTTTTTGGGGGGAAGGGGGAGCCTGCCGTGGGAAAATTCTAAAACTGTACCTGGATTCACATGCACGGGCCGGGGAAGGGTTCAGCGGGAGTTTCGGATAAGTTTTGGGTAACTGTTCTCGGCATGGATGACCCTGGGATATTTTGGAACCCCTCCAAATCAATTCTGTTTTATCATGTTAGGTTTCTACCCTGCCCTTTCCCGGCACAAGCCGGGCGTATGGCTGTCTGCTCTGGTTTAATTCTAGTTCAGTAGCTCCTTAGAGATTTTCAGGACATAAGCTTTCGAGAGCCAAAGATGCCACTGTCTTCCTTCTGGTCTGCAGCTGTTTATCATGTTTTCAAGCGAGTAGTGGGAAAAGGCCGAGGCTTAGTGCGGGCAGTAGGTCAGGTGTAGCAGCACTCCCTGTCTGTGTGTGTAGCCAGATGACATTCAAGATGAAAAATGAGAGCAGTGAACCAATGCACCCTACCTTCTGAGCAGGAGCAGTCTATCTGAGCCCTGAGAATCAAGTCCCTTTAAAGGCCTGCTATTTTTACCCAACCTAGTATCTGTTCCTGGGCAGAGGGCATGAAGCAGAGTCAGCTCCAGGGATAGACATGATTCACTATGGCACTTGGCAACAATTTTTATCATTTTTCATGCCTCTTGGCAAGCCGCTTGAATCTCTTGTTCGCTCATCAATCTCTTCCGCGCTTTCTTTTTTCTACCCAAACCCAGTCCTGATCCGTGTTCCTGCGGGCTCCCAAGACAGCGAACAAATTATCCGATAATTCGTGGATCTCAGCCGCCAAACCAGTTTCTTAGGACCGCGGCGAGGGTTGTGGGGGAGCAGAGAGCTATTAAGGAGTCAGGTAAATTAAACAGCAGAGTCACTCCGCTAACAAGCCGAAGTTGTCAAGGACGAGATAGATGTGTGTAATCAAAAAGAGAGTCCGTACTGCCTCGGTGAGATCTCAAGTCCCAGGGCGCTGATTTGCGGGGAGAATCCAAGAGATTGCTCTGAACAAGATGCGCTGGGGAAAAACTCTAGGCGGGGTTGCTTCGAAAGGCCGGGTTATAGTTTTCCCCCATGTGACAAATCCATACCAAGAAATTCCTCACCCCTTACGTAAGTCTTACACAGAGGTGCCTCAATTTTAGAGCAGGAGATTTGCCCACGTTGTCAGACTTTCTATTTGTTGGAAAACCTTTCGCACATCCCACGCAGACTGCTCCAATTCGTTGCAAGGGATTCCGGGGCACATTTGCAGACATGCAAGCGGCTCATGCGAGGCTGAGGCCAAGAAAACCGGCTCAGCTATGACGCTCCCCTCAGGCCCTGGGTCCAGTCACTGTTGCTTGATGCAAAACAAAGGGACATGCCATTCGTTAATATGGACTCTGCTGCTTCAACGGCAGCTTTCAGATATTTTGCTGACGTTTATTTATTTGCTGACACCATACGTATCCCGCCTTTCTCCCCAATGGGGATCTTACAGCTAAAATTCCTGAGCAGGTAGAGGGTTGGACTACATGACCTTCATGGTCCCCTTCTAACTCTGGGATCAAATAAAAAATCCCATTCTTTGTCTAAGGAGGATGTTGTCTTATAAGCAGCTCACTGAGGCTATGTCCTTGTGGGTCAGGTTTACCGCATTCGATACCACATATTATCCTTGAATGCAATTTATGTCAAGGTCTATGCAGTGAATGTCTTTCACCCCACTTCAAGCCAAAAGTTCTTTAAATAAGGTGCAGATAATCCAAATATTGCCATCTGACCGAGATTTGAGAATTCCCACACTGGTTGCCAAATTCCTAGCAATGATATTAAAAATCAAAATATATTAACTTAGCCACCTTTTTAAAATAGTACTTGTCATAATTGTGTTGTCTCTGCATGCCAATATTATATCTCCTAGCTTCAAGTGTTTTAACTGATATATTTATCTTTACTTTTAATTTGAAGGATTTTGAGCACGCAGTCCCAGGAACCGACTGATAACGTATGTAAATAATTCCTTTTGTATTCTCCTTAACCCATGCTTGGATTTTGTGTTTGACGTAGTTTGATGTGTTTTATGTTGATTTTTAATCTATTAAAGGTTGAGGAGCAGAATGTGGCTTTCTGGCCCCTTCCGCACATGCAGAATAAATGCACTTTCAATCCACTTTCACAATTGTTTGCAAATGGATTTTGCAATTTCGCACAGTAAAGCGCATTGCAAGTGGATTGAAAGTGCATTATTCTGCATGTGCGGAAGGGGCCTTAGTCTGTTCATACCACATATGACATGCCTCAGACGCAAATTGGCCCACACTGGCTTCTTCCAAAATGGCACGTGTGACCCTGGTCAGCATCTACAAGTCACAAGACTTCAGCCGCAGACAAGTTACCCGATCCGGGCGAGACACATTCTCCTTCCCCCGTTTCACATCTTTTCCTCGGGAAAAGCTTCGGTTCCCATTCTTGACTCTTTGTGTGAGTAATAAGTGTGTGTATGTAAGCTAAATACAGGAGTCTGTACCAGTGGGAGAAGATTACCCCCTCCTTTCAAGCACCTGGTTGTCTTTAAACCCCACCACAACATCAGTGAAAAAGTTACCGGCTGGCAAGAAATCAATTTGTTCTAGAGGTAAAAGATTAAAAAGCCAAGCTGAGTCCAATAGCTGGTGGGAAGGAACGGCCTTTGTTTACTTTCTGATTTTCCCACCATTGAGGTGAGCTTTCCGGCGGCTTGATTTCATCCACAGGATCCTCAGCTGTATTTACAAACAGAAATGGGGAACTGGCCGGCTTCCACCTTCAGCAGACGTCCGGCCGGCCAGCCTCCCTTCTCTTGGCGTAAAAGATGGGAAACAGCTTAGCTGGTTTCCATTCGAGTGGAGAGGGGGTCGTTTTGAATGCTTGATTTTTTTAACATTCTTTTTTTAATATTTAAAAAAACTTTATTAAAAATTGTAAAAAATACAATTACAAAGTTATACGTAACATACAAAAAACAAAAGCTATTATAGATATTGTATAATACAATAATATATAGCTAGTACCACTATCACTCTTCTTAAATTTATCAGCATGGTGTAGTGGTTAAGACAAGGTGCACTCTAGTCTGGAGAACTGGGCTTGATTCCCCGCTCTGCCACTTGAGCTGGGGAGGCTTATCTGGTGAACTAGATTATCTTGTGCACTCCAACACATGCTAGCTGGGTGACCTTGGGCTAGTCATAGTTCTTTGGAGCTCTCTCAGCCTCACCCACCTATCAGGGTGTTTGTTGCGGCGGGGAAGGGAAAGGAGTTTGTAAGCCCCTTTGAGAAAGGGGAGATATAAATCCAGCTCTTCTTCTTCTTCTTCTTCTTCTTCTTCTTCTTCTTCTTCTTCTTCTTCTTCTTCTTCTTCTTCTTCTTCTTCTTCTTCTTCTTCTTCTTCTTCTTCTTCTTCTTCTTCTTCTTCTTCTTCTTCTTCTTCTTCTTCTTCTTCTTCTTTCCACCTAATATAGTACATTTCACCTTATATACCAATAAGACAAGGAGGGGGGGAATAGTATAAAAAAGAAAACCTTCATTACTAAATAAATCCCCTAACCTAATTCTAAACACTATTACCCTTATCATACATTTTACATATGTCTTCTATTTATTCTTGTCAAATTATAGACAACTAAAATTATTGCTCTTTCGAGTATGAAGAAGACAAACCAATTCCCTGCTAAAGAAAGGGGTTGTCCTAGAGCAGATATTCTCTCCCCCTCCCCATGACACTTCTTCCTGCTGGGGCTGCTGCCACTGGAGGAAGAGGAGGGGAGGAGGAGGAGTTTGGATTTGTACCCCACCTTTCTCTCCTGTAAAGAGACTCAAGGTGGCCTACAAGTTCCTTTCCTTTCCTCTCCCCACAACAGACACCTGGTGAGGTAGGTGGGACTGAGAGAGTCCTGAAGAACTGTGACTAACCCAAGATCACCCGGCAGTAACATAGGAGTGCGGAAACACATCTGGTTCACTAGGTAAGCCTTTGCCACTCAGGTGGAGGAGTGGAGAATCAAACCTGCTTCTTCAGATTAGAATCCACCTACTCTTAACCACTACACCACGCTGGCATCACTCAGGTGTGTTATTTCTAAGCTCTCTTTATATCAATATCAAGAAATATCAAGAGAATCAGAGGTCAGTGTTTGCGACTGAGCTTCTTTTCTGTTACTTGAAGCAGCCGGCAACATGGAAGGGGGGGGGGGCGAGGGGGAAGGAGTGCCAAATGGTGCAAGGGAGAGGAAAGCTGGCGGAGAGAATGGACAGTGAATGTGTGCTTGAGTAAACAGGTCCGTTCACGGAAGCTTGCTGCGGCAGACATTCATGCAGCATGGTGCGTAATCAGCCCAAGAGTTGGCAACCCAAATCGGCATGCATGAGAATTCCCACCAAACCATTCATCTGCCACTATGGCCTTTCCTTGCAGATTTGCAGCTACTATCTAACTGGAAGGGAAATGTAACGGAGATCTTCTTAACATGAGATCTGAAATTAATTTGGGGGAGTTAAAAAATATCCCCTGCTTCTCTCAGCCCAAATCAGGCCCTAAATGTAAAACTTAATTCCCCCTTTTTCCCCCAGTGTTATGAATATCGCTGGGTGTTTAAGGATCAGAGCAAAAGAAAATGAAAAGAGCTGAACGCAGTGAGTCAGAACTTATTAAAATTCATCCTGGAGATTTTAAGTAGACCTCCAAGTCAACTTCCAAAATGTATAAGAACTAATTTCAAACATGGTTTAGGACCCAAACCGTAAGACTTCTTGGGAGATTGGTGTCTTTGCAAGGCGAATTGGAACTGGATAAGAGCTACCAGGGGAAAGAGGCGGGTTACTCTTTTCACCTCTCCATACTGGTTTTACTAATTGAAACTGGGCTCTTTTAAACCAATGCGGCGGTCCCAGTTAGGACTGGTGAAAGTGGACAGGGGTGAAAGGGTTAACTTTTCTGCATTGCCCCCAAGGCTAATTAAGGCTCTGCCTGGGCATAATTCAGCTTCAAAAAACAGCTGGGAGATCCATGATTTCCCTCATTTCTCATTTAACCACAAGTTTCTAATGACTCTCTCCTACTCAACTTCCTTCTTTCGGCACGCCCCGCTCACCGTCCAAGGTTTCCACAGCCAACCACCTCTCTTTTCTCACGGCAACCCACCTTCACTGAATGCACGCACTGGGTTCGAATCCTCACACTGCCCAGAAGCTTGCTGGATGCGGTGAGGCCAGACGTGTTCTCTTGGCCTGCCCTACCTGGGAGGATTGTTGTGCAGATGAAACGAAAAAGAGGGGACACGTGCCGTTTATCCTGAGTCGCTGGGATGAAGGGCAGAAGAAAAATCTACTCGACAGCCAAAGATTATTTGTTTTGGAAGGCCTGCTCTCAGCGGGGGAGAAGCCGTAATCTCTCTGTGAAGTCCCTGTTTCATTGAGCATATTAAAATATCAGTCAGTTGCCCACGACAAAAGCAAACTTTGATCCTCCTTCCTCAGCTACAAAGATGGCAATATGGCACAGGCTTCTTTGGTCTGCATTATGCGACAGGATTTTCAGGGAGGGGGGAAACCTGGCCCTATTCCAGAGAGACCCTTCCCCTTTTTAAAAAAGGGGGGATCTTTTAGACTTTTGGAAAGAAGAGCCAGCTAGCAAAGGATGAATCGAGGAACCGGTCCCGATTATTTCTCTCCATAAATCAAACGCATTTACAGTGCTTCAAGTTAACGCATCCGAATATGGCCTGTCTCTTTCGGTGTGTACGCTTGTGTGTGTTTCCATTGTATTTCCCCGGATGGATTGCCAGCGACCCAAGGGAATTGTTTAACAGTGATTCGCTGGGTCAGTGTATTAGAACAGACTCGAGTCTATCAGCCAGATGGTGACTTCAGAAGGAATGGGGGTTGGAAGAGAAACTCCCGACATGCCATTTCAAACGGATTTCACGCAAAAACCTCCTGGGGGGAACCGGTGGGAATCCGGCAATCAGATCTGATGTGAATAAATATTACAAAATTGCCAATTAGAAGGAGGATGTTGAAAAGGGTCTGACTGATTTTGAAGTCCCTCGGCCGGCTCTCCTTTTATGCTCGGCTGACGGATCCCTCAATATCGAATGGCTTGTCGTGGGCACCGCTGCCTTGCGCCTCCCTGGCAAAAAGAAGAAACAAATACAGGGGAAAGCGACAGTGTTTATTTATAATTCCTTTGTTTTGAACACCTCGCCTGCCCAGTCAGGGTGACAAATGGCAGCGCTGAGTCTGTATGCCTTCAGGGGTCTGGAATAAAGGCCCTTTCGGCACACAACTTTTAAAACGTTTCCGGGCAGGAAATGAAACGTTTCTCTGTAGAGTTCTGCACTGTTTTTCCTCCTCTGGTTTTGTCTGAGCGGTCCTTAGAGAAGGTGATGCCGAATACATTTGGCACAACATTTGCAGCATCCCTGTTGGACCACGGTGTACAATGACCTGGTGGGGTCCTGGAAAGGAAACAAAGGGAAACTATAAACAACAGATAAGAAAAAGCCACCCACATCATCGGCTACTGCACCAACACGGATCTGGTAGAATCCTAAACAGATTCCAGCATGGTCTTTCCGAAGGTTGCAATTCTGGATCCAATTCTGGATCCATTTCCATGTCTTTTCAACGGGGTTTCGTCCCGAGTGAGATGAACACGGGGGTACGTACCCTCACCCCCCCCCCACTGCAACGTTTTTATCCTTGAAAGTCTGTGGGGTAGATGTGGCTCCCTCAGTCAGCTGGAGGGCTTCCTGAAAGAGCTATATGAGAGGTAGTTTCCTGGTCCAGATTCAATGCAGTAACCACTACACACCAGTCTCATCTTCCAGGTTTAGCATTCTATCCCGTGACTTTCATCCAGGGCTGTTCCAACTTTGCTTCCTCTCATCCATGTCCCTGTGTGTCTACGTTTACCACAGCCTGTAGCCCTTTCCCCAAGTCACACTGGGCAGTTATTATAGCCAAAGCATAGCAGAGCGTGGGCACATAAATGTGTGCATGGGGGGGGGGGGAATCCCTGCCAGAAACTCTGGGCCAGGGCAGCTGCCGCCGTCTCAGTGTCTGCTGATGCCGGGCCTTACTTTAATCCATCTCTAGTTGCTGTGCAAAACAGGAGTTAAAATGCAATTAGTTTCTCGAGATTGTGGTTGGAGACACACATTCGGTAGTGCAGTATTGTGGTTAAAAGCAGGTGCACTCTAATCTGGAGAACCGGGTTTGATTCCCCACTCTTGCCACTTGAGCTGTGGAGAATTATCTGGTGAACCACATTAGCTTGTGCACTCCAACACACGCCAGTTGGGTGACCTTGGGCTAGTCACAGTTCTTCGGAGCTCTCCCAGCACCACCCACTTCACAGTGTGTTTGTTGTGGGGGGGGGGGGGAAGAGAGATTGTAAGCCCCTTTGAGTCTCCTTACAGGAGAGAAATGGGGGATATAAATCTAAACTCCTCCTCCTCCTCCTCCTCCTCCTCTTCTTCTTCTTCTCCTCCTCCTCCTCCTTCTTCTTTGTGGGTGCATCCCGTTTCACAACAGTGCGATAGACATAATCTCTTCAGTGGTGGGATTCAAAAATTTTAGTAACAGGTTCTGATGGTGGTGGGATTCAAACAGTGGCGTAGCGCCAATGGGGCTGGGCGGGGCATGATGGGGGCGTGGTCAGGCATTCCAGGGGCGGGGCATTCCTGGGCGGGGCTGTGGCAAGGACGCAGGGCAAGCGCACCCCAGGTGCAGTTCCCCTTCGCCCCGCCTCTAGATTCAAATAATGACTGTTTAAAGTATTAAAAAAGCAATATACCGTATGGTAGTGTATTATTTCTTTTTCATATAATTATATTGATTGACTTTAAATAATAACATAAGTAAGGAGAGAAACCAAAAACTGTTTACAATTGTTAACATATTACAAACATATCTAATTGTCTATCTCTCTCAACCCCCCCAACTAAAACATCCTATATTGCCTCCCTCCCTACTTTCTACTTCCCCTTCAGATTCCTATAACTACTTTATCTATTCCACTTGAAAGAAAACTAACAGAGGGAGAGATCCAAAATCCTTAATCTAAAAGAGTAGTTTAAACTCCTCTTTCCAATATAAATTTCAAGGGGAAAAAAAAGAAAATGAAAAATCTTTACCTATAATATTTTCCCAACCTTTATACCAATGAACAAAAAAATTAGAATTACTGTATATTGTATTATTTCCTACAATTCATACACATGGGGGGTGCCATGGGGGCAGGGGGAGCTCAAGATTTGTTGTACCCAGGGACAGAGATTACCCCCTTGTCCCTAGTAGAGTTAATCATTAATAACCGGTTCTCCGAACTGAGAAAATTTTAATAGCTGGTTCTACCGAATAGGTGCTAGTAGGCTGCATCCCACCTCTGGGTCTCTTCAATCATAAGCTCTCTTGCAAGCACATCCCTTTTATACTCACGTTTCCAGCAAGGAGTTCGGCACACTTAAGGACATTTCCACACACGGCACAGATGTCCTTAACAGAATCAGGTCACGCTTCTGGTAACCCACTGATAGATTATAGCTTGTATTGTCCGTAATGCCCGCTTGGTGGGCCTGCCCTTGTGAAGAGGCCCAAAGCTCTAGTTAGTTCAAACATATTTGGTAGGTACGCGATGAATTTTTGCAACAAACCCATTCAGTTGTGGTACTCGGAGGCCAGCCGATCACAGCGTTTGTTTGGTTTGGTGCGGAACAATGCAGAAGTCTGGCCCACAGCTCTGTGCTGGTGAAATATGAGCAAAATCTCTGCCAATACAAAGTCACAGATAGTCGTACATGTCGCTTTTAAAAGTTTCGAAAGCCGCAAAGAAATATTTTGGAAAGGCAAATATTTCTTCTAAAGAACTTGCTCCAGAGAGCCCTCTAATTTCTGATTTCAAGGTAGATAACATTTATACTGCAGATAGACAAATGAGGTTGAGAGAGAAAGTCTAACCCCAGGAGTCCCAGAGTAGTGGGCATGGCCACAAAATGGTGGCTGCAGGAGGCGGAGCTGGCCAAACTTCCCACGGCCAATCAAATGTGTTCACCTAGTTGCAGGAACAGCCTTTGGAGATTTTGGGAAGCCACAAAAATATTGCAAAGACTGGGAACCAAGTAAAAGCCGGCAGGGATAAATACTCTTCTTTTTAAAAAGCATTGCTTCCAATTCATGTTTTGTGTTGACCCCGAACGAGGAATAGGCAAACATTTTTTTGTTGATGATTATTCACTGAAATCTTTTCCCCCCTCTCAGCAGCCTTGTTTTTACTGCTCCGAGTAACAGATGCGCGAGACCGTCCGATGTGTTTACACTGTGCTTTCATAAGCCCCTTGCTACTCATAGACGAGTCAATGGTGGTTCCCAGAGAGACGGGTGCCAGAAGGCCCTATTACTCCATGCCGGAGAAATGTCAGCCCCCGGAGCATCTGGGGGACACCTGTGCTCCTTGTCCGACACAGCTTTAAATAACCGCAACTGTCAGTCTGAGCCCCTGGACTCCGGGATGCTGTAGCGCGATGCCCTGCCAAAAAGGAACCATCGTAATCGGGATTGGGTCAGGTCACCCAGGTTCATGAGAACCTGTTGTTACAGCACTTCTCACCTTCAGAGCTCAGCATGACCTTTCTGCACTGCGTGACTCTCTTGTAGCTCGGACGCACAGGATTCAAGTGTCACAGGATTCGAGTGTTACAAACGTACCCCCCGTCACAGTTCTGTCCAAAATGTATTCTAAGCTTCCCTCCTCATGGACTGGACAAGAGGGGGACACATTCTCACTTACCAGCAAACACAGAAGAACTTTTTAGAACAGGAAGTACAAATGAAAGAACAAATAAACAAGCCAATGAATGAAAAACAAGTTAAGGAAGGAGGGAAGGAAGGAAGGAAGGAAGGAAGGAAGGAAGGAAGGAAGGAAGGAAGGAAGGAAGGAAGGAAGGAAGGAAGGAAGGAAGGAAGGAAGGAAGGAAGGAAGGAAGGAAGGAAGGAAGGAAGGAAGGACGGGCCGGGACGACGGATCGGATTTGACGGATCGACGGATTTGACGGACCGACCAATCAATCGACCGACCGAATTTGGTTCTGAACACGATTCCACGGACGGACCCGACGGACCTGACGGACAGGACCAGACCAGGGACCGACGGATCTGACGGAGACCGGACGGACCCGAAAACCGGACTCTCAAGAAGATTTTCTGTGTGCATATCTTGGAATGTCGAATGGGCTGAAAATTTGTTGAAAACCAGAATGAAATTTTCGGAAATTTACTTGTTAAGTAACATCCTGGCTCCTTCTTGAACTCCAGATATCCTTATCATTTTTCATTCCCCCTTCTTTTCCTTCCTTCTATCCCCCTTCCTTCTTTGGTCTTTTCCTTCCATCTTTCTTATTCTCCTAAATTCGATTTGGTTTTAGCACCATTGGGTGGCACACCAAGATTTCATTGTGTTTTCCCACCATGGCGAAGCGCGTCCTGTAAATCCATAAATAAATACAACTGTTTTTATTTATTTAATATATTTAATAGCTGCCTTTCTACCTGATTGGAACTCAAGGAGGCTTATAATTTTGGTCTGCATTTTCCTCCTACTTTCGCAAACATCCATGTGTTATGTCAACTCCATATAGGCTTATGGCAACCTTATGAATCAATGACCTTCAAACTGTCCTATGGTTAACACTTTTGAAGAAGAATTTGGATTTATAGCCCACCTTCCTCTCCTATAGGGAGACTCATGGTGGCTTCTTTCCCTTCCTCTCCCCACAACAGACACCTTAATGGCAGGTGGGGCTGATAGATTTCTGAGAGAACTGTGACTAGCCCAGCAGGCTTCATGTGTAGGAGTGGGGAAACAAATCCAGTTCACCAGATAAGAATCCACTGCTCATGTGGGGGAGTGGGGAATCAAACCCGGTTCTCCAATGCAGGGTAAATTCCTCTGAACAACTACACCATGCTGGCTTTCAATCTTGTTGGTCTCTAAGGTTCTACTAGATTCAGATCTATAACTTGGATCCTGTGATGCTTGGGCTAAAGGCAAGTATATAAATATTTTGGAAACATAAATATATCCAAGTGGCTACTTTCAGGAATATGATGCAAAGTTAGATTAGATGGATCCTTTGGCCTGATGCATCAGGACAATTCTTACAGTTCTTATAGTTCTTACTCCCCATTTCCAGATCCTTCCTTTATAGCTGTCACATCCGGATTTCAGATCACGAGTATTCCAAGGGATCAGGATGAATATTTCTGATCTTTGCACTACTCTATCAAGATAATCAGCAAGGCTGCGCAGTTGATTGAGAAGAAGAGGGGTTTAGATTTATACCCTGCCTTTCTCTCCTGTAAGGAGTCTCAAAGTGGCTTATAATCACCAGATAAGAGTCCACTGCTCACGTGGAGGAGCGGGGAATCGAACCCGGCTCTCCGTATTAGAGTCCATCTGCTTGTAACCACGACACCATGCTGGTTGACATGGAACTCCGTCCCCCAACCCAGACATGACCTACTTACCCAAAGCTGCTAGCACCACCCCAAATGCCCCTTTGTGCCCCTTCCAGTGTTTAGTGACCCTGGCATGTGACACTAAATCCCTTCTATCCATCTTTCACGGTGACCCTCCCCAACCAAGGCTTTTCAACAGCTTCTCCAATTCAAGAGCTCCCTCCAGCCTCCCAAGGTCTCGGAAAGGCCACCCTTGCATCCAGCACAGATCCCCGTTAAGCTGCACTTGAGACGCTGGGCGGATCCGCTAATCCGCCGAACCATCTCCAAGCGAGGGCTTCAGTAAATAAGAGTTCGGCAGATGTTAAATTGAGTTCCACGGTCATTACCTTCCGCCAAGCCTCCGGAGATGGCAGGTATGAAAGATAATGATGGAAGGTCGTTTATAACTTTCAACGAGAACGCCCGTTCGGTATCCTCCAGCCGAATCAGCTGCTTTGCAAAGTAGCGTCAAAACTCCGATCGTCCTCCACGAGAAACACAAGAGACAGACCTCATATCACTGTAAAGAAGCCGCTTTTGACTATTTCATTATCTGAAAGAACAGGCCGAAGGCATTGCAAAGTTTGGATCTGTTCTACAAAGCCGGTGTCAGGTACAGACCATTTTTTTGCACTTCCTAGGTTCCTTCAGGGTCATGTTAGATGAGGCAGAGGTCATGAATTTCCCTGTCCCTTTGAAAGAATGGCTTAAGTTCCACGGGGTCTTGATTCTGATCAAGGGGAAGAAGAAGAAGAGGAGGAGGAGGAAGAGGAGGAGTTTGGATTTATATCCCCCCTTTCTCTCCTGTAAGGAGACTCAAAGGGGCTTACAAAATCCTTTCTCTTCCCCCCTCACAACAAACACCCTGTGAGGTAGGTGGGGCTGAGAGAGTACTGAAGAACTGTGACTAGCCCAAGGTCACCCAGCTGGCATATGTTGTAGTGCACAAGCTAACCTAGTTCACCAGATAAGCCTGCACAGCTCAAGTGGCAGAGTGGGGAATCAAACCCAGTTCTCCAGATTAGAGTGTCCCTGCTCTTAACCACTACACCACGCTGGTGGGAAAAAGGATTTGGTCTTTTGGGTTTCACAAATCAAAATCATCTCTCCTCATTTTCCGAACTTTTCGGACGAAGATCCACTTTTGGTACTTTTCAGGGCCCGCTTGCTAAGTGACCTCTCCATCATTTTCAACTCACATTATTCACATTGTGTGCTTTGCGAAATGAGACATAGGCATTGCAACTGGATGAGTTTGTAGTTTATTCAGGATAAGACAGCCTCGTGTGTTCACGTGTGCTCAAATGACAACCCTGCGAGGTAGGCTGTCATTTAAAGAGAATATCCATACAAGGAATCATAGAATAGAATCATAAAATCATAAAGTTGGAAGAGACCCCATCAGTGCAGGAACACACAGTCAAAAGGAATATCCATACAATGTCAGCCAGCATCCAACATAGGAACATATCAAATGTTATGTTACATACATCATATGCCATCAATAAATTCAATACAGCACTTCTTTACTCTGAGGCTATAAAACAGAATTTCGCTATAGCATAAGAAGCGGTAGGTCTTTTACTTTCCAACAATAATTCAATAATTAAGCTTTCATTGGCAACAGAGTAACCAAAGCAGGCGAAGAGGTGAATCCAAGGATCAAAAGTAAACCTTCTAATCTCAGTGTAGAGCTCACCATCCACAAGAATGTGCGACAGAGACGTCACCACTTTCGCTGCACGTGAATATTTGTGTATCTCGCTTGGTCGGTGCCAAAATCTACCAGTGAGGACAACGGAAGGTAGAACGTCAAATTGGGCTCTGGAAAAAGCCCATCTTAATTGTGGTGAAGTAATATTAGATAAAGAGCTAGTCAGGTTCTTTGCATGATCCTTAGTTCTGTTTTCAAACATTTTAATGAGGTGTTGTTTCATTGGATGTGATAGTTTTAAAAAAACGTGGTTTTATGATGTATAGTTTATTGAATGGCCCAGTCTGTATTGTATTGGCTTGCTCTTGGTGATCCTACTTGCGTCCCAGTAAGACCACCCATGTCCAGAGATGAGTTCACCCGGAGAAAATGGAAGATGGACTCTAAGGCATTAGACCCCATTGATGCCCCTCCCTCCCCTAAACCCTCCCTCCTCAGACTCCACCCCCAAAATATCCAGGTATTTCCCAACCCAGATTAGGATTACCAAACACCAAGAGGTAGCCTAGGATTACAACTGATCTCCAGTCAACAAAGGTCACATCACCTGGGGAAAATGGCCACTTTGGAAGGTGGACTCTATGGAATTCTACCCCACTAAAGTCTTCCTTCTCCCCAAACCCCTCCCTCCTCAGACTCTGCCCCCCCAAAAAATCTCCAGGGATTTCCCAACCCCAGAGCGGGTGACCCTAAATCCCAGCGAGAGAGGTAGCGAATAAATAATGTGAATAAATAAATAAATAAATAGAAGAAGAAGAAGAAGAAGAAGAAGAAGAAGAAGAAGAAGAAGAAGAAGAAGAAGAGGAGGAGGAGGAGGAGGAGGAGGAGGAGGAGGAGGAGGAGGAGGAGTTTGGATTTATATCTCCCCTTTCTCTCCTGCAGGAGACTCAAAGGGGCTGACAATCTCCTTGCCCTTCCCCCCTCACAACAAACACCCTGGGAGGTGGGTGGGGCTGAGAGAGCTCCGAGAAGCTGTGACTAGCCCAAGGTCACCCAGCTGGTGTGTGTGGGAGTGCACAGGCTAATCTGAATTCCCCAGATAAGCCTCCACAAGCTCAGGGGGCAGAGCTGGAAATCAAACCCGGTTCCTCCAGATTAGATACACGAGCTCTTAACCTCCTACGCCACTGCCAGCTACCTTGCTCGCTCTTGGGAGGGCGGAAATTGTTGTAAAGCAAACAAAAAATAAACTGTCCCACACTCTAACCACTACACCACACTGTCTCTCAAAAATTCCTGGTAGTAACTGGCTCAGGCCCCAGAGTTTCACAGTTTTGTGGCGGCTGCTGTAACCGATGCAGCCAGTGCTGCCCTTTGACTTTGGGAAGGCCCCCTTCCTGTCCTCCCCCTAATTAGGAATGTTTATTGGGTGATTGTTCGGAGGACATTAGCTGTTAGCCGGAATTGGGTTTGACGTTAGCCGTTTAGGGGCGGCATCGGATGATCCCGGTTTTGTACAAACTGGGAGGAGGCTTTGTAACAACTCTGTTCCCTTGGCCACATCAGATAAGAATAATTATGCTCCCTTGGGATATTAAACAGCCCCTCGCCAGGACCGGCAGTGACAGTCGCTTTATTGGCAGAGTCATTTGGGTCTGGAAATCAAGGATTAATTGTTCATGCATCTTGATGTCTCCGGGAATAACAACAGAAGGGGGGAGGGAGCCATTGCTATGGAAATCCCCAGCTTGCTTTTTTCCTCCATTGCCCCCCCCCCTCCTGCCTATGGCCATCACTCAAAGTTCACCGGCCCAGCCTTGAACTGGGGAGATGTACTCAATTCATTTTAACAAGAAAGAAAGAAAGAAAGAAAGAAAGAAAGAAAGAAAGAAAGAAAGAAAGAAAGAAAGAAAGAAAGAAAGAAAGAAAGAAAGAAAGAAAGAAAGAAAGAAAGAAAGAAAGAAAGAAAGAAAGAAAGAAAGAAAGAAAGAAAGAAAGGGAAAACCTGGGAAGTTTGTGTGTGCATATCTTCAAATGAGCCAAAAACTTGCTGAACTGGGTCGAATGGGCCGAAAATTTGCTGAAAACCAAAAAGAATTTTTTCGGAAGGTTGCATCTATTTCTGGGACAAAGTTCCCCTCTTTTGCACTGGAGGAAAACCAAATTAGGAACACGGGAGGGGAGCATATGCAAATGATCTTGGTTTGCATAATTAATTCTCCTAGCTGGGTCAAGCATTGGAAGAAATGGACATTTTGAAAGAGAGCACAGGGGAGCGAAAGCCACTAAGACTGAAGAAAGATCAGCGTATAAATTGAGACGCTAATGACTTTCCTCTTTCGGTGTCCTAATAAAATGCAGCCAAAGCTTTACAGCAATGGTGGTGGTGTAGTGGTGGTGTAGTGGTTAGAGTGAGTTTACTGCATAGCCAAGGCCAATAACCTAACAAAAAGCAAGCCTGTTTACATGCATTTGGGATGAAATTTCACCTTTCCATTGGTCCTTCAGATGTTTGCCAAACATTGGGTTGGGAAGACAGAGCAGCAGCCAGATACGTGTTTCTACGCTTTCTCACTTTACTGGCATCAGCATTATAACACAACAAACAGTAGTGAATTTATTATTGATTGTTTAGTTTTATTCTCTACCCTTTACGACAGTCCCAGGGAGGGTTACAATAAAAGCCCTAAGAAAATCCCACACAACAGAAACCAATCCTAAAACCATAAAACATTCTAAATTCTAAAACTCCCATCCCAATCACCCCCCAAATAGGGAGGAGCATACAGGACACCTCGAGGGTCCCCCCATCCCAGTATGGGGGGGGACTGGCCAAACGCCTCCGTGAAAAGGTCATTCTTCGCCAGGCGCCAAAACTCCAGAAGAGTAGGCACCTGGTGGGCCTCTAGTGCAAGGGCATTCCACAGTACAGGGGCCACTATTGAGAAGGCCCCGAGGTGCCCCCCTCACCTCTGAAGGGCACAGAACAGTCCTATAGCGCCCCCTCTCAAATTTCAGAGCCCAGGCAGGAATATATTTAAGCACATAGGTGGAACAACTGAATTGACAATTGCCATTTTTTTTTTACCGTAGGCTCAACTGTAAGTTCCTGGATAAGGTGTTGGTTGCTAGGCATGCAAATAGGTGTGAGAGGAAGGCATAAGAGTATTTGCTGCAATGGAGCCCCAGAGGCGGCAGAAATACTTGCCCACAAGGTTGTGGGATCACTGTGGTAGATGACATTTTGCATATGCAGAGAATCAGGAAGCTCCTTCTGTATGAATTCACAGCTGGCCAACACTGCAATGGTGACGTTATTTTTGTGAAGACTAAAATTCCCGCTACAAAATGCAGCATGCACATACTACTGTTCTGCAGTAGTTTGGGGTCATTCACAAAACAGGGCGAAAGTCATTTGCCTGATAAGAATTGTAGCAGGAATCACAGCCCCCCCCACAAATGATGCATATTTTTAGTTTAGCCGCACAATTAAATCAGTTTGGTAGCAGGCTTTTTATGTTAACACACTAGCTATAGGGTCCCTGATTGGTTGGACCCTGTAGCTAGCCAAGGGAAGAAAGACATTTAAAACAAAATATTTGATAGTTTTCTAGTGCGGCTGATGAACAGAAACAAATGGGGGGAAAGGAGAATTTGGGTGGTCTTTTGAAAAACACTTGTGGGACAGCCTGCTTTATCACACCCAAAATGTACACACACAATAATCTGGCATGATGACGATTTACAAATGCAGCTGCTTATTAGGGGCAATGCAGTTGTCCAGCACACCAGAATGGTACTGCCACAAGGGTTTTGGAAAGGCCTGGCAAAATTAATTCATCGGGTGTCAGACCCTTACGATTATTTTGACCAAATGGAGGAGTCGGATGAGTAAAATGTCAGGCTCGCTTCGAGGACACACAGTATTTCCGCACACCCTCTCTCCAATTTCCATTTATGCTCGAAGTGGATTTCGAAGCAGGTTGTCAGGCAGTTAGGGGTGCGCGGCGCAGACCTGCCAGACGATGCGGCAGCGCGGGTGCCGTGGCATGTCACAAAAGGTTTGCGAGGGATTGATACGCAAGACCCGATAATTACGGGAGGGCTAGCCGAGTGTCATTTCACGGCTGGCCTGGCTCTTCGCAGCGCACGATGCTCATCAACGCAAACACAGTAATGATGATAGATAGAGGGAAGCAGGAATGGCTCAAGATGGGTCTCGCAAGCGCGCTGCTCAGGTTCTCGATTGGGGAAGGGAGAGACACCCCTTTTTGGAGGATGCTTGAAATATAAGCCCTACTCCAAAATAAGCCCTAGTTACAGATTCCCCGGTGTAGCTGACCTGGTCATGTGGGGGGCGCAAAATTATGGGGGGAAAAATAAGACATCCCCTGAAAATAAACCCTAATGCATCTTTTGGAGCAAAAATTAATATAAACCCCTGTCTTATTTTCGGGGAAACACGGTAGATATTCCACTAGTCCTTTGGTTGAGGCAGCCAAGGTTTTTTTTCCCCAACTTGCTGACCACCAGAGGCATATGGGGACAAATGTCCCTGGACTGCAGCCATTTAGTCATGTGGGGGTGGAAAATTGCCCCCACACATCTCCTCCTCCCTTCTCAGTTCCATATACTGGCGAGAAAGTGTGGTGCTGGCAAATGGGTCTTTGGGACTGTGCGAATCATAAAGGCAGAATTAGAACTCGGATCTCCCAAACACAAAATTGGTATTCTGCTCCAGCAGGGTATTTAAATGGTACTGATTTATTTGCAAAAAGTGATGTATCCCTCACATACACACACACACACACACACACACACGATATGCAAAATATAAGAACTCTGAAATTTCAATGATCAAATCCCCTTGTTAACCGAGCCGTGTCTGCCCCCCACGCTGGAAGAAGAGGGATCTAATTGGGCTGGCATCAAAAGAGTATCCTTCAGATACCCAGGTGTCAGCAAAACCACGGCCCTTTTGTGATGTCTTTTGCTTCCTTTTGCTCAGGATATTCAAAAAGCATTAACCTTTAATAAGTCATTAGATAGGTAGTCCTTTCAAACTGGAGATGTTCGACCTTACATAATGTGCTCAGTGGAGGCTTGAACAGATTTTGATCCAGTTCTGCGCTTACTGAACGGTAAGTCAGCCGACTCCTCAAATGGCCCAGGACCGTTTCAAGAATCACATGGGTCCTAAACAGGGTTTGGAGTTACCTGTATGTTCTGTCGGCAGCAGAAGCCCATTGATTTCCTGACGGCTTGTTCCTGTAGGACCGTGGTGGCAAACCTTTTGGCACTCCAGATGTTATGGACTACAATTCCCATCAGCCCCTGCCTGGCAGGGGCTGATGGGAATTGTAGTCCATAACATCTGGAATGCCAAAGGTTCGCCACCACTGCTGTAGGATATATTTGCATTCGTTTGTTACATTTGCGTTGCAACATTTATTTATGTGCTTACAAGATTTATGCCCCACTGTTCCTCTCAACAGGGACCTGGAGTACTTTACCACATTCTGCCTTTCTCCATTTGATGTATATCCAAGACATCTCAGTGGCTTGTTTGAGGCCAGTCAAGCAGTTTCACAGCTGAACAAAACTTTACATGATTACATTTTTACCCAAAGATGTGGGGCTTCAATCTTCCGTTTACCCGCACATCAACCCTGTGAGGTAAGCAAGGGTCAGTAATCTGGTTCGCCCTTCATCATTTTACGAGCACAACAATGTGGCGAGGTGGGCTGGAATAAAAGAGGCTTCTCCTCCATTTTGTCCTTCGCCTCCATTTTATCCTGTGAGGTTGGACTGAGAGTGTATGGCTGCCCCGAGGTCACATGGCAAAGAGGGAATTCAACGGCTCTGAGACAATATCAGCTCTTCCACTTGCTGTGAAACAGAATTAACCGAGTGTTGCCTTGTTCACCCATTGAGCGGGAATTTGAACTCAAGTCTCCTGGATCCTAGTCCGACAATATAACCACTGCACCAAACTGGCTCCAAGAATGAGGAAGCCCGCAGGTACAGTGGTTAAGAGTGGTGGACTCTAATCTGAAGAACCAGGTTCAATTCCCCACTCCTCCACATGAGCAGCGGACTCTTATCTGGTGAAGTGGATTTGTTTTCCCCCTCCTCCACATGAAGCCTGCTGGGTGGCCTTGGGCCAGTCACAGTTCTCTCCAAACGCTCTCAGCCCCACCTCCTCGACAAAGTGTTTGTTATCAAGAGAGGAAGGGAAAGGAATTCGTGAGCCACCTTGAGTCTCCTTACAAGAGAGAAAGGCAGGATATAAATCCAAACTCCTCCTCCTCCTCCTCCTCCTCTTCTTCACCTTGCAAGAGAGTAATTAAAGGACAGATCTTAGATCTGAAAAAAAACTGGAATCTTGTACTGCTTTTAGAGCCTCGTTAATTGAGAGAAAAGCAGGCTATTAATTTTTAAAAAATCTAATACCTTCTGATAATTAGGAAAACCTTAACCAGCGGTTTGCCGGCGCACGCTGTCATGACAGTCAGGAATAACCAACAAACCTTTGCAAAAAAATTTTTTTAAACCCTCCTGTTCGTAAGATGGGATACTGAACATTTAAGGAGGCAGCTGGATAGCCCAGACAGGATTTTTTTTTAGTGGGGAAAAAAAAAAGATTGAAGCCGATGGAGAAGAGGATGTCATTGTAATTGTCAACGGAGAGAGCATCCCTGCTCGCCCATGTTCTTAGGAGATGAGTGTCACTTCGAGACTATTGTCTGTCCGCTCTCTGTTAAAGTCAAGATAAGGCTGGGATAAACCTCACTGGGCCTTCTGCCCTGTGATATTATTTCATGCCACATCACCTAATAGGTGTATTTTCACACTGCCTGCCGCCGCTGCGAGGTTCGGCGGCTCCTAGCCAGCCTGACAATCTCACTATATGGAGAATGAAATAGTGACGGCTAATTGATTTTACAGCAGTACCGAAGGACAGACAATGAAACTACCATCAATTTAATCCACTATTTAATGGTTCCAATTTAGCCTCTGTAAATGCTCACTAAACTAATTTCTCCGGGTTCAGCAATCTAAAAAGCTATCATATCTCTAATCTCCTTCAATATATTCATCTGGAAAAGGGAATTTAGCCAATTCCGATGTGCGGAGATGATCTGTTAGCACAGTGTAAATGTTTATAACACGGCAATCGAGTTCGTTTATAAGGATATGAAAAGTTTTATTGGGGAGGGCACTGGAGTGGAACGGGCGGATAATAGGCAGTTACCCAGCAGTCTCTGGGAGCCAGGCAGTAGGGCAAGCATGCAGAAAAAAATACTAGGATTTACTTTAATCCCAAATTGTAAGCTCAAATTCGGCCCAGTACATTATGCACCTGGGACTTCATGGAGCAAGGGTTCTCTCCTATCCGCCCCCCTCCAGTGACCTGAATTTCCCAACCAGACTACGAAAAAAAACAGCGGTGTTTTCCTGCTTTTCACTCTCTCCTCCTGCAAAAGGCAAACACGAATTTTGTTCCAGCATATTTCTATATGTTCCTGGCCAAGCCATACAGTCTTACGCAGGCTAGGAGTTCAGTAGCACTTTACAGACAGGCGATACTTTTGAGAGATGAATTGTTGGGAGTCGAAGGTTTACACCCGCAAAATTTGGTTGGGCTTGAAGGTGGTACTGGCCTCAAATCTATAGATTAGCATAGCTAACTTCTGAAATGATACCAGATTTAAATTATAGGGGTTTTCTCACATTCAGTTCCTTAGTTCCCCGACGTTCCCCTTGCTTGCTGGGCGACTTTAAGCTAGTCACAGTTCTCTCAGAACTTTCTCAGCCCCACCTACCTGATGAGGTGACCATTGTGGGACACGATACACTGTAGTCGAAATTTATATTGCATGCTCCTTGGGGCAGAATATTTCTCCCCTCTGCGCCCCAGATTATTTGGTACAGTACCTTTTATACTGAGGGTACCCTTGCATTCTTTATGGTTAGGCTGTGCCGAATTTTCGTAGGGTTCGGTTTTCAGTTTTAAGGGGTCGGGGTTTGGAAAAAACTGGGGTTTAATTCTTTTTTTTTTTTTTAGAAAATGTACCTGCCCCTTCTTCGAAGCCCTGCTCCAAGTGACTTACAAAATACGCATGATGCAATCAAAACATTAAAAGGTCTGAAAGGTTAAATGCTAAAACAAGCCGAAGGCTTTTTAAAAAATCACAAAATACAGCAATTCAAAATTATATTCGCAAAACGAGCAGAATAGAAGACCATAAGGACAGCTTTGAAAGCCGGAACCTCACAGTTTGTAATCCAGGAAAAAAGAATTGTTTAGGAGTGACACGGGAAAGGTAGTAATTTTGGAACCGGGCAAGCTCAAAGGAGAGTGTTCCAAAGATTTCTGTCATCTAGGGTTACCAACTCTGGGCTAGGAAATTCCCAGAGATTTAGTGGAGAGGGAGGAGGGGGAAAGGCAGAGCCTGGGGGAAAAATGGTAACTCAGCAGGGTTATTATGGCATATAATCCCCCTCCAAAGCAGTTATTTTTTCCATGGGAACTGGAATTTTTTTCCATCGGAATCTGGGAACCAGCGTGGTGTAGTGGTTAAGAGTAGGTGCCCTATAATCTGAAGAACCGGGTGTGATTCCCCACTCTGCTGCTTGAGCTGTGGAGGCTTATCTGGGGAACTAGATTAGCTTGTGCACTCCCAACACATGCCAGCTATCTTGGGCTAGTCACAGTTCTTCAGAGCTCTCTCAGTCTCACCCATCTCACCGGGTGTTTGTTGTGGGCGGGAGGGGGGGAGGAAAGGAGATTGTAAGCCCCTTTGAGTCTCAGGAGAGAAAGGGGGGATATAAATCCAAACTCGTCTTCTTTTTCTTCTTCATTTCTGTTGCTTGAAGATCAGTAATAATTCCAGTAGATATCCAGGTTGTACCTGGAAATTGGCAACCCTACTTACCTACTTTATTTCTGCAGGCAAAGACACAGAGAGAAGCAGCAGATCTTTGTCCCCTGTGAGGATACATTGCCCTTTTTTTGTTTTGAAATACCGCTTTGCAAAAGGCTCCCTGAAAAGGGCTCGGTTTTTCAAAACCACAATTCCCATCATGCTCTAGGTGCCTGATCAACCACAGAGCACCTCGCGGTGTTGCGAGGGCCCTCTTTAAGAACTCTTTTCAAAGGCTCACGAAACTGTTTTCTGCGTTCCGGATTCTATGACACTGAATTAGCATCCTCGCAACTGGCAAGGGAAATCCCGTTGGCCGAACGAGGCCGCGTCGAAGGACCTGGGCTTTGTTTATTGTGCTTTATTTAATTTATTTATCAGGTTTATAGGGTGCCCTTCCTCACATGGGCTCAGGGCGGCAAACAGCGTTGGTCGCCTACAGTAAACCGACGCGACATTCTTATCTGTATCACCGCTAATTTCCAGCAAGGGATACCGATTGAAATTCAAACCGTGCCCCTTAAAAGCAGCATCCGTATGATATAGTAAGTAAAGAAAAGAAAGAAGGGGAGAGAAAGAAGGGAAGGTAAACGGAGGCCAGGTGGAATGGAATATCGTCGCTGGCCTTGACCTTAAGGCTGGAGGAATAGCTCTGTCTTACAATTGAATTAAGCCTCGCAGGAAGAAGAAGAGTTTGGATTTATATCGCCCCTTTCTCTCCTGCAGGAGCCTCAAAGGGGCTGACAATCTCCTTGCCCTTTCCCACTCACAACAAACACCCTGTGAGGTGGGTGGGGCTGAGAGAGCTCCGAGAAGCTGTGACTAGCCCAAGGTCACCCAGCTGGCATGTGTGGGAGTGTACAGGCTAATCTGAATTCCCCAGATAAGCCTCCACAGCTCAGATGGCAGAGCTGGGAATCAAACCCGGTTCCTCCAGATTAGATACATGAGCTCTTAACCTCCTACGCCACTGCTGCTACGCCACTGCAGGACCCGGATTTCACTTGACAGTGCTATTTGGGAACAGCCAGACAGCTTTGGGGCCAAGGACCACCAACAATTGTCCCCTGCTGAGCGTAAAGCTCTTTGGGGAATGTATCGGGAGAGGCGGTCCCGCAGATACGGAGCTCCCAGGCCATTCAGGGCATGAAATGTCGACCCCTGCTTGGATGAAGCCGGGTTGTTCTGTATGGTTCCCTTTTTATGGAATGTTCTGCCCAGGGAAATCTAACAAGAGGAGTCACATGAACACGTCAAAATGATGCCTTCCGCCGAGTCAGACTCTGAGTCTATCATGGTCTACATTGTCTATTCGGGTGGATAGCAGCTCTTCAGAGAAGTCCTTCACTCCTTGGTGCTTTTTTTTCAACTTGAGATATCATGAATGGATCCTGGGATATTTTTGGGCAAAGCAGAGGCTCTCTGCAGCGTCCAGACATTCTTTGAACAAGTTAGACCTGGGCAACTCCAGTTTAAATGAATGGGTGCAAGAGGATTGGAAAGGTCATAGAATCAGAGAATGATAGAATCCTAGAGTTGGAAGAGACCCCAAGGGCCATCGTCCAACCCCCTGTCATGCAGGAACACACAATCAAAGCACTCCTGGTAGTTGGCCATCCAGCCTCTGTTTAAAAACCTCCAAAGAAGGAGACTCCATCACACTCTGAGGCAGTGCATTCCACTTTCGATTAGCCCTGACTTTCAGGAACTTTTTTCCTAATGTTTATGGGGGGGAAGGAATCTGGTCCTAGTCTCTGGAGCAGCAGAAAACAACCTCGCTCCCTCACCAACATGGCATCCCTTCAAATATCTAAACATGGCTATCATGTCACCTCGTAACCTTCTCTGCACCAAAGTAAACATCTCCAGTTCCCTAAGTCTCTCCTCGTAGGGCATGGACTCCAGGCCTTTGACCATTTTGGTCGGCCTCCTCTGAACCCATTCCAGTTTGCCAATGTCCTTCTTGAATTGCAGTCGGAGTAGGCCAAACTGGCCTTGACCAACCAAAGGTCTGACTCGGTGGGAAGCTGGTTCATGTGTTCAGAGATACACTACTGTAGAAGGTCCTTGGCTCAGTGGTGGAACATCAGAAGGTCTAAAGTTCAACCTCTCACTATCTCCTGTCAAAACAATCAGGTCGTAAAGGATGTGAAAGACACCATCAGTAGATAAGACTAATCTGGTTTGCCAGTGGGTCTGACCCCCAGGAAGGCAGCATCGTGTTTTTAAACAGTGATCTTTTAGAAATCCCTTCCGGTACCCCACGGCAATGTCTTACACATGCACATTTATCACTTGGTGGCCGCAACGTCAAAGGATGGCATCCACACTGAGAGTCAGCATGGTGTTAAGGACAGGTGGACTCTAATCTAAAGAACGGGCTTTGATTCCCCACTCCTCCACATGAGCAGCAGACTCTTATCTGGTGAACCGGATCTGCTTCCCCACTCCTACAATCCTGATGGGTGACCTTGGGCTGGTCACAGTTCTCTCAGAACTCTCCCAGTTCCACCTATGTCACAAAACGTCTGTTGTGGGGAGAGGAAGGGAAAGGAGTTTGTAAGCCCCTTAGCATCTCCTTACAGGAGAGAAAGGTGGGGTATAAATTTATTTATTTATTTATTTGTTCCACTTTTATACCGCCCTCCCCCAAGGGGCTCAGAGCGGTTCACAACATAATACAAGTGGATAAATAGAATAAAATGCTAAAATTTATATTAGTTAAAATGCAGCGCTCCAAGTATATAAATATTTAAAACAGATGGCGTTCAGCCTTTCACTCCCCTGACTCTAAGAGGGGAACAGCGGGTCTCAGTTGTTAATGGGCACCTATCAGCAGCCGGCCTCCCCAAAAGCCCGGCGGAATAACTCGGTCTTACAGGCCCTGCGGAATTCACTGAGGTCCCGCAGGGCCCTGACAGCTGGCGGAAGAGCATTCCACCAGGCAGGGGCCAGGGCCGTAAAAGCCCTGGCCCTGGTGGAGGCCAGCCGCATCATAGAGGGGGCGGGGACCTCCAGTAAATTGGCCTCTGCCGAGCGCAGAGACCGACGTGGGACATATGGGGCCAGGCGGTCCAAGCTATTCATCCGCTTCTTGGTTTTCCTGTTCTTCGTCTTCGTCTTGCATCTCCATAAACACAGACAGAACTGTCTTATAACTTCTCACGAAATCCTTTGGGGATGAATCCAACCACACATTCAGCAGCATACGGTTTGCCCAGCAGGGCGGAATCAGCGGAAAGACCCGTCATGTGTGAAGCCGTCGCCCGACACACATTTTGAAGCGCCGTGAAGATGCGGAGTTAAGCGATCGGGTGGTTAGAGGACAGGAAATATTAAAGGCCGCGGCCATTTTGACTCCCATCTTCCAAAGATAATTCTACAAATGAGTTTGTTCTTGATGAGCGTATTTTAATGAATATATCTGAAGCTCCCCCAAGCACGCCAGCCGTGACTCGGGAGCCGCAGCCTGTGACATCCAGATTGCTTTTCTTCAGAGCTTTGTCAGTCGAGGTTTTAATGTCGGGGGGGGGGGCTCGGCCGGGGTGGGGAGGGACAGGGAAAGAGAAGGGAATTGTCAAGAAATAATCTTCTGGCGGTTTCCTCGGATAAAACTGAACAGTTCGGGGACTGAAACATCCAGGAGGACAATTAAACCCATTCGGAACGCGCATGCCTTCCTGACAGTGGAATTCAGCTATGCTAGAGCTGTAAAGGGGAATTTAAGGCAACTGCAGGAGGGCAGAAATTCCCATAAGTATAGGATTATGACACATGCTTAGGAAAACCTAAATGCCGAAACTATGTGTTGGAAATATATTTCTATGAGGGTCTTAATTCACTAATTAAAAACCAAAGCCAGTGTGCGGTAGTGGTCAGGTTATCAGATTAGGGTCCGGGAGACCTGGGTTCAAGTCCCCACTCTGCCAGGAAAGCTTGTTAGATCTCCACTGGAAGAAGAAGAGTTTGGATTTAGACCCCACCTTTCTCTCCTGTAAGGAGACTCAAGGTGGCTGACAAGCTCCTTTACTTTTTTCTCCCCACAACAGACACCTTGTGAATGTAGGAGTGGGGAAACACATCTGGTTCACCAGATAAGCCTCTGCCACTCAGGTGGAGGAGCGGGGAATCAAACTCGGTCCTCCAGATTAGAATCTACCTGTTCTTAACCACTACACCACACTGACTCACTGACCAATCAGCAGCACACTCTCCAGGTCATTTACGCATTTATGCTTCCCCCCATCCCGAGTTTTGCGCTCCATTGTTTTGGTGTTTTTTCACCTGGGGCGTCGGATAATGTCCTGATTATGTTGCATAATCAAAAATCTGTCCCAACAGGAAGGTGGACTTGCTGCGAGGAGAAGACCAGCGTGTAAATCGTCAGCCTAAGATATCTCACAGGGTTGTTGTGATGATAAAATGGATGTGAGGAGAATGAAGTACCCTTGGCTCCGCATTAGAGAGAAAGGTGGGACACAAATTTACTTTTGTTTGTTTGTTTATTGGTTGATTGATTGATTGATTGGATTTCTTATACCCCCCACCCCGAAGGGCTCTGGGCAGTGTACAACATATTAAAATTCAATAATATAAAACCCAATTACAAATATAAAACCAGTTAAAATCAATAATTACAAAAGTACAAAAATAGATAGCAAGATGGTAAAATGGATGTAGAAGTAGAAGCCGAAATGAAGTAGAAGACGAGTTGGTTTTTATATCCCACCTTTCTCTACCTTAAGGAGTATCAATGTGGTTTACAATCACAATCCTTTCTTCTACCCATAACTGGCACCTGGTGAGGCAGGTGGGGCTGGAGAGAGCTTGGAGAGAACTGTGACTGGCCCAAGGTGACCCAGCAGGCTTCATGTGCAGGAGTGGGGAAACAAACCTGGTGCACCAGATTACAATCTGGCATTCTTAACAACTACACCAATGAATGGATGAATGAAAGAATGAAAGAATGAAAGAATGAAAGAATGAAAGAATGAAAGAATGAAAGAATGAAAGAATGAAAGAATGAAAGAATGAATGAATAGGTATCCATTCAAAGCCCTAAGGGATTAACAGGAAGCAATCCTGCATTTCCAGAGCCTTGTCCCCTTTCCGCTTGCTGCCTAGAGGACATTCCTGCAATCCCATTTTATTGGGATATTGAGATTTTGCCATTGTCAGAGCTACATCTCCGGTCCCTGGGAACTCTCCAGGGTCCTGAAGTCCTGAAGCTGTTGCCCTTCTCCCGGACACCTACTACTGCTATTCCTGAGCCACAGTCTCTTATCCAGGTGATAAAGGATAAAAAATGTACCTACCTACAGTCTTCTCTGATTAAGGCCTTCTAGGCGTCTTAACAGTCAACTCGTCCCATCCTAAGAAGCGCCTTGTCTAGAGTCCCTAGTGTTTCTAACTGCTCTATTAATTAGTTCTTGCCTGTAAGACACGATGCAAATTTTAAGAGCTTCAGATGGATATGACCAAGGTTACTCAGGGAAGAAAAAACACATGAGAAAGGCAGATTTGTTATAGCAATGCCTGCCTGCTTTCGTTTTCTCTAGTAAATGACACCCGAAAAGAGGGTTTACGACAGCTGAGAACATATTTTTGCTGCCCTCCCCTCCCCGCCCCTCCCCGCTAAATTATATTTAACATTCCACAGAACTTTATTGCATTTCGTGTTTGGATTTTATGAAAAAATCTGTATTTAACTTCAAGCCCTGGTAAACAGCTTTGCTTATGTTGTGATGTGATTCCTTATTTGAGTATTTCGATTTAATTTCACAGTTCATATACCTTAAAGTTTTGATTCCTCCACCCCTCCCGCCTCGTTCCGAGAGAGGCGGCTCTGGCCAGGGGCACCGCTCTCTCTCTGTCTCTCTTGAGCTGTGTCTTCCTTCCCATTGGCTGCTGGGAAGGAAGAGAGAAAAGGTGGATCCGTTGGAGGCTCTGGCCCACTGGCAGAATAGAGACTGATGCCAAGCGATCTCCACCATTGCTGATTAGTAAGGAAGCAACTGTGCTTTCTTCTTCCTCCATTTCTGGAGGACCGGATTTGTTTCCCCACTCCTACGTTCCTGCTGGGTGACCTTGGGCCAGTCACAGTTCTCTCCGAACTCTCTCAGTCCCACCTGCCTCACATGGTGTCTGTTGTGGGGAGAGGAAGGGAAAGGAGTTTGTAAGCTGCTTTGAGTCTCCTTATAGGAGAGAAAAGTGAGGTATAAATACAAACACCCCTGCTCTTCCTCTTCATCATCATCTCAGGATACACGTCCATAGTGGGTCAAATAGATGATTTGAGACATACCTCGCCGCTTTTCATCCATTGTATTCAGACATGTGCAAAGGACAAGCACCTAGGCAGAGAACCTAGACTCCCCAGTTAAGAAAACCACAGTGTGCCAATCAGCTATCCAGACAGGTGGTCCTCTGTGAAAAACTTCCAGGCCCGCTCAATTGCTGGTCTGAGCTTTTGGACCTCAGCGCTGAACTCAGGGGTCTTCTAGATTGCTGCCAAGGTACCGGACGTGGACCTACCCTTGAAAACTGTGCCAAAGTTTCCCCCACTAGATCCTTGTCCGTTGCGACTCAGCTAAGTTGCATCACAGTGGTCTTGAGATGGCAAACCGACATTGTTCATTGCTTTCCCGATCCCTTGAATCTGCAGGTCTTCCATAGAAAGGGGGAGTGCTTCCTAGCCTAATTAGTCATCAGCTTCTGCTTTGGGGAAATAAAATTTCCCCATTTTTTTCCTTTAAATTAGATGCTCCGTTGTTTCTTTTTTCTGGACATTTGCCATTTTGAACGTCTAATTGTTTTTAAATGATGAGGCTGTGCTGCGAACCCAGCATCGAGGTGGGGAGAAATTAAGCAGTTGATGCATCCCTTAAATAATAGATCCGTTTGGAGCAGGTTCTCTGGAGAAGTGGTGAGGACATTTCCAAAACAAGGACGTTTCCTTTCCTGCAGATTAGGGACCCCCGTTTCCAGTTGGGACTGGAGAACTGTCAGAATGACAATGGATCTCCAGTCTATTGAGAAAACTGACTTTGCTGTTTCCTTACCACAGAGAAAATGGCAGCTTTGGAGGGCAAACTCTATGGCTTTGGACCTGGGTACCTGAGAGAGCGCATCCGCTCATATATTCCTGCCCAGACACTGAGTTTGGAAGGGGAGGCCCCCTGGCTGTCCCACCCCCTTTGGATGTAAGGGGTGGCAGCCTGTAGAGCCTTCTCTACAGTGGCCCCTACATTGTGGAATGCCCTTCCTCCAGAGGTTTACCAGGTACCTACTCTCTTGGAGTTTGGGCACCTGGCGAAGACCGTCCTTTCACCCGGGTGTTTGGCCAACTTCCCCCACTGGGAGAAGGTCCCTGAGTTATCCATACACCCCTCCCTTTTTTGTGTTAAGGTACTAGATTGTCTCGGTTTTTTTAGGATGGCATTTTGTTGCAATTTCGCCAATTTGGGATGAGATTTCGCGTGGCCTTTCTTGCCACCCGCCCTGAGATTGTGTCAAAGGGCGGGGGGATAAACGTAAATAAATAAATGATAGATTCTAGGTGAAATTCTTCCCCAAATCCCCCCCCTTCCCCAGATCTCCAGAATTTCCCAGTCTGGAGTTGGCAACCTCAACTTCTGTTCCCACTTCTCTTCTCTGCCAGTTCTCAGCTGATTTTGACATCTCCGCGTGCAAACGCTCGAGGTGAACATCGGATCTGATTATCCAAACACTGTGGGCAAATTACCATTCACTTAAGAAATGACCTCCATGGCTCTCAAGTCAAATGGCCTTCCTCTTCAGAGATATCCCCTCTACCCTCCAACAAATAGATTTCTTAGTCGTTGACGAAAACCCTTTTCTCCTTCGGGCGTTCCTGGGTGGCATGCGCAGGAAACGGCTAAACGGATCTCAATCAGTCTGATAAAAGCATTTTTAAAAGCATTATTAGGATTGTTATTCCTGAATGACATCAACGCCGACAAATGGGAAGCCCTCGTTCAAGATGAAGGTGAGAAGGTGAGAAGGTGAGAAGAGAAATCGAGGGTGAGCCAAAGACAGGCCGGTGGGCCGGGCTCACGCTTGCATAAAATCTCCATTGACAACAATCCCGCTTATTGATTGATTGATTTTTATGCACGTGGCGTCATGGCAACTGGGCCATTATGTAAATGACATGTGGCATAACATTTACATTCAAACTTCAGTCGGTTGACTGCCGTGCATGGAAATTCGCCCTGTGCGTTACCATGTCTAAGGGGGGCAAGAGGAAGAAACAAAATTAAAGAATTAAAAGTGCGTTCCATTTAAAGCCCATGCTTAGAAAGCATAGTTAGCCCAACATGTGGTCAAGGTGTGAACTTCTTCTGGATCACATGATCTTGCTCCCTGATCACATGACCTTGCCGGAGGGCTACTGGTAGCCAGGAACTAACAGAGCCAAGCCCTAAAAATCCTTCTTAGTACTGAATGGGCCACTCAGCCGGCCTGACTCAAAGGCCACAAGTGGCACTCAGGACTTCCACACAAAGTCATATCCTCTTAAAAAATAACAACACAATGTGCCAACCATGCCCAATACCGCTAGGACAACATCTTATAATGATTCAGGCTCTTTCTGCACAACGCAAATAAAACATCTTGCAGATGTTTCAAAAAGAACCGTTTTTGGCTTCTTTTTTTTGTCTGCCCAGCACAGAAAGAGAGGTACAATTGCATCCCACACCCATTGATGCAGCCCAAAATCGCATTGGCTTTCTTGGCAGCCGCATCACACTGTTGACTCATGTTCAGTTTGTGGTCTACTAAGAGCACAATTTCACCATCAGCAGAACTGCAAAGGGGCAGAAGAAGTCATGAACTATCTGTGGTGCTTTAACGACTTTGATGGTGAGCCCCTCGTTCATTTTTCGGACCCCACTCTCCCCAGTTTGGCCACCTGTGGTCTCGCTTAGGATTGTGGGACACTGGGTCTCTGTAACCAGTTTGCACGGGTACATCTTCAAACTCTGCAAAATAACTGTTCTTGTGGACACTCAAACATCGAGGCCAGATTTCCTAGCCGCCTCCACGCTGTCTGCAAGCCTTTCTCTGCTTCCTTTGACACTGATGGACATCCTCACTTTCCAAGTGGCACCCGGCTAACGAAACACAATAGGATCCCGTTAAGATGCCAATCTCCCTTTTCTGCCTTTTATTGGCCTGCCAAGCTCGAGATGGCACAGGTGCCGGCTTTCAAGACCTCTTTCATTTGCCCTCCTGCCTATCCGTCAGTCACCTTAATTTCTCCCCGCCCCCCTCCTCTCCTCTCCTCAGGGAGATGTCCAAAACAGCTAATTTCAACGCTTTGATATGCATAATAAAAAAAAATTCATCCACACTGAAACCGACACCTTGCATTAAGACGTTTACAGGGGTTTCTTTTAAACCTGTTTTTATTTCTTTCTACAAACACGACTCTTTTCATTCCCTCCTGCCCCTTTGGAGTTGATAACAGTTTGCTATCACTCAAGGCCTTGAGCAGATTGGTGGGAACGCGGTAAGTGGCGCCGGCAGAAAAGGGGAAAGAGGGCGGGCGATTGGAACCGAAGATGAACACGCTCGTGTCTGTTTCCCCTTCCCTCTTCCAGAGCGCAGATCAATTACAACGCAGACAAGACAAAGTCACATCCCATTTGCAATGTCACTTTCACGCAGGCGGTAACCATTTAAGAAAGTGCCGCGTGCATGTTTTTCTTTTACATCTGATAAGAAATCAGCTGTGTTTCCGTTTGCAAAAGTAAAACATATATATATATATAAAGAACAACCGATCAGAGAGTGTGACAGCTCGGAAAGATTGCGACAGAGCTCTGGCTGTGTTCTTTCTTGTCTGTCATCGGGGCCCATAAGTATTTATTTCAAATGTCTGGGGCCTATTTTGCAGTCGCTCGACGCACTTTCGAACGGGGATGTCTGGAAATAAACTGTCAATCTTTATTTAGCGCAGCTAAAGTAGGCGACGTGGAAGTTCAATTGCCAGTTAACGGCAAACAAAAACGTCCACGGTTCTCTGTTGTAACAGACAGGGAAATTATCGGAGAGTTTTGCACCCGCAACACCTCCCCTCCCACTGCCCAACCAGTCTGCATTCATTCAGGGACTTCATTATTTACTTTTTATGTGTGGCCTTTCTCTCCAGTAGAACCTGAAGGACGTTACATTGTTCTCCACTGCTCCATAGTATGGTCACAACAACCCTGTGATGTAGGTTTGGTTGAAACTGTGTACTGAGGTATATTTTCCTAAAAAGAAGAAGAGGAGGAGTCTGTTTCCTAAAAAGAAGAAGAGGAGGAGTCCCTTTCTTACCTTACACTGTTCTCCACTGCTCCATATTATGGTCACAACAACCCTGTGATGTAGGTTTGGTTGAAACTGTGTACTGAGGTATATTTTCCTAAAAAGAAGAAGAGGAGGAGTCTGTTTCCTAAAAAGAAGAAGAGGAGGAGTCCCTTTCTCTCCTGTAAGAAGACTCAAAGGGGCTTACAATCTCCTTTCCCTTCCCCCCCACCACAACAAATACCCTGTGAGGTGGGTGGGGCTGAGAGACATCCCAAGAACTGTGACTAGCCCACGGTCACCCAGCTGGCATGTGTTGGAGTGCACAAGTTAATCTGGTTCACCAGATAAGCCTCCACAGCTCAAGTGGTAGCTGGGAATCAAACCCAGTTCTCCAGATTAGAGTGCACCTGCTCCTAACCACTACACAACGGTGGCTCTCAGATAAGCCGCAACAAATTTACCCTCTGCAGAACACACACACACTTCGCCAATTGGGGGTGCTGTGGAAAAGGACAGGAATGTTCACCCATTCAGAGGGAGGGAGAAAATATTGTCCTCGCTCTGAGTTGACTTTGTGACGTGCTTGTTGGCTGCTCTGTGCAAAAAAATAAGACGTCCTCGTATTGTCCATTTGGTCCCTGATCAGCTGGAATTATCCGCAGAAGAAACAAAGGTTTTCTTTAACATGGCAGCAGGCCTGCAGACCAGGAAAAGGAATAGCAACGAATAAATGGTTTGGGGGGGGGGGGTGGGATTCATAAGGCAGGGAATCATGAAACTTTCCCCATCTCTTTCCCTGAAAAATAATTGTGGGATAAATGGGAGAAGCCCAAATGTTACTCTAAGACAGTGATGGCGACCCGTTTCAAGACCGAGTGCCCAAATTGCAACCCCAAACCCACTTATTTATTGCAAAGTGCCAACATGGCAATTTAACCTGAATACTGAGGTTTTAGTTTAGAAAAAATGGTTGGCTCCAAGGTGTGCATTACTCAGGAGTAAGCTTGGTGAAGCAACCGTGCAACGTTTCAAATGGGTGAATCATGATCCTAGGAGGGTTTACGCAGAAGCAAGCCCCATTGCCAGCAACCGAGCTTACTCCCAGGCAAAGGATCATGCCAAGGTCAGCCTAGGTGTGTGTGTGCGGGGGGGGGGGTGATTTTCCACCCCCCTCCCACATGATGAACTCTGTGCATGAGTGCCCATAGAGAGGGCTCTGAGTGCCACCTCTGGCACCCGTACCATAGGTTCGCCACCACTGCTCTAAAAACACTTATACACTGATGTATTATACTTTGTTAATGTGGCACATTTTTTTTGTTTTGGCAGGAAAAAATTCCAAATGGTATCCCATTCTTCAATGCATAACACAGGAAACAAACCATTCGGGAACTCTTTCTGATTAGTCACGTCGGTGATGCAAACCAATCAGCGATCCTCTACAAAAAAAACGATGCCAAACCCTAAATACTGACTGGCTAGCTAACTAATGGGACTAATAATATCTACAGGGAGTTATGCTGTCCATGTATATATTCACGGTTTCAATTTGTATCTTTTTAAAATTAAATTTGATACCCTGCCCTAGCCAGGTTTACAAGCATAGCTTAAAATGCATAAATTAGTCATAAAATAAATTTAAAACGATAACGATATTTAAACCACTAAAACGTTACAAATATAAGGTATGTATCTGTTAGGTCTCGGACCTGAAGAGGATAAATGGAATCGGTGTTGCTGATCAGACCATTGCAATCCCCCCTCCCAGTTTCCCAGGAAATGTGAGAGTTAGTTTGGAACCAAGGCGCCCCAAGATCGGCGACAGACAGAATCCTCTTGGGCTGGAAGCCAGCTAACTTTCCTTGGGAGCTGAAAGAGAGCCACCTGGCACCCTACTCCCACAGGATAACAGAAACAACCCCAGTTCCCACGAGACCAAAGTGTCAGGGGAAAGCTTAGTTATCTACTCGCTGTGTGAAGCCATAAAGGAAGGAGCAAGGACAGAATGTCCCAAGACGGCAGTGATAACATATAGCAGACTGGTTGCATATATCTTGTAGCAATTACATTAAGCTAGGAATACATCTCAGTCACTTAGTTGCAATCCCCCTGACAGTATCATCCAAGATGGCGACTAATTGTGTATCCATAGTAGACCCAATACAGGTTAATAATGTAGCCATCCCTGTCCCACCGTGAACATGCCATGCATTCATGTCGTAACATATTCTATTTAAAGCTTAGGTGTGCAATTGGCACAAACTGAACACGTGCATTGCGAATGTTCGCAGGGGCGTACCACCTAGGGGGACATATGGGGTCAAATGTCCATGGGCTGCAGCCATTTATTCATGTGAGGGGCATAAAACTGCCCTCCACACTCCTCCTCCTTCCCCCCGGGTCCATACACAGAGTTTTGTTTTGTTTTCCAGAGTTTTGTTTGAAACTCTGGAAATCTAGCTGTCCATTTGCACCTGCTCTTAACAGTTATTTGGTCGTGGTGGGGGAGGGCGGCCGCCCATGGGGGGGGCAGAAAACTCAGAGTTTGCAGTGGGCTACATTTTCCCTAGATATGCCTCTGAACGTTCGCTAGGAGCTTTTCCCAGCTCGGAAACCAAGTGACGCATGTCTACATGACTCAGCCATAGTAAACCCCAGCTTGGGTCACATGGCCCAGGAATGAAATATTCACTACGTGGAACTAAATTGGTAAACATAGTCTCACGGCGATCAACCCCACGCTGATTTTTACTGCATCGAAAAGTCATACGAGAGAATCGTCTCTAAAATAATAGCGTTTTGTGGCTCTTTCCCCGTATGTCACCTAGGTAATTCTCCCACCACCTATGAAAAGTGGGTCAGGATTATTAACCCCACTTGATTCGGCTGATTAGAAGAATGGGCCCTTAGGTTTTTAAGGCAGGGAGGGACACGGGTTTTCCGGGCTAATTTATTTCCCAGCCCTTCCGTGGATGATGTCAGGGTTAATGCAGTAACCATAGCAAAGGTGTAAAGGGAGCGTGGCGTTCTCTTTCAGCTCCCAAGGAAAGTTAGCTAGCTTCCAGCCCAAGAGGATCATCACGACGTTTAACAGGGCCAAATTAACCCCTGCGGACCGCCCAACCTGCTTGTTTACAAAGGCGAGATGGAAATTTATGGCGCCGCTAAAACGAACCTCTCGCTTGGTGTCCATGGAAGAGGAGAGACATAACGATATTTTCCATCGAAAGGAAGTGGGAAAGCTCTTAACCAATCGATACCTTTATTTAGTCAATAAACCCACCGAACAAGCCCTCCAGGGGATAAAGCACAGAGAAAACTCGCTGCTTGCAAACAGAAAGACATGACACTTGTCTTAAATAGGTGTTGAGATGTTGAGGGCGAAGATGCGCTGCGAGGAAGGGAAACACAAACATCAGGAGGGGGATTGGAGTCCAAGACGGGGCAGGGAAGTTCTGAGGAAGAACATATCTGTGGGTTTTTTTTACTTGTTTGTTTACTTTCTTGGACGTCAAGTTGCAGCTGGTTTATGGTGACCCCTCATGAGGTCTTCAACACGTGACATGTTCAGAGGTGGTTTGCCATCGCCTTCCTCTGTGTCGCAGCCCAGGACTTCCTTGGTGGTCACTCATTCAAGGGCTCACCAGGGCTGACCATGCTCAGCTGCTAAGATCTGATTAGATCAGGCTATCCAAGGCAGGGCAGGAGACCTTCAAAGGTGGTTTGTCATTGCCGGCTTCCGTGTGGCAACCCTAGACTCACTTGCATGGTTTCCCATCCAAGGACTAACCAGGAGCGATCCTGCTTAACTTCTGATATCTGGTGATAATGGCTAGTCTTGGCCATCCAGTTTAGGGCACAGGCAAACAGAGGTGGTTTTCCATGGTCTGTCTCCATGTGGCAATTCTGGACCTCCACCTCTAAGAACTAGCTGGGGCTGACCCTTCTTAGATTCTGAGATCTAACCTGAGCTATGCAGAGGACGGCTACGGCAAACCACGGTGGTTAGTCTCTGGTCTTGAAAGCTCCAGAAGAAGTCGCCTAAGTCAGCTGAGACTTGACAGAGCCTGGGAAACCCCATCTTGTCAAAATATTTTGTCCTTCTTTCAAGAATGGGTGAAAAATTCAAGGAAGGGAAAGGATCAGTCCGGCACTGTTCCTCACCCGGATTTGCCAGAGCTGTTCCAGGGGCAGGGAAATCACCAGTTGCTGCTAGTCAGGTGACTGGCAGGGAGGAACTACCGACAGGAGGGGCTCGCAAGTTTTGACCAGATACCAGAGAGTCTTGGATTGCTAAAAAAGTGCACCAGAAGTGATGTTGTTGTATCACTGGTAACATCGCTGTCCATCTAGTAGTAGTAGTAGTAGTAGTAGTAGTAGTAGTAGTAGTAGGAGGAGGAGGAGGAGGAGGAGGAGGAGGAGGAAGAGGAAGAGGAAGAGGAAGAGGAAGAGGAAGAGGGTTTAGATTTATATCCCCCCTTTCTCTCCTCTAAGGAGACTCAAAGGGACTGACAATCTCCCTTCCCCCCCTCACAGCAAACACCCTGTGAGGTGGGTGGGGCTGAGAGAGCTCCAAAGAACTGTGACTAGCCCAAGGTCACCCAGCTGGCGTGTGTTGGAATGCGCAGGCTAGTCTAGTTCCCCAGATAAGCCTCCACAGCTCAAGTGGCAGAGCAGGGAATCAAACCCAGTTCTCCAGATGAGAGTGCACCTGCTCTTAACCACTACACCACCCTGGACTTCCCCTCCGCTAGGAAGTTCCCCCAGTGGGATCTTGGCACTGTCAACCCGACACCTCTTTCTAGCCTTAAACTCAATGAGTTACAAAGCTGGCATCCTTCGCTAAGGCTGATGTATGGCAAACTAGCCCAAAGGTGGTTTTGACAGTGCCAGCCCTGGGATGACAAACGGGCAGCTAGAATTCCACAGTTTGAAACAAAAGCATTTTTTTAAAAACGTGCGCATGTCGAAGATCTTAAATTTCAGGAGCAACCAACAAGAGCACAGCCGAGAAGAACCGCATGGAACAGAATTGGCCATCTGCTTCCAAAACATTTGTTCAGGGGGGGATTTCTGGGCCCGAGACAGTTTTCCACTTCCTCTTGCTTTAGGCCGGCATAAAGGAAAAGATGAACCGGGGCCCTACAATGTATGCTCGGAGCATATGCCAAAGCAGATGCTAACAGCCGGCGCTAGAACCTGGCTGGAAGGACGGCAGAAGGGTTCTGCTGGGTTTTGGGGAGCCCAAAAGTGCCGTCGCAGGAATTAACGGGCTGCTTCAAGCCGGCCCCTTGCAGACCGCCGAGGGGATGACGTGAACGGAGCGCCTTAAATAAACAGCACCGATTTGTAAAACAGCGGATTGCGCCAGACTCGCTTCCTAGCTTCCTGTACCCCCAGTGGTGCTTAGAAAATTCGACGATGCGAAAGATGCTCAGTTTTGGCAGTTCTGGACTCGTTTCCAGGTGCTCGGGAGCAGCAGCAGCAGCAGCAGAAGGCCATTGCTTTCACAACCTGCAGGTGAGCTCCCAAGGGCACCTGGTGGGCCACTGCGAGTAGCAGAGAGCTGGACTAGATGGACTCTGGTCTGATCCAGCAGGCTCTTCCTTATGTTCTTATGTTCTTATGTTTGGCCTCAAAAATACTAAAACCACAATAATAGTGCTTCAGCATTCAGACAGCACAGCAAACTGCCCGTGTTCATGAACTTGTGATTGTTACAACGAACCTGCAAGGACGGCCATGCTTTTGTCAACACGTTCCTGGTTGTTTTGACATTGTTGTCGTGTTCGCTTCATTCATACCCAACCTTCCTCTCCAACATCCTCTCCCCTCTCACTTTATTCTCGCAGCAGCAACCCTGTGAGGTAGGCTAGGCTGAAAGGGTTCAGCCTCAGTGGCAAGGCAGGGATTTGAACTGGCGTCTCTCAGATCCGAGACTGACGTTCTAACCACTACGCCGTGCTGGCTTGTCAATCAAGAACTGTAGCTCAGAGAGTTTGCAGCGGAGTCAGAATTTGAACCTGAGACCGGAAAGGAAAGGGAGAGGGAGAAGGCACCTGGGGCAGAAATTGGTTTTCTGTGCTTGGAGCCCACACAATACGGAGATTCTGGTTTTTATTCTGAACCTGTTCAGTCCTAAGAATATGGACCTCTTTTCCTGTGAAGAATCACAGTATATCTAGTATATCAGTAACCCCCGTGCTACTATTGCAAAGGAATCTCTTCTCTTTGTTTATCAGGGTATCAGAGTTTGGAATATCAGAGTAGGGTGAATCTCCACTCTGCCCCAGAGGTCACAGGATGACCTCGGGCCTGTCAATTACCTTGGATGGGAGACCACCAAGGAAGGCTCTGCAGAGGAAGGTGATGACAAACCACCTCTGCTTCTCACTTGCCTTGAAAGCCCCTTACTGAGGTTGCCATCACTTGGAAGATAAGCAGGGTCAATACTTGGATGAGAGACCATCAAGGAAGGTTCTGCAGAGGAAGGTGATGGCAAACCACCTCTGCTTCTCACTTGCCTTGAAAGCCCCTTACTGAGGGCGCCATCACTTGGAAGATAAGCAGGGTCGATACTTGGATGAGAGACCACCAAGGAAGGTTCTGCAGAGGAAGGTGATGGCAAACCACCTCTGCTTCTCACTTGCCTTGAAAGCCCCTTACTGAGGGCGCCATCACTTGGAAGATAAGCAGGGTCGATACTTGGATGAGAGACCACCAAGGAAGGCCCTGCAGAGGAAGGTGATGGCAAACCACCTCTGCTTCTCACTTGCCTTGAAAGCCCCTTACTGAGGTCGCCATCACTTGGAAGATAAGCAGGGTCGATACTTGGATGAGAGACCACCAAGGAAGGTTCTGCAGAGGAAGGTGATGGCAAACCACCTCTGCTTCTCACTTGCCTTGAAAGCCCCTTACTGAGGTCGCCATCACTTGGAAGATAAGCAGCATCGATACTTGGATGAAAGACCACCAGGGAACGTTCTGCAGAGGAAAGCAATGGCAAACCACCCCTGTTTCTTGCTTGTTTTGAAAGCCCCTTGCTGGGGTCACCATGAGTTCAGTTGCAACTTGACGACACATATACATCAGGATGTAACAACCATCTGGCAAAAATATGTCCACATAGGCTTGACTTACTTTTGGTTTCCAAAAGGTGTCGGACCGGTGTAGAGCTTGGCGAAATATATTTGGCCTGGAGTAGGACCATTGCGGATTGTTGTGGGAGTCTGATGGTTCATGGGAAGAAGCTGGTGAAATCTGGCAGGGATGGGCTTTGTCTGACAGACAACAACAATTTAGATTACACAAGGGAAACACCAACATGACATCCCTTCAAATATCCAAACATGCCTATCATGTCACCTCTTGACCTTCTCTTCACCAAACTAAACATCCCCAACTCCCTCAGTCTCTCCTCGCAGGGCATGGATTCCAGACCTTTGACCATTTTGGTTGCCCTCTTCTGGACCCGTTCCAGATTGTCAATATCCTTCTTGAATTGTGGTGCCCAGAACTGTACACAATACTCCAGGTAAGGTCTAACCAATGCAGAATGGAAAGGTGTAATTACAGCCCTCGTTCTAGACCAGGGGTAGGGAACTTTTAACACTCAAAGAGCCATTTGGACCCGTTTTCCACAGGAAAAGAAAACACTTGGAGCCGCAAATAATTTTTGACATTTAAAATAAAGATAACACTATATATATATAGGGGGGGGTTACCTTTTACTCCGCTCATTCTGAGAAGCACATGGATGTGAGCAAGGATGAAGCCGGCAGCTTGGCCTCACCGGCCGCCGGGAAAGCACCCACCCCGCTCCAACAGGGTGGGCGAGAGGGGAAGCAGGGCAGGCAAGGATGGGGCCAGCGGCTCGGCTCGTGGAGCCGCAGTGCAAGGGCAGAAGAGCCGCATGCGGCTCTCGAGCCGCAGGTTCCCTACCCCTGTTCTAGACACTATACTTCTATTGATGCAGCCCAGCATCACATTGGCTTTCTCGGCCGCTGCATCACACTGCTGACTCATGTTCAGTTTGTGGCCTCCTAAGACTCTGGAGAGGGTGGAATTTGGGGAAGGGCTGAATCTCAGCCGGGTATAATACTGTAGAGTCAATTTTCTCCAAGGGAAATGTAGTGTCTTTAGTCTGCAGCTCAGTTGGTAATCTGGGGGATCACCAGGCCTTACCTGGAGGCTGGCAACTTCAGACCTTAGTGGGTAACTTCCCTGTGGCTCACCTCTTCACTGTGGGTCAGTCCATGCACATGTTGTCACGCACTTGTCAGGAGGCTTTGTTTCGGTGCAGCTTGGAAGTCACGGATGGAGAACATCAGAATCCAAACTCTTCTCAGATAAAGAAAATCTGGACAAATTCAGTTAAAAGAAGCAGACTCAACTTCCCATGCTACAGACGCCAATCCGGTTCAGAAGTTTCTGGAAATTTGGGGGTGGAGCCTGAAAATGGGTGGGGCTTGAGAAGGGGAGGGGCCTCTGTTGAGTATAACGCCATCGAGTCCGCCCTCCAAAGCAGTCATTGGCTCATTCCGCACATGCAGAATAATGCACTTTCAAACTGCTTTCAATGCTCTTTGAAGCTGTGCAGAACAGCAAAATCCACTTGCAAACAGTTGTGAAAGTGGTTTGAAAACGCATTATTTTGCGTGTGCGGAAGGGGCCATTTTCTCCAGGGCATCTAGTCTCTGTTGCCTGGAGAATGGCTGTAATTCTAGATCTTGGCAAACCTACCCCATGCCAAGAGAAGTCTGCTTTATCTTTGATCAGACTCAGGCCCCTTCCGCACTTGCAGAATAATGCACTTTCAATCCACTTTCAATGCACTTTTCAGCTGGATTTTACAGTGCAGAATAGCAGAATCCACCTGCAAACAATTGGGAAAGTGGATTGAAAGTGCATTATTCTGCATGTGCGTAAGGGGCCATGGACAGTTATGTGGATCCTACTTGCGCCAGACAGTTCAAACTCAGTTTCCAGAACACGGCAAGATTATTTTCTGCCCAAATGTTAAACACTTAGCTTGCCGGCCTTCCTGGAGGGCCGCAACAGCTGGGCACTATTTGGGTGACACTGGAAAAGCCTTAAAAAAACCATTTTGCCCACTTTAGGCCCCCTTTCCACACAACCAAAATGAAACATTTTGAGGCAGGAAATAAAACCTTGTTTCCATGAACTTCCGCACGGTTTTCTCCCCTTGCGTTCTGAAAACATGTAATTTCCAGCCTGGAAACATTGCATACGCATGCTCTTTTATAGCGATTCTTTAGCCTGAAATGTTTTCAAACCATTTTCATGGCTGTGTGATCTATTTAATATGTTCTCCACGCCTCTCTGCCATCCCCAAAGGCCCTCCTAGGCAGCATTTTCTACCACATCGCTGAGCTCCCTCTGTTCCCTCTGTCACCTGTTTATTTTCATCATTTCTAAAGCTTCGAAACTTCAGATACCCGAGCTATGGGGAACCGCAGCACAAGGCACGGAAGCGTCGAAGAATCGATTCCACAGAAATTTTTTTAAGGGGCGGGACACAAAATGACGGTCAGGAATCGTTTCAAGAGCACGAGTGTGGACGAACAGGGGAGATCGAAAATGTTCTGCAACTGTTCGGCAAACGTTTTCGTGCGGTATAGCCCCTTGTTTGGAAGTACAATTGGAGGTGGTACGGCCCATCAACCCCTGCTTTGATTCTGCCTCTCTTCTAGCCATCAGAGGAACTAACGTTGCTTATAGAGCCAGACCGTCCATCCGTCAAAGTCAACCATGTCTGCTCTGATTATTAGAGGTTCTCCATTGCTGTACCAAAGCCAAGAGCCAATCCAGACTTTCTGCAACCTGGTCATAGCTGAAGAACCCAGAAACAGTTCATTACACAGGAGGAGGACGCTTGCGACATTCCTTGACTGACCCCAGCCCTCGGTGACAGCTATCTTGTGGTAGTAGCCATCCTTAAAATTCTCAGAACCTACATGCCAAAAAAAAATCAGGGATCCCTGACTTAACAACACAGTACTGAGCAATATTCCAGTCTAAGTCCATTCAATGCTCTTACACTGGAGTAACCCTGTCTAGGACTGCACTGTTCAAGCTGAAACCCGCTGAGAGAATGGGGAAAGGGGATTTATTACCTCATGCTTGGAGGGCTGGCTGCGTTTGACCAATGTTACTCACCAAAAGGAAGCTGAGAAATATGGCCGAGGAGCTGCTGGCAGATGGAATCCATGGATCAAAAATCTGGATCTGCCTCTTGCTGAAACTGGATCGCCACACACGTCGAGCAGTTGCCTCCTTTGGATCTCTTCCACCCGTGATAAGCAAGAGCACGTGGAAGTTAGTGGGAGGGGAGGGGGCGAGCGTTGCTTCCCATGCCAGTTCAAAATTGCGCAGGCAAGCGCACCAGATGCGAAACCGGGACGCTAATCGCTTTACCAGATCCCTGACACACGCTCGCCATTCCGCCGGCTCATCAAGCCCTCGCCGGGCCACGGCGGCCATGCCACCCCACCGCCACGCCAGACAGCTGTCAATCCCACACCCGTGCCAAACAGCCTGGCATGTCAGCCCCTGGGAGCCAGCCAGGCCTCCCACCGATCGCCCCGTCTGGAAACACACGCATGCGTGGACGGACACAAAAAGAAACCCCTGTTCCAGTCGCCAGACAACCCTTGAGGTTACCCTCAGCTGGCCTGAGGCATTGTCAATTTTTGTGATCAGCATGTGGCCGTTGCTGCCGTCTCCCTTTTTTTGGCTTCTCACCCTGGGTGCAGATCTTCTTCTTTCTCTCTGTCGCCGTTCAGGATTCTTACACGGTTCCAATTGCGTCCCTTCCTGATTTGGGGGGTTGAGTGGTCGCCCTGGACTCAAGCGTGGGCAGTGTGGAGGGGTGCCTAGAAACCATCGGGAGGCGTTCGGCTCCCTCCAGAAAGCTAAAGGGAAAGGATTATGGGGCTGTTCAAGCCCATTGGTGCCTCCCTGGGTGCTGACCCATTCCTGCGCCATATTAGAATTGTAGAAGTAATAAATGAACAGTGGAGGGGGGTTCGTAATGATGATTAGGGACTGAAATTGGCTCAGATTTACTGTGTCACTCAGGAACGGAGGGGAGACGGGCAGGGGGAGAAGGCTTCGGCACGGCCTAATGGATCCATCAGCTCGTTTTGGCTGCTCAGTGGGCCGAATAGGGTCACCAGGCTTTCCGCTAGCAGCACAAAGCACTTCAATTTTGTTAGGAAATGTATCAATTTAACTGACTTGAGCAGCACACTGAAAAACCTAATGAATCTGGACTCAATTTTCCGCCACAGTGCTTCTGCGAACTGTCGGAAACAATGTCTGCAGCCGGGGGTTGACGGCTGCCTTCCAATAGGCTGCTTCGGCCTCCCCTTCCTCGGGTTAGGGTGAGCCATGGAAAGAGGAGGGTTTCGCCTCCCGCCATCCGGTGACAGCTCCGGACCCGGCGCTTGCCATTCTCCTAACAATGATGTCATTAAAGGCAAATTGGCCTCTATTTCAGCTGGATGATAGTGCTAATTGAGTGGGAAAATATAATATAGGGAGCTGTTGTCTGCAGTTAAGGGGAGGAGGGGGACAGATTAAATGGCCTACAATGGGGGGTGACGGGCATGGCAGATGTTGTGTTCGGCTGATAACTGCATTGACGTATCTCTCGCTTGTCAAGGCCGGGGGTTTTCGGAGAGACGTACAGCAAAAGGCAGCAGATGGCCTTCTGGAACAGGGAATGAAGTGCTTAACCAGCCAGACGACTGAAGGCAGCTAGTTTGTAAACAGACAGAGTCAGAGGTGGCGTATTGATCCTCCTCGCGGACCGGAGCGAGGCAGCGGAGAAGGGCCCCCCCCCCCATGGCGGGTGGCCACTTGCGCCAACGAGCCTGCCTTGTTGTCAAAGGAAACGGGGCAACGTGTCCCCTCTTATCAGCCTGGAGGAAACAATTGACCCGTGGGATCCCCCAAAATCTAAGATAGACCTATTCTCCATTCATTCATGTGAGGCCTGAATGGCCTGAAAACACCAAAATCTAAGCCAGGACTAAGAGAGGCCTACTTTCCGTTTGCTCTTATGAGGCCTGCATGGCCTGAAAACACCAAAATCTAAGCCAGTACTAAGAGGCCTAGTTTCCATTTGCTCTAATGAGGCCTGCATGCCTGAAAACACCAAAATCTAAGCCAGGACTAAGAGAGGCCTAATTTCCGTTTGCCCTTATGAGGCCTGCATGGCCTGAAAACACCAAAATCTAAGCCAGAACTAAGAGAGGCCTAATTTCCGTTTGCTCTTATGAGGCCTGCATGGCCTGAAAACACCAAAATCTAAGCCAGGACTAAGAGAGGCCTAGTTTCCATTTGCTCTAATGAGGCCTGCATGCCTGAAAACACCAAAATCTAAGCCAGGACTAAGAGAGGCCTAGTTTCCATTTGCTCTAATGAGGCCTGCATGGCCTGAAAACACCAAAATCTAAGCCAGGACTAAGAGAGGCCTAGTTTCCGTTTGCTCTTATGAGGCCTGCATGGCCTGAAAACACCAAAATCTAAGCCAGAACTAAGAGAGGCCTAGTTTCCGTTTGCTCTTATGAGGCCTGCATGGCCTGAAAACACCAAAATCTAAGCCAGGACTAAGAGAGGCCTAGTTTCCGTTTGCTCTTATGAGGCCTGCATGGCCTGAAAACACCAAAATCTAAGCCAGAACTAAGAGAGGCCTAGTTTCCGTTTGCTCTTATGAGGCCTGCATGGCCTGAAAACACCAAAATCTAAGCCAGAACTAAGAGAGGCCTAGTTTCTGTTTGCTCTTATGAGGCCTGCATGGCCTGAAAACACCAAAATCTAAGCCAGGACTAAGAGAGGCCTAGTTTCCGTTTGCCCTTATGAGGCCTGCATGGCCTGAACACACCAAAATCTAAGCCAGAACTAAGAGAGGCCTAGTTTCTGTTTGCTCTTATGAGGCCTGCATGGCCTGAAAACACCAAAATCTAAGCCAGGACTAAGAGAGGCCTAGTTTCCGTTTGCTCTTATGAGGCCTGCATGGCCTGAAAACACCAAAATCTAAGCCAGGACTAAGAGAGGCCTAATTTCCGTTTGCTCTTATGAGGCCTGCATGGCCTGAAAACACCAAAATCTAAGCCAGGACTAAGAGAGGCCTAGTTTCCGTTTGCCCTTATGAGGCCTGAATGGCCTGAAAACACCAAAATCTAAGCCAGGACTAAGAGAGGCCTAATTTCCGTTTGCTCTTATGAGGCCTGCATGGCCTGAAAACACCAAAATCTAAGCCAGGACTAAGAGAGGCCTAATTTCCGTTTGCCCTTATGAGGCCTGAATGGCCTGAAAACACCAAAATCTAAGCCAGAACTAAGAGAGGCCTAATTTCTGTTTGCCCTTATGAGGCCTGAATGGCCTGAAAACACCAAAATCTAAGCCAGGACTAAGAGAGGCCTAATTTCCGTTTGCCCTTATGAGGCCTGAATGGCCTGAAAACACCAAAATCTAAGCCAGAACTAAGAGAGGCCTAGTTTCCGTTTGCCCTTATGAGGCCTGCATGGCCTGAAAACACCAAAATCTAAGCCAGAACTAAGAGAGGCCTAATTTCCGTTTGCCCTTATGAGGCCTGCATGGCCTGAAAACACCAAAATCTAAGCCAGGACTAAGAGAGGCCTAATTTCCGTTTGCCCTTATGAGGCCTGAATGGCCTGAAAACACCAAAATCTAAGCCAGGACTAAGAGAGGCCTAATTTCCGTTTGCCCTTATGAGGCCTGCATGGCCTGAAAACACCAAAATCTAAGCCAGAACTAAGAGAGGCCTAATTTCCGTTTGCTCTTATGAGGCCTGCATGGCCTGAAAACACCAAAATCTAAGCCAGGACTAAGAGAGGCCTAATTTCCGTTTGCCCTTATGAGGCCTGCATGGCCTGAAAACACCAAAATCTAAGCCAGGACTAAGAGAGGCCTAATTTCCGTTTGCCCTTATGAGGCCTGAATGGCCTGAAAACACCAAAATCTAAGCCAGGACTAAGAGAGGCCTAGTTTCCGTTTGCCCTTATGAGGCCTGAATGGCCTGAAAACACCAAAATCTAAGCCAGAACTAAGAGAGGCCTAATTTCCGTTTGCCCTTATGAGGCCTGCATGGCCTGAAAACACCAAAATCTAAGCCAGGACTAAGAGAGGCCTAGTTTCCGTTTGCTCTAATGAGGCCTGAATGGCCTGAAAACACCAAAATCTAAGCCAGAACTAAGAGAGGCCTAATTTCCGTTTGCTCTTATGAGGCCTGCATGGCCTGAAAACACCAAAATCTAAGCCAGGACTAAGGCCCTTATGAGGCCTGAATGGCCTGAAAACACCAAAATCTAAGCCAGGACTAAGAGAGGCCTAATTTCCGTTTGCTCTTATGAGGCCTGCATGGCCTGAAAACACCAAAATCTAAGCCAGGACTAAGAGAGGCCTAATTTCCGTTTGCTCTTATGAGGCCTGCATGGCCTGAAAACACCAAAATCTAAGCCAGGGTTAGGCATAAATGGAGAGGAGTGGAGCAAAGGGCATATGCTGACACAACAAGCAGGCTGTGTTCATGCTCAATTGCAATTTGCCTCAGTTTGTCATGACATCCTAAATCTTAAAGACCAAAACTAGGAGTCAAACCCTGACACTTGGTTCTTTTGCGTGTACCCAACTTGCTGATGGAACAAAATTAGATTCCTTTGAAATGTGGTGTTGGAAGAGAGTGTTATGGATACTGTGGATGACCAAAAGAGAAGTTCTAGATCAAGTCAAACCTGAACTGCCCCTAGAAGCTAAAATGACTCAACTGAGGCTGTCATGTTTTGGTTACATTATGAGAAGACTTATTGGAAATGACAATAACGCTGGGAAAAGGCAGCAGGAAAAGAGGAAGACCCAATGTGATGTACTCTATGGAGGAAGCCACAGCCTCATTTTGCAACACTTTATTTTATTTATTTATACTTTGCAATGATACCCTGCCAATCTCCTGAAGGTCTCAAGGCGGCTTTACACATCATATAAATAAAACACAATAAAAACATTACAAGAATATAAAATTACAAGATATCAGTATTAAAACCAATTAAAACCAGTAATTTCAAGATGCCATAAAAATCCTAAACAATATAAGAACATAAGAATATAATATGAAATAAGGGAGCAAGGCTGCTAACAATAGGACATTGGGGAGGACTACAAACTATGATAAGGGAGAAGTTCCCCTAGAACTCGCTACCCCCCAAAACGCTTGTAACCCATTTTATTTTGGTAAACCCAGGTTAAAGGAAAGTCACTAAATTAGCAACTCCTTTAATCCGGGTTTCACATGCTTCCCCCCTTCCGTTCACCATTAGGGTGGATTCTCTAGGTGGCCGCCATTAGAATGGATTTGGTAGGCGGCTGCCATTTTGTGGTGATACTTTTGTGGGGGAGATTCTTGGGTGGGGAGATTTTGGGATGCACATTTTGCAGTGGAACCAAGTGTTTCCTGTGCGAAACATCCTGCTTTGTGTTCGCCCATTTTGTGTTTCCTGTGAAGAAAGGGCCAAATTATTCATAGGGTTCCTGTGAGTCAGAAGCAACTTGATGGCCCTTAACCGACACCCATCCAACTTGTGGTCGAATGAAGCGGATTCAGACATTTGAACGGCCCAAATAAATATTCCTCATCCGAATAGTCCGAATATTATTGTGGGGTCAGCTCTTGAGATGCAGAAATAATGAAAACAACCGCGCCATGTTCTCTTCTGCGTCTTCAAGATGGTTTAGATAATTTTAACCTCTGGGTTGCTTCTATTGGGAAGGGAGGTTAAATCTTTTTTTGCATTCTTCTTCTTGTTTGCATTTGATATTGGGGAACCATCTTGCCAGTATCCTTCTGTCGCAAGGTTGGTATAAATCTTTCAAATGAGGAAACAAGTGAATGTGATTTACAGAAAATCCAAAAATTTCAGTGCAATAATTTTTCGGATCGTAGAATAAAGGTTCCACAGACCTTTCACAAGGTTGCAGCTTTGTGTGTGTGTGTGTGTGTGTGTATGCATTTGGAATTTTTTTCTTCCTCTTTTGATAATCCTCTCACTCTGTGTGCCTCTTCCTTTCTTCATCTTCCCTGTAATTTCTCTTCTACCCTCCTGCATTCACAGCAACGCTGTACTTTCCTATCTGCCTCCGCTCTATTTCTCCAGTAATTCAGAGGGTTTTAATCAACCGTAATTCTTGCTTTGCCTTCCCGGCAAAGCGAGCGTCCTCATTCTGACTGCTCTTATTACAAAACATAATTCCGAAGCTCCCTATAAGTCATCCTGCAACCTCCTCAGAAACAAACCTAATTGAATTTTATTCTAGCATTGCTGATATGTAAAAATGTTGTCGCAATGTTTCGTTCACTGCAGGGATTCGACAGCGCAAAATCGTGGAGGAAGGTACGGTTTTTTCCACTGGATTGGGCCAAGGTCCATCTAGGACAGGTGTGGCCAACCTATGGCGCTCCAGATGTTCACGGGCTACAATTCCCATCAGCCCCTGCCAGCACGGCCAATTGGCCATTCTGGCAGGGGCTGATGGGAATTGTAGCCCATGAACATCTGGAGCACCATAGGTGGGCCACCCCCGATCTAGGAGAACACGCTGATAACCACAGTGGTCAGCTTTGATGCCTTTAGGAAAATCACACCAAGTTAGTGACCTCCTCTTTCCATCTGTACCCATCAACATTCAAGCAAAGGTATACTGCCTGTGGTCATGGACAGTCCATCCAACTGTCTTGGGTTGATAGACCTACCCTTTATGCATTTGTCTATTTTAAAGCCATCTCAAACTAATTACAGTCTTCCATATCTTGTGACATTGAGTTTCATAGGGCTATTATGGGCTGTGGTTCTCCCACATCCCAAACCAAATTTGGTTAGGTTCAATGAAGAAGAAGGACACTCTCCTGTAAGGACACTCCTTCCTCTCCCCACAACAGACACCTTGTGATGTAGGTGGGGCTGAAAGAGTTCTGAAGAATTGCAACTGGTCACCCAGCAGGCTTCATGTGTAGGAGCAGGGAAACAAATCCAGTTCACCAGATAAGAGTCCGCCACTCATGTGGATGAGTGAGGAATCAAACCCGGCTCTCCAGATTAGAGTCCACCTGCTCTTGACCACTACACCACACTGGTTCTTGACCTCTTCACTTGGTTGTTGTACCAAAGTGACATTCTCTTCATTACTCTCCTAGCCAACAGGATATGGTAGGGTTGTGGATCGGAGGTAGAGCACCTACTGGAGGTCTTGGATTCAATCCCTGGGCTCCTCAGGCCCCTTCTGCACATGCAGAATAATGCACTTTCAATCCGACTGTGCGGAAGAGCAAAATCCACGTGCAAACCCATTGTGAAAGTGGATTGAAAGTGCATTATTCTGCATGTGCGGAAGGGGCCCCAGTTAAAAGAGAAAGCGATGCGTGAAATCCTGAAAGCTGGTATCAGCCACTCAGGGAGCACTGACTTTGATAGACCAATGCTCCAGCTCTATAAGGCAGCTTTACGTATTCATGTTTAGTATAAGCAGTAGCTTTCCAAAAGAAGAGTGCTGATTCCTTTGCAAAATAACATTTGCTTCCCTGTTGGTATTGCCCCGGGGTTGTTCTCATTCCTAAACATTCCCCAGTCTGATTTAATCTAGCACCATGATTCCTGGTCTTTATGTGATCCCTGATTGGCTGGGATCATTCATGTGAATGAAACCAAAAAGAAGATGTTGTTTCCTTTTTCTTGCATTATTCACATACATTGTCCCAGACAGTGATGGTGCTACATTATCAATCAGCCGGTTAAAGGCTGAGGGGGTGGGTGGAGGCACCGAACAGAAGTGTAACATTCACACAATGAAGCATTTTCTAACACAGTGGTTCTCAACCTGTGGGTCGGGACCCCTTTGGGGGTCAAACGACCCTTTCACAGGGGTCACCTAAGATTCTCTGCATCAGTGTTCTCCATCTATAAACTGGATCAATGTTAGGGTTGGGGGTCACCATAACATGAGGAACTGTATAAAAGGGTCGCGGCATTAGGAAGGTTGAGAACCACTACAAAACAGGTATTTTTTGATCCCAAAACCACAACTTGAGAACAGCCAGCAAATCTCCGACAGACATCGCCATGGGAGCAATTTATGCTCACCAAAATTCAAGTCAGAGGTTGAACTCCCTGCGAGGTATTCGTTTCGGCAGCAAACCCAGGTTGCACTGTTGAACGTGTGAAAAGATCTCTAACTTTTAGGCTCAGACGGAAAGACTTTGGCGTGCTCGGGGGGGGGGGGAATCGCTTTTGAGGAGACAGCCCCGCATTTAAAGTAATCAAGAATGATTCAAATGACAGGTTTGTGTGCTGTTTGTTAATTTACTCGAGATTCATTTCAGAGAACAGCTGGCAGTGTCCCAGCAGGAACGGAACTCACACACGCCTGCCTGCTGCCAGGCAGACGGGCTACGGGTACAGCTGTAGTTAAAATTCAGTCAACCTGATATTCCTGGCCACCGAAACAAATCTCTTTCAAAGTTCTCGGGAAGAAGACTCACCTGCCGAAAGCGCGGTGGAAGCAGTGGGGCGGCGTGGCATCGCCGGACAGTTTCGGCTGTCCCCAAACTTGTCAAGGAGTTGGCAAAAGGACACTGCCCGTAAGAAGATCGGCAAGAGATAATAGCCGTGGGCCCAATTAAATCATGCAGTTGGCGCGAGGTAATTATATTGATACCCAAGGGTTTCGTGGTGGGGGGCATACTTTCTTCTCCGTGGTTCTCTCGAAAGCGTGCGGCCTTTGTCTCTCACCTGATCCCTTTGAGCAAAGACAGACTGATGGTTGATACAATCCCGTCACCCCAATTCCATGCTTAAACCCAACATACCCGAAAACAAAATAGCTAAAAAAAGAAATCGGTGCCACAGAACCCAAATTTTACATCCAGGCAAGGTTACTCTAAGAATCATGCGCCGTTTCTTCAATGCGTTCATTTAGCATAATTGACTCCGCTTCCGATAATCCGATAAATCGATTATACTTCTGATAATCTGATTACTCAGCCTGTGGTAAAGAGCAGGCATGGACGTCTTTAAGCACAATTCTGCTGGAATTCTGCTGGAAGCCCTCTCACGGTCTGTGTGATCAAACGTACGTTGTGGATTCCATGTTAGGGATTTAATGCCAGGCACACACGTTCCCAGCCACGACAATGGTTCATGAAGACCGGTGGGGGGTGTCAAATCTTGACCCACACACCATTTTCTGTGCTGAAACAGCTCTAGCCGTTGGGGAAAACTAAGAGCTCTCCATCAATTTGTGCTGACCCCCTAATGAAGGCCAACAATAATTATCGCAGGGCCTTCTTTGGATCAGAAAAATAATACAGGACTCCAAATCAGGTCTGTGAGTATCTGAGACTGGGGCTGCCAATCCAGGTGATTCCTTGAATTCTCCAGACTACAAAAATCTGATCAGTCTAAGGCCCCTTCCGCACATGCAAAATAATGCATTTTCAAAACACTTTCACAACTGTTTGCAAGTGGATTTTGCCATTCCGCACAGCTTCAAAGAGCACTGAAAGCAGTTTGAAAGTGCATTATTCTGCATGTGCGGAATGAGCCTTTATTACAGTCATAGACCAGCGTAAGGTAGATAAGTTACAGCTGTTAAAAAGCCTAAAGGTATGTTAAAACAGGAGGTATATAGCTGAAGGAGTGTACAGCAAGAGATGGGAGCACCAGAAAAATATAGGAGCAGAACCCAAAAGCCAGCAAGGCGTAGTGGTTAGGAGCAGGTAGACTCCACTCCAGAGAACCGGGTTCGATTCCCCACTCCTCCACACGAGTGGCCGACTCTTACCTGGTGAACTGGATTTGTTTCCCCGCTTCTACACATAAAGCCTGCTGGGTGACCTTGGGCTGGTCACAGTTCTCTCAGAACTCTCTCATCTCCATCTGCCTCACAAGGTGTCTCTTGTGGGGAGAGGAAGGGAAAAGGAGTTTGTAAGCCACTTTGAGACTCCTTACAGGAACGAAAGGTGGGGTATAAATCCAAACTCTCCTTTTTCTAAAAAAAAGGGAAGGTAAGAACTTTGAGTGAGGCCAGGGAAGCATGGAAATTGACATATGGGACATTAATTATCAAATCACTGTATACTCTGAGATGCCAAACTTGAAGTTTAGACTACAGAGATCAGTTTTCCTAGAGACATGTCCTAATTGCTCTTTCTATGTTTTGTATGTATTCTGTTTTAATGATGTGTGTGTGGGTTGCAAAATGTGGGGGTTTTATCATGCATATTTTGAAGCTTTTGTTGCATTGCTGGGGCAGAAAGACAGGGTGTAACTTTGTTAAATACATGAAAATCAAAAATCATCTACAGAAACTTTTGATATTAGGTGATGATTGTTTGGTACCTAAGATCTGTTTGCTCAAATTTGACGATAATTTTCCTTCTGTTAACTTGGAGGTTTTATTTTTCAAAGATTTGGTTGAAGGGCGGAGACGCTTCCAAAACCAATTTCTTTGTTCCACGGGCGCTCCACCCCTTAGACAAGTCACGGCAGCCAAACCCATAACCAATCTATCAGCAGAGTTTAAAGCGGAGTCACTCTGGTAAGATGAGACGGTCTAGTAGTCTTCTTGCACTCACTGCAGCCTCCTCCCACTCTTGGAAAAGAATACTCTCTACGCAAGATGTTCTTCCCATAGGAAGGTTTCACTTTAGCAGTTGCAAGGTTACACAAGTCTATGCAATACAAGACTATAAGACTACACAGAACTCTTCAGCAAGAACAAAGTTGGACATACACACTCTGAACTTAGCCTCAATCTCAGAACTTAGCATATACAATGCAATGGTTCTTATACATCCAACAAGGATACCCCCCCCCTCTCCGGCAAGAGCCTCTCATTGGTCTAGAGTCACAGTTGAACTCACCAATCATGTTAAAGGTCAACTGTTGTTACTTCTTGTCCCTAGACTGACTGTCTCCGGCCTTTGAGTTGAGCAAACTTCTACTGACTAGAAAATGACCCTTTTGCGAACCTTTCTTTTTATACATATATCATGACTCAATTGGCACTAGGGTTGGTGTGAAACCCATTGCGAGTCTTTCATGTGTAAATTCTCGAAATAAAGAATGAAAAGAGCTCAGAAAAAAGGGTTCGAACCCTCTCCTAAATCTTCCAAATGTGAATGCTCTATGCAACAGAATACGGAATAACACTTAGCAGGCCTGGAGTGTCCTAATTTAAAAAGCAGGAGGGGAGGGTTGACATGGGATGTCTGAGTCTTTTCCGCACTTTCCCCATATTTGTAATCCTAGCCCTATTGCATTGCTTATTAGACCCCTTGTGTTGTTCAGTTCCGCTGCTTTATACCCCGTATATACCTTGCATCTCAGGTAAAAAAAATGGGTGAATAAATAATAAAGCACAAATAAATCAATCGTAAAGATAATAAATCAGGGGCTGACCCCCACTGTACTCATTTTCTGGCTATGGGCAGATTTTGTAGCTTCACATCATGCTGTAGTCTCTCCTTCCTTTGTCTGCCTCCAGCATCACACTTCCCAGCACCGTGGGCTGGGCCAACCTGGGTCTCCATCTCCTTCTCCGTTTGTTCAGTCTGCACACACCAGTGAAGACCCATGAATAATAAAAACGGCAATAACCTTCAGATTGTTCGTGTCTGCTCCAGTGGGCACCGCATGCGGGTACCCACTCATTGCTGCGGCTCTGAGTTCTGCCGTGCTTAAGGTGGTACCACAGATGGAGAAGGATTTAGCGTCCGTCTCCGTCCCATTTCCCTCTTCTTTCCAAGGTAAGGCCCCGAATGGCCCCTCATTTTTCTCCCCAAACTGGTTTCCTCTTTCCTTTGCCTTAAGTACAACCCACAGGTCCTCCCAACATAGGGGCAAGGGAGAGGTTTGTTGTGGGTCATCGTCGTTCAGTGTCCTGCTATCCCAACCCACCCACCTCTTCCATAGCAGATCGGGGTGGGGAGAAGAAGTATGAATGAATTACACTTATCAAGCAGCGTACTGTGCTCGAGTTCTGTTTGCATAGATGCATTTATCGCTTGATGACTTGGCCGTCGGCAACTCAGCATTCAGATTTGGTTCACTCACAGGCACTGTTCTCAGCTGGTAATTAGTGACTCAGCACTTAGAGCAGATTTTTGCTCAGGCATTTGTCGCTTGATGACTTGGTGGGCCATGACTGAGCACGTGGTCCTGGTTCAGACGCAGCCATTGCCTGATTATTCAGCAATCAGCGACTCAGCTTTTAGGCCTTGTAGTCATTCATCACTTGATCACCAGGGAATCAGCGACAGCATCTGAAACCAGTTCACTCAAAGCCACCTTTGTTAGCTGGCAATCGGTAACTTAGCACTTAGACCAGGTTTTCTCTCAGACATTAATTGCTTGTGACCTGGGAGCCTGGTGAAGGTGCGAAAACCTGCCTGCCAGGAGAAGGGACGTCGTGGCCAAATTTTGGAGGAATCGGTCCAGCCGTTTCGACATTAGGCCATCAGTAACAAATACACAGTGTCGTAGGAGGTTAAGAGCTCGTGTATCTAATCTGGAGGAACCGGGTTTGATTCCCAGCTCTGCCACCTGAGCTGTGGAGGCTTATCTGGAGAATTCAGATTAGCCTGTACACTCCCACACACGCCAGCTGGGTGACCTTGGGCTAGTCACAGCTTCACGGAGCTCTCTCAGCCCCATCTACCTCACAGGGTGTTTGTTGTGAGGGGGGAAGGGCAAGGAGATTGTAAGCCCCTTTGAGTCTCCTGCAGGAGAGAAAGGGGGGATATAAATCCAAACTCTTCACACACACACACACACACACACACACACACACACACACACACACACACACACGTGGGGACCATTACAGTTTGTAAAAATTGAATGAATGAATGAATATATATATATTGAATATATATATATTCATTCATTCATATATGTATATGTATATGTATATGTATATATATATATGAATATATATATATATATATTCATTCATTCAATTTTTACAAACTGTAATGGTCCCCACGTGCAGTCACTCCAATCTAAGTCTGCTGAAATCAACAGGCTTAAATCCAGACGACGACACCGTAAAACTGATATAATCTGAAAATGCTGCTAGTATTATTGGTTTAAAGTACTGAGAGATGACTGCGTTTTTCCCCCCCTGACTGTAATGTGTTTATTGATTTCTTTTCTTCTTCCCTTATATAGTGGCTCGAGTACCTGAGGTGGTGCGTAAATAATTTTAATGACTGCATAAAATCTGTTTTTTTAAGTTCAAGAATTGGGGGGGGGGGGACACCTCTGAATTCTCCAGAACATCTCCCACCGACTCGGCCTCCCTGCACTGTTGGCGGCGCCACGTAGTTCGCTCGCCGGTGAAACCGCCGCCTTTGCAAGCGACCGGCTGAATGGGAAAGCGTAATTGTTCCAATTTGAGGTGTTCAAAGCTATTAGATCCGTGTAGTTCCCCATCAAGATGTGTTTGTAGTAAATAGGGAACGTTTAGCCAAGTCGAGAGCTCCTCTAACGGAAAAGACAGCTCCTGCCTCTCTCAGCTGTCTGTCCCCACAGCGATGTTATTTAAAGTCAGGTTTGTAGGGGTGGGGGGGAGGAGAAGAAAAAGGGGAAAAAAATCAGTCGACAGCTTTGGTTTGGAAGCCGGAGGACAGGAAAAGTTAGAGATATTTATTTGACAGGGTCAAGGTTGGCGTTTTTCCTTTCTCTTTCCCCAGGTCCCATAGGTGTTAGACTGAGAGACATTTAATCGAGGGAGTAGCGGTTTCATATCTATAACAAAAATCAAATAATGCAAGATGATTTACTCCCCTTAGCAACCGGGGAGCTTACCCTTAGCAACCGGCCTAGCCTCAGGCAGCGGAGTAATCAGCTTGAAAATATTTCAATTATTGTGTTGATTTTAGTGGATTTGAGAAGCGCTGTGCGGAGAGACCAGGCGCATTTTGCCCGCGACCTGGAGAGGAAGATATTGATTTAAACAGGTGTCAGGAAGGAAAAGTGGAGTAAATTTAAATGCAGGGGGGAGGCTGGGAGGCCGTCGAATGTGGTTCGGCGCGGGGGTGACATTTTGTTCATTGCCTTGAATGGAAGTGACTCAACTGAACTAGAAATTTCACCTTGAAAATCATCTCCCATCGACACAATCAAGGGGGAAACGTTCGCCATCTCTTTTCCTCGGGCTGTCGAGGAAGGCGGGGAAGAGGGGAGCTGGCGACCGGAGCTGCAAGTCGAGGGGAAAGGAATGATAAAGCGGCATTTGCAAAGGCGGCTTGAGAAAGATGGGGACACAAGTGAAGAAGAAGAAGAAGAAGAAGAAGAAGAAGAAGAAGAAGAAGAAGAAGAAGAAGAAGAAGAAGAAGAAGAAGAAGAAGAAGAAGAAGAAGAAGAAGAAGAAGAAGAAGAAGAAGAAGAAGAAGAAGAAGAAGAAGAAGAAGAAGAAGAGGAGGAGGAGGAGGAGGAGGAGGAGGAGGAGGAGGAGGAGGAGGAGGAGGAGGAGGAGGAGTTTGGATCTATACCCCCTTATCACCAGTAGAAGACTCAAAGGGGCTTACAATCTCCTTTCCCTTCCCCCCCCCCACCACAAACACCCTGTGAGGTTGGTGGGGCTGAGAGAGCTCCGAAGAACTGTGACTAGCCCAAGGTCACCCAGCTAGCATGTGCTGGAGTGCACAAGCTAATCTGGTTACCCACATAAGCCTCCTGAGATTGCAAATGCCTTAACAGACCAGGTGCTCTGGAGCAACAGCCGCAGAAGGCCATTGCTTTGCCATCCTGCATGTGAGCTCCCAATGGCACCTGGTGGGCCACTGCGAGTAGCAGAGAGCTGGACTAGATGGACTCTGGTCTGATCCAGCTGGCTTGTTCTTATGTTCTTATGTTCTCCACAACTCAAGTGGCAGAGTGGGGAATCAAACCCAGTTCCCAAGATTAGAGCACACCTGCTCTTAGCCACTACACCCAACATGTTTGGGTCCCTGGCCTGGCTTATTTTACTACACTGGGCTACCATGGCATGAATCATGAGGTACATTCAAACCCCTCTTTGAAAAAGGTCAGTCAGGGTTACATGCAGAGTTTCTTAAGTGCCTTAAAAATATTCAGAACTTCAGAACTGGACCAGACTGGGATTCAACTGGACTGGCATCGGGTTCGTAAGAGGCCGACCAGAAACCATCCCAAGCAGGCCGTGCCAATGACGATCATACAGTTGCTTGCTCTCAGTAGTAAATTGTTCCATTCCTTTGGTTGTTCATGTGACTAATTCACACATTATATACAGTTCCCGAGTCTGCTGTATTCCCACAGAATTGGCAATTTTTGGCAAGAGAAATAGGTCTTTGACCAGCCTGCCGTTTGGTCCTTTAGTCTGAGCACCAATAATTTCCCGCAGCAGGAACGGAAACAAAACAGGCAACTTTACAAAATGAGAAGTCTTGCTTATAGCCGTCGAGGGCAATATAAATGATATTTTTACAAAGATCGATGTTTAACAGTCCAGGGTTTACTGTTTTTAACAAAAGCGGCGCTTAAATGCTATACTCTGATGCCAACAGAGAATTGGAAGTGGGCGATGGCAGGCACTAGGACCCAGCAAGAGCACTCAACATAAAGATCCAGGAAGATGTGGCAACTTTATCCACACATCTCCTGGGTTCTTTGTGTTGAAAATGGTATAGTAAGGAGCAGGGTAACAGCCTGTAAAGGACCTTTTTCAGGACCTTGGACAGCTCTGAGGTAGCACAGACTTGGCTCTGGCAGGAAACAAGGTACCACTGAATTTTTCAACTTTGCTCCTTCTCCGGGCAACATAAGCCCTTAAAACACAGATTCCACACTGCTCCAGAGAAAAGCCACAAGGCTTTTAAAAGAAAACATCCACATCTATTGACAAGCTACAGCTATTGACAAACTGGTATGGGTCCAGAGGAGGGTGACCAAAATGATAAATGGAATCCATGCCTTATGAGGAGCGCTTTAGGGAACTAGAAGAAGAAGAAGAGTTTGGATTTATATCCCCCCTTTCTCTACTGCAGGAGACTCAAAGGGGCTTACAATCTCCTTGCCCTTCCCCCCTCACAACAAACACCCTGTGAGGTGGATGGGGCTGAGAGAGCTCAGAAGAACTGTGACTAGCCCAAGGTCACCCAGCTGGCGTGTGTGGGAGTATACAGGCTAATCTGAATTCCCCAGATAAGCCTCCACAACTCAAGCGGCAGAGCGGGGAATCAAACCCGGTTCCTCCAGATTAGATACACGAGCTCTTAACCTCCTACGCCACTGCTGCTAGGTATGTTTAGTCTGGAGAGGAGATGGTTAAGGGGTGACATAGCAGCCATATTCCAATATTTGAAGGGATGTCATGTCAAACCACTTCTGCTTCTTGTTTGCCTTGAATGGGGGTCACCATGAGTTGCAGAGGCACAGAGGGGCAAAATGGCACCCAAGGCAAAATGGCACCAAGCCCCACCCCCTTCCCCCCAACCAGTTAAACTTACCTTAGTTTAGCTGGCTGCAAAGTGCAGCCAGCTGAAAAAGCCGCCTGGTGGGAACTACACTTCCCAGGAGACTTTGCGAACCCCAATTCCTGCTCGCAAGGTCTCCTGGGAAGTGTAGTTCCCACCAGGCGGCTTTTTCAGCTGGCTGAAAACTAAACTAAAGGGGGGAGCCAGGGGGAAGGGGGTTGTGAAGAGTTCAGGAACATTCTAAAAGTGACAGTTGGAGGCTGTGGCTCTCAACACAGAGAAAGGCGGTTAGTGGGGGAGGGTTTAACTGAAGCTGAAGCCCAGTTTGTTTTTCCTGAAGTTTTTTTAGTTAGTTCGTTAGAGCAACTTGTAAGCTTGCCTGTTACATGTAATAAACTACAAAAAGAAGAAGTTTCTAATGGACGGATTGTCTCTGAGTGTATTGAATCAATAACTAATTCAAGTAGAAGGGAACTGTGGATTTTCCACCTCTCACATGACCCACTGGCATGCGCCTGGTGAGCGGTACAGCCTCCGGCCCCCTTTAAGCTACGCCATTGAGTTGGAATCTAAGCAGAATCAGAACTTGGATGGGAGACCACCAAGGAAGGCTCTGCAGAGGAAGGCAATGACCAACCACCTCTACTTCTGCTTGCCTTGAAAGTCCCTTACTGGGGTCACCATAAGTCAGTTACAACCTCATGGCACAATCATACGTAGTTCTATCCCCTATAGCACAGACCAGAGGCGTATCTAGGAAAAATGGAGCCCGGAGACAACATCTGAATCCCCCCCCCCCCTGCAGGCACCCAGGACTACCGCCCAGAGCCCAGGTCTACCGGCTGAAGCCCGCACTGGTGTCTAGGGCCTGGAGATCGTGCCAATGTCCAGGTCTACTGCCTGGAGCTTGAACCAGCATCCAGGTCTACTGGAGTGATGTTACTTTAACAACATAGAATCATAGAGTTGGAAGAGACCCCAAGTCCAACCTCCTGCAATGCAGGAATGCCCAATCAAAGCACTCTTTAGAAACCTCCAAAGAAGGAGACTCCACCACACTCCGGGGTAGTGCATTCCACTGTCGAACAGCCCTGACGGTCAGGAAGTTCTTCCTGATGTTTAGGTGGAATCTCTTTTTCCTGCACCTTGAATCCATTATTCTGTGTCCTAGTCTCTGAGGCAGCAGAAAACAAGCTTGCTCCCTCACCAGCATGACCTCCCTTCAAATATCTAAACAGGGCTATCATGTCACCTCTTCACCTTCTCCGTTCCCCTGGAGAAAATGGATGCTTTGGAAGGGGGGGCAGTCTATGGCATCGTGCCCCCCTGAGCTCCATGTCCATCCCCAAATCTCCAGAAGTTTCCCAACTGGATCTGGCAACCATGACTACTCTCCATCAGGTTTTGGGGTGTCCCAGGGCTATCTCTACAAGGTACAGTGGAAAGAAGAGACATGCTCACATCCACGGTGACCAGACAAGAGGTTTCTCACACATGAAGAAAACTGCTAGTTTGTCCCCCAATAACAGGGTTTGTCACCAAGTGACAATTGCCGTTCAGTCTTCCGAGTGGCTCTTTTGGCCGGGCCTTCTTTAAAAGAATACATATATGCTGCCTTTTGCAAACTGGGTTCTCCGTGCGGGAAGTGCATCAACATCTCAGTTCTTAGCGCCGTGACAGTTTTATCCGCCGGGCCGCCGATAACCTGACTTACGAGTCGGACGGGCGGCTTCAGACGGATCAGCCGCGGGCCTTGTTTTCTTGCGCTCGCGGTGGCGCGCCGGTGACAGTTTGTATACAAAGCACTTATCACCTGCTTTCCAGTACGATAAGCAAATAGTCGGTGGTGTAAGGGTGACCCAGGCAGTGCTACTGCTTGATAGAATCGATACTGGTGGGAAAAAATAAATGTCACAACTGCTGGGGTGGGGGAGGGTTTGCTTCCTTTCTTTATCACATGGGCCTTCCTTGTCGATTTGTGTCTTCAACCACACCACTCATGACCCTGGGGGTGTGATTATTGGGAGAAAGACTTCCTATCCCCACTTAGGTTTAGAAGTCGGGGAGTCTAGCTGCGTTCGTCCCATGGTGGTGATACAAAATAACTGCAAAGTGTTGGGGCAAAGATTATCTGACTGTCGAGCTGTCCACTCTAGGGTGGGAAATCCCTAGAGCCGTGGTGGCGAACCTTTGGCACTCCAGCTGTTATGGACTACAATTCCCATCAGCCCCTGCCAGCATGGCCAATTGGCCATGCTGGCAGGGGCTGATGGGAATTGTAGTCCATAATAGCTGGAGTGCCAAAGGTTCGCCACCACTGCCCTAAGACTTGGTGGTCGAGAGGGTGGGGGTTATTTATTTATTCAAGATCGCCCAGCAGGAATGTAGGAGTGGGGAAACAAATCCGGCTCACCAGATAAGAGTTTGCTGCTCATACGGAGGAGTGGGGAATCAAACCCGGTCCTCCAGATTAGAGCCCACTGTTTTTCATCATTACATCATGCTGCTCTACACCGCTGCACCACAGCCGCACCGCTCGGCATGTGAGAGGTTCTGGGTTCAAATCCTGACATTCCTAGCTCAGTAGGAGAAATGACAACTCTCTCCATGAGAGTCTGGGTGGTCACTGCTAGTCAGAGGAGTCCATCGTGGTCTTGATAGGCCAAGGGTAAGGGAATTTCATTTGGGTTCACTGACCTCCTCTTCTAAAAGATGGCCCACCGTCAGTTCAGGAAATACTTTTAAAAGGAAAAAAAATCAGTCAGACAGGTTTGTGGATTTACAGGTCTGGTCACCTGACTGGGCCCCAAGAAATAGCAGAGCTGACTCCATATGGAGAACTCTCTCTGTGTGAAGTTATCAGACATTCTTTTGCTGGCAATGTGTTTCATGAATTTATTTAATGAATTCTGTCCAATGGGGCCCAAAGCAACTTTCTACCTTCTCTCCATTTTACCCTCCCAGCAATCCTGTGAGGTAGGCTAGACTGAGAAAGTATGACTGGCCCAAGGTCTCCCAATGAGATTCCGTGGCACAAGTGGGAATTCGAACCCAGGTCCTTCAGATACTAGTCTGACACTCTGAAAGGCTACCCCATATTATGGCCCAAGGTGGCTGCTCACACATGTGAAATGTAGACCAGTGGTTAGAGTCACAAACATACGAGCAAGAACCAGTTCACGGAGGCCCTACCACAGTGGCGATATTTGGCACATTCACCAAACGAAAGATAACTTTAGACAGGGATTCCTCAAAGCCGACTCATACATTCAGCTGTCTCGGGAATCAACCGTGTCACTCGCCCCCCCCCCCTCGCTGTCTCAATTTTCTCATCCCTGGAAATTTCTCCCTTACTGATCAAATGACCAGAGGAAATCGTTTCTCTCTCTCTTTCTCTCTCTCTCCGTCCCCTTTTTACACTTATAAGTTCTCACTTATTTGGGCTCCATTTCAAAAGTGGCATTTCGGCCCTTATCGCTCGCCATTTCTAAATGGGCCTATCGCTCCCCGTTCAAAAGGCTCGGCTCATTTCAAAAACCCTCTCGGAGGAACGAGAAAACGGCGAGTGATCTTCAGACAGTTAAGGGCCGTGCGTTATCTTCAAAGCGGGGAAGGGTATTTCTCTTCTCTGCAACAGCCCTTGTCCTATATAATCAACTCTCCCCTTGGCTTCGGCTCTTAATGTTCCCGTTGCTTGTGTGTGTGGGGAAAACAATTAATTAAGGTGGAGGGGTTCAAACGATATGCTTGGGTTAGGAGAAATTGGGGCCCTACAGGCCTTCTTGACTTGCCCTTGCGACCGCTCCAGAGAGGGCAAAGAGAGGGATGCTGCGAATTTTGCGCCGGACATTTTTCGACGGTTGAATTTACCACAAGTGACTCTCGGTCATGGGCCGATCACCAGGTCTGTGCGGTTTGGCACTGAGCACTGCAAACGCCAGTCCAACAGGTAAGCAATTTTTTTAAAATCTGCCATGAACATTGTGAAGGATGACTGAGATGAAGACTGAATGGTGGGTTTCTTCGGGACTTTCTCTGAAGAAACCATCATAACAACAAAAGTTGTATCGGTGAAATGACATGCCTGTAATTGCTCAGAACAATACTATTTGTAACAGAATCATCTACCACTGTTTATGTCCAGAAATACTTATGTTAATTCATAAGGGGGGGGAGAAGAAAAAGAAGAAGAAGAAGAAGAAGAAGAAGAAGAAGAAGAAGAAGAAGAAGAAGAAGAAGAAGAAGAAGAAGAAGAAGAAGAAGAAGAAGAAGAAGAAGAAAAAGAAGAAGAAAAAGAAGAAGAGCGAAGGCTGAGACGACGAGCGACGACAGGCATCGACTGACGGTGACATTTGTGAAGCGGCTTGACGGCGAAGAAGAAGAAGAAGAAGAAGAAGAAGAAGAAGAAGAAGAAGAAGAAGAAGAAGAAGAAGAAGAAGAAGAAGAAGAAGAAGAAGAAGAAGAAGAAGAAGAAGAAGAAGAAGAAAAAGAGCTGGATTTATATCTCCCCTTTCTCAAAGGGGCTTACAAACTCCTTTCCCTTCCCCCCACAACAAACACCCTGATAGGTGGGTGAGGCTGAGAGATCTCCAAAGAACTATGACTAGCCCAAGGCCACCCAGCTGGCATGTGTTGGAGTGCACAAGTTAACCTAGTTCACCAGATAAGCCTCCACAGCTCAAGTTGGCAGAGCAGGGAATCAAACCCGGTTCTCCAGATCAGAGTGCACCTGCTCTTAACCACTACACCAAAAGACCATCCCTGGTAGGTAACATATATCCTGCTAACCATCTATGTTAGTTGAAGATTTGGATCTAGCATATGAATGGGAGTGCCTGATCTCCTTCAAAACAGGATTACATCCGGATTCCCGTCTTTGGATTTGTTTGGATTTCCATTATCAGGACTGTTTGGTAACTCCCAGATTCTCTAGACGGACTTGAACGGATTTATATGGACTATGATGTCACTGTTATTTGGCAAACAGGCTTTTCAATCTAAGAACTGCATGGACTTATTGTACATTTTATATATATTACCATTTGAACTTACATATTAAATAATACGTGTGTATCTATTTAGAAACAGTATGCATTTCCTTATTCATCATTTAATAGCGATTTGGGTTTCCTTTGCCCTTTATTGTATGTGGAGGAAAACCAGCCACTGCCCACAACAGCTGCCTATTTGGGGTCCTATTTTTTGTCAGTCTCCTCATCAGCAACTTTAGCTTCTCTGCGCCTCTCGCCGCCTTGATGGAAATTTCAGCGGATGTCCGCAACGGCTGCCTGTTTCGGGCCAGCCAGCGGGCTTTGTGTTTGTTTCACCTTCGGCAGCCAAATCTTGTTGCCAGGATGTAAGTAAATACTCCGGGACGGTTAATTAGAAACATCCTTCCGCAAGGTTGCGAGTCTCTTTGCCAGTCACGGGGGCATGAGCCAATGTTTCCTTAAATCATGTTGCATTACAAACAAGTGTGCTCTTTCCAGGAGCTTAGGAACCGAACAATGGCTGAACGGTGTCCTCATTTTGCCTTTGAGCCATCGCTCTCTCCTTTTCATTTCATGGTCAGTTTTCAACTCCCGAAGTCTTGGCTGGGCACGGGGGTGGTTTTCTTTTGTGCTTGAAATAGCTGCCACTTTGGCAGGGCTTTGCCATGCGGCCGTCGCGAGCCCTAATTTTATTTTTTTACCAACTTCCCAACCAAGCGTTAAGTCGGAAATTCGTTTCTCATTATACAACTCCCAACGCTGCAAAAAAAAGGGAAGGGAGCGAAGAGAACTGTTCTCGGCCAGGTCTTATGACCCCTTTCTTCAATGCCCATTTTTGCTGAAAATCTGGATTTGGAACGCAAACGCTTTCGGAGTGCCAAAGGCCCATTCAGGGTTGGAAAAAATGTTTGCACAGCATTTGTCTTCCTTACCGGGTGGCTCATCCTGGAAAAAATGAACAGAGAATCCTGGTAGCCAATAATAACTCCTTCCTTGCTTGGACAGAAAGAGGCCTACAGAGATAAATGTAAGATACTACACTTAGGCAGAAAAAAATGAAATGCACGGATATAGGATGGGGGACATCTGGCTTGCGAACACCACACGCGAAAGGGATCTGGGAGTCTTACTAGACCACAAACTGAACGTGAGTCAGCAGTGTGATGCGGCGGCCAAGAAAGCCAATGCAATTCTGGGCTGTATCAATAGGAGTATAGTGTCTAAATCGAGGGATATAACTGTACCTCTCTATTCTGCATTGGTTAGACCTCACCTGGAATACTGTGTACAGTTCTGGGCACCGCAATTCAAGAAGAACATTGACAAGCTGAATCAGGTCCAGAGGAGGGCAACCAAAATGGTCAACGGTCTGGAATCCATGCCCTACAAGGAGAGACTTAGGGAGCTGGGGATGTTTAGTTTGGTGCAAAGAAGGTTAAGAGGTGACATGATAGCCATGTTTAGATATTTGAAGGGATGTCATGTTGCTGAGGGAGCAAGCTTGTCTTCTGCGGCTTCAGAGATTAGGACCAGGAGTAATGGGTTCAAGTTGAAGGAAAAGAGATTCCACCTAAACATCAGGAAAAACTTCCTGACCGTAAGGGCTGTTCGACAGTGGAATGCACTACCTTGGTGGTGGAGTCTCCTTCTTTGGAGGTTTTTAAAGAGAGGCTGGATGGCTGGATGTCAGGAGCACTTTGATTGTGTGTTCCTGCATTGTGGAGGGTTGGACTTGATGGCCCTTGGGGTCTCTTCTATGATTCTATGGTTCTCTCTCTTCTTCTAGGTCTGCCCAGCTCCTCTGCCCGTTTCATTCCTAAACCAAATATTTTATTCTCAAAAAAAAAGAGAGAGCAAATTTTCCAGCAACGTTGCAAAATATTCCTCTCCCCACCTTTTTACCTCCTAACAAGATGTTACCTTCTGAGTCATCTTGGAGATCTTTCACAGGTAATATCAAGACAATGCCTGAGCAAGTTGTTTACAAAAGGAAAAGTCTATGTGAGTTAGCCAACTCCAGCCGCTGCAGACAATTTTGAAGCTGCAACAACAAGTTAAGATGCTGGGCGTACTCAGACTTGAATGAGAAACTCCCATTGGAAAGCCGGGGCCTAGTTTAGCCAGCCCCTGTAGGTTGTGGGGAGGTTGGAACTCAAAGCCTTTCTCCTGTACAGGAAGGAACAGAGATGTGCAAATGCGATTAGCCGGAAGTACAGATCATCAGGACTGCGGAAACACATCTGGTTCACTAGATAATCCTCTGCCACGCAGGTAAAGGAGTGGGGAGTCAAACCCGGTTCTCCAGATTAGAATCCACCTGCTCTTAACCACTACACCAGAAAACAAGAGAGACACTTGTCATCTACAGGGTATTTAATTCAGTACCTCGGACAGCTCACCATCAAGCCAGGCCAAACCGACAGGCCTGCCTTGGTCAAAGAAGACGGTCGACTTTTCCCAATACGGCCCGGCTCAGATAAGATCTTATCAATTTCATAAACAGCCCCGAAATCGTTCTGTCTCGCCTGGTTCGCTCCGTTGTCCAACGCACCGCGCCAGATCTGCGGCAATCTTCCCTTTGTGTTAACCCGCGGCGTTGCTTTTATTACAATGCTTGTCTTTTAGCATATAATAAAATGAAACGACAGGGCAGCCGTGCCCTGGCCGGCTTTAATCTTTGGACCCGCATAAAGACCAAAAGAAAGAACGGCTATTTAAGCTGCATCGCCGAGCTCTGCTGCTTGACCCCGTCCCAAACTTGAAACTGGCATATGCTTGAGGGTTTCTTCCAGTTGTTTCTACCACTGAAGTTGGGAGCTAGACCTGGGGCAGTAGTTGGGGCGCTGGACTGTGGTCTGGGAGACCTGTGTCTGAATCTTCACTCCAACACGAAAACTCTCCAGGTGAGCTTGAGCCACACACTCTCAGCCTGGCCTTCCTCACCAGGTTGTTGTAAGGATGAAGAACAAATGGTGCGGAGCGCCACCAGCTCCTTGGAAGTTGGACAGGATATTAACGTGTGCCGAATAAATACTGAATAGAAAGGTGCTGAAGAAATAAACGCCAGATAAATGGCAGAATGAACTGACCCACTGGAGTGTGCTTTAGCAGCTTTTGAGATGGTCGACAGAGAGGAAGTGTGGTGTAGTGGTTAAGAGCTGTGGATTCTAATCTGGAGAACCGGGTTCGATTGCCCTCTCCTCCCCGTGAGCGGTGGATTCTTATTTGGTAAACTGGATTTGTTTCCTGCACGTGAAGCCTGCTGGGTGATCTCGGGCTAGTCAGTTCTCTCAGAACTCTCTCAGCCCCACTGTAAGGTTGTGGGGTGATATTTGTTCTCTTCTCCTCAGCCACGGCCTTGGCAACATTCCATGGACTGGGCTACGTGCCCGGGAGGACTGTTATCAGTAACCTTTGCTGTCTGTGCTTATCATATGCGTGTGAAGTCTTACTTTCTGTTTGTGTGAGAACCGGGTTTGGAGTTTGGGGAAGGTTGTCTTATGGGCCGTGGGAGGGGGCAGAAAAGCTCGTAAAAGCAGCGGTTTGGCGGGAAAGGGTCAAAGTCCGCATTCCGTGTATTGCGCATCATGGAAGTTTAAGAATAAAGAACTTTTCAAGTTACTTTGATTCTAGTCCTTTCAGGTTCCTTACACCCACCTGCCTCACAAAGTGTCTCCCTTATGCCTTCTTTCCTTTTAATATTTACACTCTTATCCCATACCCTTTATTTTCCCGTACCTTTTCGTGTTCCCAATTGGCTTCTGCCAGTAGATTTATTTAGACAGATATTTACATTTTAATATATTTCATCCATTTAATTGTATCTTATTTACCTTATGTAGGTCTATGACTGTAATAAAGATTGATTGATTGATTGATTGATTGATTGATTGATTGATTGATTGATTGATTGATTGATTGATTGATTGATTGATTGATTGATTGATTGATTGATTGATTGGAGTGACAATGTGTTCCACTGACTTCACATACAGTGTCTCAGCACTTTCCTGACTGACAATTCTGTCCTAGTTGTCCTCACTAGATAGCACGTATGCAGAGCTAAGCCAAAGGAGGAGGAAATAAAAGGAAGGGCCACCATTCCAAAACATCCCAGCCCGGAGCATGGATTCACTCAGAGACACAACGGTCAGCCTCCACTTCGGGAAGGTGGGAGTCTTTAATTTTAATCAGTTTCTCTCTCGCCACTGTCTTGCAGTTCTCATCACATTCAGGGATCACACCAGCAGGGATGATGGTGAACGAGGACCACTGTTTATATTTTGGCCTTGGGCCTGGGTGATGAAGGGAAAACTGTCCTTCTGCGAAATGCACCGTGTGCCGTCTATCACTGTGAGCCTGGGTTAAAGGGAAAAGGCCTGAATGGCAGAAAGGATCCATAACTTCCCAGCTGCCCTGGTGACCTCAGCATCTGTAGAAGCTCTGTTGCCTTCACCCCCTTAAGGAGCTGCAATAGCAGTTCTATAAATACCACACATGTTGTTTTTCCATGATCTAATGCGCTGTGTCGGTTTTTCACAACTTCCCAGCCACGTGGAGATTAGCAGTGGGATAGTGGTTAAGAGCAGGTGAACTTTAATCTGGAGAACTGGGTTTGATTCCCCGCTCTGCCACTTGAGCTGTGGAGGCTTATCTGGGGAACCAGTTTAGCTTGTGCACTCCCACACACGCCAGCTGGGTGACCTTGGGCTAGTCGCAGTTCTTCGGAGCTCTCTCAGCCCCACCTACCTCACAGGGTGTTTGTTGTGTAGGGGGGAGGGCAAAAAGATTGTAAGCCCCTTTGAGTCTCCTACAGGAGAGAAAGGGGAATATTCTACTCCTGGGTGACATTCATTCAGTTCTGACCCATCTGAACTTTCCAAGTTTTACATCGAGGAATGAAATTTCACAGCCCAGCAGGACTGTCATGTAGGAAAGCTGAAGACCGGCAGTGTGGGCTAGTGGTTACAGTGTCGGATCTGGGAGATCCAGGATCGAATCCCTATTCCTCCATGCAAGCTTTGGGCATCCTTGGGTGACTCTCAGGCCCCTTCTGCAGCTGCAGAATAATGCACTTTCAATCCACTCTCACAATTCTTTGCAAGTGAATTTGGCTATTCTGCACAGCTGCAAAGTGCACTGAAAGTGGATCGAAAGTGCCTTCTTCTGCAGGTGCGAAAGGAGCATTCATTGAAAATGCTGGGGGGAAGAATTAGGACTAATCAAAGGAAACACTTCTTCACGCAACGTGTGAGTGGTGTTTGGAATATGCTGCCACAGGAGGTGGTGATGGCCACTCACCTGGACAGCTTTAAAAGGGGCTTGGACAGATTGATGGAGGAGAAGTTGATTTATGGCTACCAATCTTGATCCTCCTTGATCTGAGGTTGCAAAGGCCTTAGCAGACCAGGTGATCGGGAGCAACAGCCGCAGAAGGCCATTGCTTTCACATCCTGCATGTGAGCTCCCAAAGGCACCTGGTGGGCCACTGTGAGTAGCAGAGAGCTGGACTAGATGGACTCTGGTCTGATCCAGCTGGCTTGTTCTTATGTTCTTATGTTCTTATGAGCCTCGGTCTCACCTGTCCCATAGGGTGGTTGTCAGGGTAAACAGAGCTCGACGTAAGCCACTTTGAGGACACGCTGGGGGAAAAGGTACAGCATAAATAGAGCAAACAAATAAATAAGCCCAGTGGTGGAAATTGCCGTCAGGTTCCAGCCAACCGTGGGATTTTCAAGGCAAGAGACATATGCGTGTAGTTTTCCTTTGCGTAAGAGCCCTGATGGTCTCCCATCTGAACTCTAACCAGAGCCAACCCAGCTGAGCTGCCAAGATCTGACACTAATCTGGGCCATCGGAGCCACAGCAGAGACAAGTTTGCCATCGCCTACTTCTGGGTAGCAATTCTGGACTTTCTTAGTGGTCCCTCATCCAAATTCTAACCAGGAATGACCCTGCTCGGCTTCTGAGCTCTAATGAGCTTGGGAGAGCCATCCGAGTTGGGGCTCAAAACTGGCCACGTTGGTTGCGTGGATAGCCCAATTTTTTTTCCGGAACAGCTGGGATAACATTGAGCGAACCTCTGGCCCTATTGCAAACCAGTTTCCCTAGACGCGCGGTGAAGCTGGTCCCAGTCCAGGGCTGAAACCCCCCCCCCCCTCCCTGGGCAGCCGCTCGGCCCTGTTATTCTTTGACAGACAAAAAGACAGCTGGGGAGAAAAAAGTCATCAGCGATTCCGTCTTGTCTTTCTGCTTTAACTACCTACCGACAAAAAAAATATTTTGCTCGTTTGCTCAAATATTTAAGAGCAATTTGACAGCGCGCCAGATGTCGAAAAGTGGTTCGGGAAGCACAGCCGTCGAGTTTTGATAAACAAAAGGGAGGCACGCCCAGCCGTCGCGACTGACGGGCACGGGTTCCCGTGCCGGCTTAGCTAGCGATCGCATATGGTAGCCCACATGTTCCAATTCTGGATCAACCCTCTCTCGTTTGTTCGTGTTTCGATCCCCTTGTCAGTTTGGAGGGGAACAGAATGAGAAGTGGGTAGAAAGCGCTTATCGGGGCACAGGGTGGGCTGATTTCCCCTGAACTTTTCCCAGGGGTTCTTTGGAAGCACGTTCCACCTGGTGTAGCCTCAGCAGTCCACGGTTTTCTCTGAAGGTGGTACTTTGCCTCCCTTTTCAGCTCCCAATCTGAAAATAAGTTGGGATGAAGACCCCCTTCTCTCATGAGTCCCAATGGCCTCCCTACCCCACACTTAAGCCAAGGGTCCCCAATGAGGCCCTGTATGCCCCATAAGTCCCACAGACATTTTTGGGGGAACCCACCCAATGCTTTGAGCAGCCCCAAGTGGGGCTTTCAGCCAGCAAGACTCCTGGCCGGCCATCGAAGATTCGGATTGGATTGGCCAATTTTTAAACATGTGACTCCGCCAGCAGCTCCCGCTGAAGCACAGGGGTCTTTGCAGTGCCTGAAGGTAAGCTGGGGCAGCCATTTTGTGGCTGGCTCCGCCTCCTGTGGCAACCATTTTGTGGCTGTGCTCCCCAGTCAGAATTTCAAAGTTGCCTGCGGGCTCCAATAAGTTGGGGACTCGGCTCTAAACACTATACCGGCGTGGTGGCGAACCTTTGGCACTCCAGTTGTTATGGACTACAATTCCCATCAGCCCCTGCCAGCATGGCCAATTGGTTCGCCACCACTGCTATACCGCCTTGGCTCTCATCTGCGCCTAGCCTTGCTGTGCAACTTCGGCCAGACTTACCTAACCAGACCGGAGGTGTCTTGCCAGCATCCCGGGCAGGGATATTTCACATCACTGCTGCCATATTCTGTAACTAGAGATGCCAGAGACTGCAGTTGTATGCCGAGCAGATGCTACGTTCCTGATCCACATCTGCATGCTTTCCCCCAAATATGCTCAGCATTTGGGGAGGGGCTGGAGAGGAGGACCCCCAAGGGCGTTTTCTCGCGGATCGCTTCCCTGTGGCTCCGTACAACACACCAGCACTCCACCTGGAGACAAACCCAACCCAAATTGGAAACTGCCACGATTCTCTACTAGGAACACCCAAAGGGGGGGGTGTCGCTCTTCCGCCACACCTTGACGGCACGTTGCACCTACCAGTCAAGCGTCAACCGGTCGAGTTTGCTGTCTGAAGCACCCCAAAGGCCTGCTCTGGAATCAAACTCCGCGTTCCCCTCGGCAGACTCCTGTGAGTCCGTACACCAAGGAAACAGAACTGTTTACAGAATATAAAAAAGCCAGTAAAATGGGGCTCCGAGGGGCCTCCGTAAATGATTATGCTAATTAGATCCCAAGCAATTCAGCGGCGCTCGGAAATTTTGAATTAGGGTTTTTAGTGTGATTACAGATAATATTAAAATTCTATTAGTCGCTGCCGAAGGATGCGACGGGATAGACTAGCAGTGGGGGCGAACTTATGGCATCTGGAGTGCCACAGGTTCGCCACCACGGGGATAGAGGGACTGGCCTGGACGATCGGGAATCGGGTCCCTGGGTTGGATCCGACTGGCTGTTCCGCTGGCAAAGAAAAAGGGGCGGTCCGTTTGAAGCAGCTGGCTGGGCTTGTGGTCACAGGATTGGCATGGAAAAAAACTATATGTAACTGACAGTTTAGTTGAGGAAGAAGAAGGAGGAGGAGGAGGAGGAGGAGGAGGAGGAGGAGTTTCGATTTATATCTCCCTTTTTCTCCTGTAGGACATTCAAAGGGGCTTACAATCTCCTTGCCCTTCTCCCTCTCCCCACAACAAACACCCTGTGAGGTGGGTGGGGCTGGGAGAGCTCCGAAGAACTGTGACTAGCCCAAGGTCACCCAGCTGGCATGTGTCAGAGTGCACAGGCTAATCTGAATTCCCCAGATAAGCCTCCGCAGCTCAGGCGGCAGAGCTGGGAATCAAACCTGGTTCTTCCAGATTAGAATGCACCTGCTCTTAACCACTACGCCACTGCAGAAAGGGGACTGCATAGGGTTGCCAGTCTCCAACAGGGGCATGGAGATTTCCCAGACAACAGAAACAGTTTCCTAGAGAAAACGGCAGCTTTGTAGGGGGAAATTCTATGGCAATTGTACCTGGATAGGGCCCATACCTTCCCCCAAACTGTGCCCTTCCAAGCCTCCGTTCCCAGGCCTCCAGGAATTTCCTAGCCTACAGATGGAAACTCTGCAGCGTGGTGTAGTGGTTAAGGAAAGGTGGACTCTTGAGAACCAAGTTCAATTCCCCACTCCTCTACATGAGCAAGAAGCTGGTCAATATCCACTTAGTTCTCAATATTTGTGGCTGGCTCTTAGTTCTCTTCCTTCCTTCCTTCCTTCCTTCCTTCCTTCCTTCCTTCCTTCCTTCCTTCCTTCCTTCCTTCCTTCCTTCCTTCCTTCCTTCCTTCCTTCCTTCCTTCCTTCCTTCCTTGTTGTAGAAAGCTTCGTCTGGGCCCTAGAGCCCGCCGAGCCCTGCTTCCCTCCTTATCCATTTGAAAGTTTGAAAGTAAAAACACATTTTGGCATAAATGTTCTTGCATCAAAGTACCATGTTCGATAATGCACAAAATAAAGGTTTTGACAAAGGGCAGGGAGTACAATGAATGACAAGTCTCATATTCGGGGCTATATTCTAATATTCCAATACAGAAATCCCTTTGTAGATTGCTCTACGTGCCTGACAAGTTTTACACCTGGCCGTTGTCGCCTTCTTCTGTTTCATCCCCTATAACCCCATAACTGTCTAGGACAGGGGCTGCAACCTGCGGCTGTCCAGATGTGCATGGACTACAAATCCCATCAGCCCCTGCCAGCCAATTGGCCATGCTGGCAGGGGCTGATGGGATTTGTAGTCCATGAAGAGAGCCGCAGGTTGCAGACCCCTGGTCTAGGACAAACTGACCCTTTCAATGTAGGGGAAATTTCCTGATCGGCCACCTCTTTGGTTGGCCCATTACACAGGCAGTGTTTTCTTAGTGGTCATTGGGGGGGGGGGTGTCCCTTTTCTGAAGGCAGAAAGCTTTTTGTTTTGTTTTTAAAAAATCAATTTAAGAAGCGCCGTGAGTCGGGGGCAATGAAAAGGTCTTTTTGTCCGCTATCTGCCGAGCAAAATGAGGGAATTTGGTAGAGTAACAGATGGCATTTCTTGTCAAGGGGGCAAAAGGAAAGATTTGTAAATCCTGGATGTTAATTCAGAAAAACAGAAGGCAGCCACGTGTGTTTAGTGTTTGTGCAAACTATACATGTGTTTTCGGGAGTAATATGTTTTTCCCTGAAATCCCATGAGGGTGGGGCAGGGGATGGAAGAAAGGGGAAAGCACAGTTAAATATGGAAGCGATTTTGACATCGTAGATTGGCATTGTTCTGGGGCATAGCGATATCTTTGCCTGGGGGGCCCAAAAATCCTAGAGCCTTTTTATCTGCAATTTTGATAAGCTTAAGAACCCTCCTGGATCAGACTGGATCAGACCTGACAACCTATTTCCTGCAGGTCAAACTGATACCGCCCAAGATCTACAAACAATATCCAAAGTCAGCGTCTTACCTTAGGGCTCTACCCCCCAACAATCAGCGTTCAGAGATATACTGCTTCCAGATACAGAGGCTCATCTAAGCCTGTTACAGGTTTCTTTTCCATTAATTTTTATAAAGCCATCTGTGCGGAGATATGTCATTATGCCTTATGGCAGTGAGTTCCGTAGGTTAACTGTGTTGTTACGTGAATAGGCATTTTCTTTGGTCTGACCTCAATTTTTTGTCCCTTTTAAAATTCAGCTTGTCATCAGGCAAATTTCTCCTCCCCTTAATTTTTCTCTCAATTGTTTCTACTTCAATTTTGCTTTAACCTTCCGAGTACCTCTTTGGTGAGAATAAAGATATATAAGGCAAAGAACTTTGAATCCATCTTCCTTTCCTACTCTTGTTTCTGCCTCTGCCGCGATAAATTCTTAATGAGCACCTGTTACAATGTTAATGGAAGTAAGATCTGTCTGTAAATAAAGAAAATTTAATAACTTAACAAGCTGGATTAAAATTCCCAACCTGGGCCAGGCTAATCTAATGCCAAACACCAAATAGTTGCCATCTAAGCAGGAAACTCGGTTAATTCATTCACCTCGGTGTACTTTTCCCGCGATAATTAATATTTTAAAAATTTATAAAACCCAAACGGTGGGTTTGATTGTAACAAACAAAATATCTGTCTTTAATTTACTGTGAAAGGTTGGGGCCGAATCCCCTTAAACGATGCTAAACTGTAAGTTGCCAGGTTCCGCGGAGGACTCGACGGTGTTTAACTTAGTTGGTATTCGTTATATCCCCGTTCTTTATAATTGTGTTTCAAATTACAGTTGATCGGCGATTCTGTAGCGGGCTGGAAATACGCAATGAGAACATTGTTTCTGCTAGGGAAAACACAGCGCGCACCCTCCCATAAATAACTTTCAAAGGTATGTCCTCTGGACATTGAGGGAATATTAACATTTTGACAAATAGAGGCTGTTACATCTTACAGTACGGCAAAAGTTATTTAAGGGAAACCAATCGGAGTTGCTGCATACAAAAGGCACATCTCTCCAGGGTAACCATTCGCAACTACTGGCCAATATATTACCGCTGTTTACACTTTAGAACTCGGGTGTCCAACTTCCCACGGGTGGGTCAGATCCGACCCTCAAACCCCCTTTATCGAGACACGCTCAAAAAATATTTTTCACGATTCCATTTGTCAGGAAAAGAAGTCGTGAATAGGGCCCCTTCCACACATGCAAAATAATGCACTTTCAATCCACTTTCATAATTGTTTGCAAGTGGATTTTGCTATTCTGCATGGTAAAATCTAAAGTGCATTGAAAGTGGATTGAAAGTGCATTATTCTGCATGTGCGGAAAGGGCCTGTGCGTGTTAATTTGATTGCACTGATGGTCTTTTCCAAGGATGCCACGAATTTTATGGCAAATGTGTTCGGCGTTTAAACTTTGGCTATCTGAAGGGAACCCATCGCTGGGTCTTTTCGGTCCAGCACCGAACGACTCAAAAAGCCATCGAACAGGTTTGCGGTGGGGTTTTTTCCAAATGTGTAACAGACTTCATAAGAACATAAGAACATAAGAACAAGCCAGCTGGATCAGACCAAAGTCCATCTAGTCCAGCTGCTACTCGCAGTGGCCCACCTTCCCTCTGTGATACACCTCTGAAGATGCCAGCCACAGATACAGGCGAAACATTAGGAACAAGATCCACCAGACCACGGCCACACAGCCCGGAAAACCCACCAGAACTATCTTTGGGAACCTTGCAACAAAGTTATTCATGTTGTGGTTTCTCTTGTGGGGTTTGTATTCCTCCCCAGCATCCTTTGGGTGGGCTGCAAAACATCTGGGAGATTTTCCCCCATTGCCTCTCTGACCAAGGGAGCAAATAGTGAATAGCAAGGCCGTTGACTCAAGAGCCTTAAAAAGATTTTAGCAATATGCATTTCCCCACCCCCTGTATCTTCTGTGACTAAATGCATTTTCAGGTATAAGCGACCACAACAGACTTTTGTGAATTTGTTTGGTTTGTTTTTCTTTCCTTAAAAAAGAGAGAGGAAAACCTATTTAATACATCACGGTGTAACCACTTAGCTCAGTCATTTTTCATTGTTTGACCTCACTTTTAATTAGAGGCTAAATTATTAATGCTGTTTGATAGGAAACTAACTACTGGGGCGCACCGCCTCTTTCGGGGCTGCTTCCAGGAATGGCGCGTTTGGGTTTTGTAAATTTCAAATAAAACACAACTGGCCAGAGGAGACGGGAGGGGGAACAGAACAATTTACATCCTCCGAACCTCCCATCAATCAAGAGTTTGGTTCGAAACTACGGTGCTGTTAACAGGAGGGTTTTTTTCCCTTCCCCCAAGAAAACGAGCCAGGAAAAAATAACAAAATTATAAGTTCCCTCGGAGACCAGCTCCCTGAAGAGCTTTTCAAGAACTTCTGCAGCACTCTTTAAAAAGAACAAGAGACAGCGTTCGTTCTAATCATAATCTTGACGATCGTTTGAAGAAACGATATCGCTGTTTCCTCCGGAAAGGCAAGGTTTCGGGGCTATTAGTAACAAGCCAGTGAAGCGAACCTATAAGAATATTGGGGCCACGGGTGGGGAGAATGACTCAGTTGTTAATAACACAAACATGTGGTGTATATATCCGCTTCTGATGTAGACATGGGCGGGCAGGCTTGGATCTATTCTGGAAAGGTTGTCATGAAACTGGGTTTTGGGGTGTGAATTCCACCAAATAGTCACATGGGGTTCGAGAATCTTCCAGCAGGGGAGCAGAAGACCCTTTAGGTTAGCAGAAAACTTCTGGAAGGGGAGAAGAAGAAGAAGAAGAAGAAGAAGAAGAAGAAGAAGAAGAAGAAGAAGAAGAAGAAGAAGAAGAAGAAGAAGAAGAAGAAGAAGAAGAAGAAGAAGAAGAAGAAGAAGAAGAAGAAGAAGAAGAAGAAGAAGAAGAAGAAGAAGAAGAAGAAGAAGAAGAAGAAGAAGAAGAAGAAGAAGAAGAAGAAGAAGAAGAAGAAGAAGAAGAAGAAGAAGAAGAAGAAGGATTTATACCCCCTCTTTTTCACCTGTAAGGAGACTCAAGGACTCTACCGTAAAAGAAAAAATGCAAGAAAAATTTAAAAACCAATTACTAATAAGCTGTAGTCAGAAATTCAACAGGTGAGTGTAATCCAATGTTAATATCCAACTCCGGTAATGTGACTCTTATTCTTTATAGTTTTATTTCATCCACGGAGAAGGACTCAACAATATGTATCGATAGACAGCAGATGGAAATCCAACTGGTGAATGCAGTGCAATATTTATCTCTGACTCTGGTCACTGAATTGTCTTCTTTTCTCTAATAGAACGATGCATAGTCAACTCATTGATCCAAGAGCCCTGATCCTGGCCAGCTAATTGCATGAATGGGCAGCGCCTGTGGCTCAGACTTTGAGAATAGCCCTGATATTCAAATACCACCTCAGCCAAGAATGGGCAGCATTGTCTCCATCCCACAGCCTGAATGGAGGATAGCGAAACTGGTCTACTCTGCAGGGTTGATGAGAAGAAAGCTGAAATAATCCTTCATTGGAATGAGAATTGCTCAGAAGACCTTTGGTTAACCATTTAGAACATGCTGACTTGGAAGTAAGCCCCACTGAAATCAAGGGAACCAACTTTGGAATAAATGCCGGGATTACGCACAAGCCGTTCTAAAAACGGGGGTTATTTGAAAGACATTCTCCAAAGTCCTTTAGAGTCGCACTTCCCCACCTCCAGAGCCACTTGAGCTAATTCTCCAAGGTCTCGAGTCAAATGTGCCATCATTTTAAAAGATTATTAAATATCTTTTGCGGGGAGGGGGGACGGATTATAATTGTGTTTCTGATTATACGACTAATATATCTATTTATCTGCCTGGATCACAAATAGCCAGACCGTAATGATGATTGAAATATATAATCCCCCCCAAAGATAGTTAGACTAATTTAAACTACCCACCGCTTAATTAAAGAAAGTCAGAGGATTAGATTTCAGATTCGCGATGCGAGGGGGAAAGAAAGGAGACTCAAAGTTAGTCGATGCGAGACCCAATTTTGCTTCTCTCGAGAATCCAAAAGCTGAGGAACGGGGGGGAAGCTAAGACGGGGTTGGAGGTCAAAGGTCAAATGATGCACAAGGCCTAAAATTTGGGGGCATATAAATTCAGATTTGGACAGGAGTAAAACTACATAGGATCATGCTGATATCCTGCTTCGCTTCTGGCAACTTGATATATGGGGGAGCCGTACTTTGCAGTTTGCAGCTAGATTTTACTGTGCGAAAGAGCAAAATCCATTTGCAAACAATTGTGAAAGGGGGTTGAAAGTGCATTCTTCTGCATGTGCGGAAGGGGCCTCAGTCTTGCAAATACCGGATTGGGAATTTCTGGAGGTTTGCAGGTAAAAAGCTGGGTTACAGTGCTGTAAGGTCTGCCCTTCAGAGCAACCATTTTCTCCAGAGGAACTGATCCCAGTCGTCGGGAGACCCGTTGTCAATCTGTGGGATCTCGAAACAGCTGCGGAGGCAGGCAAGGGTAGCCGGTCAGCCCTCAGCCTCTCTAGCTTAGAAAGCATCCTTCAAAGCCGCAACATTTAGTACCAGTGCCTTGGAGACAGGTGTGGAAGCAGGTTGCTACTGAATGCCAGTAAGGAAGGAATCCGCGTAATATCTCTCGCCGTCTGCTTCAAGCATCCCTAAAGAGACTGGATTATAACTGACTTCCAGGCAACAGAGAGCAATCCACCAGGAAAAAAACAGCCACTTTGGAGGGCAGATTTTATAGCATTGTGCCCCATTGATGCCCCTTCCTGCCCCAAACTCCACACACCCCACAGGTAGTGCTCTGAAAATTTCCAGGTATTTCCCTACTCTATTTTGGAGAGACACTGTCAGTCAGACCGGATCCGTGACCAGGTAGGTATCGAACAATTTCATCCCATTCCTGTTTCAACCGACCATTATGCAATCAGAAGGACAAGCAAGCATTTTTGTTTGTTTTAAAAAACCCTAGTTTTGTTTTGTGGGGTTTTTACTACCCTAGTTTGCGCTCTCGCCAACGGCACCAGTCGCGTGCCCCTGTTGCGAAAACCTGGGAACAGGCCCACCGTCTGAACACCCGAGATGGGAATGATCCAGAAAAGCAACCCTTCCCCCAAAAAGAAATCTGCCCCAAAGTGAAATCCACCACTTTTTACCTTCCTTCAGCAGTTCTCGGAACTGCCGATATCGAGCTGGGCCCGAGCGATCTGTTTGTCTTCCTCCTGCTGACAATAAATCCAATCACTCTTCAGATGGGTAAATAGAATTGATCGGGGTCCCTGCAGTAGCTCCCCGCTCTGCCTGCGCCGTCCTCTTTGCCCATAGGCCGAAAACACTTCTTTCCATAATGAGACGCACCACGCGGAGGAAACTGGGACAGTTACCCCTCTTGTTTTTAAGCTACCGATCGCAAAAGATGCCTTTTTGTCATTAGCAGTAAATTCATCAACAGGTAGAGGGAGGGAGGAGGCGCGGCTGCCCACCGGGTCTGTTGGGGTAGGGGGGACTCAGCCATAATCCAAATTAGTTTAATGGGGGATGGCGGGACTGCTATAGCGGAGTCACGCAAAGGAAGATCAACTTGGGGGAGACGAATCGCTACCTTCCCTTCGCCCCTGAAGTCAGATTTCAAAAACTTGGAGGCTTCAGGGCCTAATCAAAGACAAGATGGACGGCGAAATGGATGGGTTTGTGGATGTTTTGTCAATAGTCAGCATCTGGGTTTCTCCCGCAAGCCTGCAGGACGAGAGGCTTAAAAAGGCTTTCTAGCACATTTCCCTGTTTCCAGCGGCAGTGCCATTCTGTAAATGAGAGGTTAGGTTGCCCACTTTGGTGGGAAAAGGCGGGACCTTTATACCCCACGGTGTTACTTGCAGTTGCATAACTGGAAGTGATATCACCGTATTGGGCAAGGCTTGAAGATTCAACCAGAACTTTGTGGATTTTACCATAGAGTTTTCAAAAATCCTAGAGTGTCCCACAGTGTGGTGGACTTCACCTCTGTTTATGCAGTGGGAAGGAGCATTGTGATGGAGGAGGGAATAACCATGTCCCAAGTGGCTTTGAGCCCAAGCCTGGGAGAAAAGCTGGATATAAATCAATAAGGGCAAACACAAAACTGAGCAGGGGGTCTTTGGCTTTGAAGAGGAATCTTCTCCATGACCGAATGAGTTCACTCCATCATACTCCAATGCCTTTCAACAGGCAGACGCAAAGAGGAAGGGAACGTGCTCTCTGCACACGCACACTAGGAGCAGCTCTTTCGAAACACTGAGGTCCGGCGCAGTACAGTTTTCCACACGGTGGCCTGCAAGACTTGTTTCCAAGGACTCTGTACCGAATAATCGGAGGGGGTTGCTTGTTTGCATGTCTGTTTTTCAAAGTCGACCCTGAATCTAAAAGAACAAACCTGTGTTTTCTGGGAAGGCCAACAACTGCGGAGGAAAACACCAGATCAGACAGAAGCAGCAGCTCAGTGTGGGACGGAGATAGAGACCAAGATGGTGATCCTTACTACGTCTCAGAGAAGAACAGTGGATAGGAGCAAAGACCGGGAAAAATAAATATGGCCACACAACGTGGCAAGCCAGAAAGAAAGATCATGTGAAAAGGTGCCAGCTATTTATATTTTTCCCAGAATGTGTGCTGGGCTCTCCTTCCAATTCCTTAATTTTTTAAAAAAATCAGATTTAAGAATAGTTGGGACTCGACTTCATGATTCTAACTTAATGCTGACCGGCTGCGGTTTCTTCTTTTAATGATTTCCAATCTCTGTCTTCAAGCCAAGGCGATTCGGGACGGTTTTCGCCCCGTTGCTGAAAATTCGGCTCACCTTTTCCCGACGTTTCGTCTCCCTGCCCCAAAACACCCGGGTCCTTTTTTATTCAACTTGGCCAGAAAAATGTTTAAATATCAGGCGGAGACATCCTTGTGTGGAGAATAGCATGGGGTTTTTTTGGGGGGGGGAAGCGCTGAAAACTTTACAAGAACAGCACAAAATGAATTTCTAGCAGATCGAGCGCTGGGGCCTGCGTTCGAAAACCTCTCTGCATTTGTGCACGAGGCCTCTGTGGCACTTAACTCTTCTTTAATTAAGTGAATAATTTTTTTTAAAAAAAGGGAAAGTTGAATTGTCAATTAATTAAATAACGGGTCCGTTTCATTTTCAAGCCGACCTCCCTCCCACCCCTCCTTCCCTTCGCCCCCCTCCTTTTTATTTTCTTAATCACCCCGACTTCGAATAATGACCCTCCTCTGGGTTGCTAGGCAACCGCATCCTAGTTTAAACAACCAGCATCTGCCTCCCATCAGTACCAGTGTGAAGGGATGCAAAAGGGGGGAAGGCGGGAGCATTCTTTGAAAGCATAAAACAAAACAAAAAAACCCCAACAACAGCCTGCAGAGGTGGACCAGATCGGAAAACTATTTGGGTCACCTTTTTGGAGCTGAGGGCTAGCCCGTTTGGCTTCCCAGGAGACTCCACTTCCGTTTTCAAACCTCTTTGACAGGGTTTGTCAGAAATAATGGCGAGTGGGTTTGCAAACTAAAATGCAAAAGTCTTGTTATGCGTAACCGCTCTGGACTTCCTCGGTGCAAGGATTTATCTAGGGCCGATCTTGCTTGGCTTCTGAAATCTACCAAGATCATAGAATCATAGAGTTGGAAGATACCCCCAAGGGTCATCAAGTCCAACCCCCTGCCATGCAGGAACACACAATCAAACACTCCTGACAGATGGCCACCCAGCCTCTCTTTCAAAACCTCCAAAGAAGGAGACTCCACCATACTCTGAGGTAGTGCATTGCACTGTCCAACAGCCCTTACTGTCAGGAAGTTCTTCCTGATGTTTACGTGAACCCCTGACTCCTGGTCCTTGAGGATATGACTTTGTGTGGAAGATCCAGGTGCTAATATAAACAACCCTTCAACAATTGGTCTCCGTCATAAAAAAAGCTTTATAATTGCAATTTGCAGTCTGGTAGCTAAACACTGCATTGCTGCATTACTTTCGACCACTGAGGAAGGTCAGTTGGCCGAAACCCATCTGTTTTTTAAGGGTCGAAAAAGTGCCCCATTGGACCCGTCTGTCATCTATGGCTACCAATCTTGATCCTCCTTGATCTGAGATTGCAAATGCCTTAGCAGACCAGGTGCTCGGGAGCAGCAGCAGCAGCAGCAGGCCATTGCTTCCACATCCTGCATGTGAGCTCCCAAAGGCACCTGGCGGGCCACTGCGAGTAGCAGAATGCTGGATTAGATGGACTCTGGTCTGATCCAGCAGGCTAGTTCTTATGTTCTTATGTTCTTATTGTGATGTTGTGCGCAGAAGGTCCTTTACAAGTGTAGATGATTTTAACTTGCAATAAACACTGATGTGTTTTTTATATTTAGTAGTTGGATGTTTAGAGGCCCCTTGAACAATATCAGAAATATTCGTGTCACAGGCCACACCAACAGTCCCCTTAAACCAGTGGTGGCGAACCTTTGGCACTCCAGATGTTATGGACTACAATTCCCATCAGCCCCTGCCATGGGGGGGGGGGTGGGGGGGGGGGGGGGTGGGGGGGGGGGGGGGTGGGGGGGGGGGGGGGTGGGGGGGGGGGGGGGTGGGGGGGGGGGGGGGTGGGGGGGGGGGGGGGTGGGGGGGGGGGGGGGTGGGGGGGGGGGGGGGTGGGGGGGGGGGGGGGTGGGGGGGGGGGGGGGTGGGGGGGGGGGGGGGTGGGGGGGGGGGGGGGTGGGGGGGGGGGGGGGTGGGGGGGGGGGGGGGTGGGGGGGGGGGGGGGTGGGGGGGGGGGGGGGTGGGGGGGGGGGGGGGTGGGGGGGGGGGGGGGTGGGGGGGGGGGGGGGTGGGGGGGGGGGGGGGTGGGGGGGGGGGGGGGTGGGGGGGGGGGGGGGTGGGGGGGGGGGGGGGTGGGGGGGGGGGGGGGTGGGGGGGGGGGGGGGTGGGGGGGGGGGGGGGTGGGGGGGGGGGGGGGTGGGGGGGGGGGGGGGTGGGGGGGGGGGGGGGTGGGGGGGGGGGGGGGTGGGGGGGGGGGGGGGTGGGGGGGGGGGGGGGTGGGGGGGGGGGGGGGTGGGGGGGGGGGGGGGTGGGGGGGGGGGGGGGTGGGGGGGGGGGGGGGTGGGGGGGGGGGGGGGTGGGGGGGGGGGGGGGTGGGGGGGGGGGGGGGTGGGGGGGGGGGGGGGTGGGGGGGGGGGGGGGTGGGGGGGGGGGGGGGTGGGGGGGGGGGGGGGTGGGGGGGGGGGGGGGTGGGGGGGGGGGGGGGTGGGGGGGGGGGGGGGTGGGGGGGGGGGGGGGTGGGGGGGGGGGGGGGTGGGGGGGGGGGGGGGTGGGGGGGGGGGGGGGTGGGGGGGGGGGGGGGTGGGGGGGGGGGGGGGTGGGGGGGGGGGGGGGTGGGGGGGGGGGGGGGTGGGGGGGGGGGGGGGTGGGGGGGGGGGGGGGTGGGGGGGGGGGGGGGTGGGGGGGGGGGGGGGTGGGGGGGGGGGGGGGTGGGGGGGGGGGGGGGTGGGGGGGGGGGGGGGTGGGGGGGGGGGGGGGTGGGGGGGGGGGGGGGTGGGGGGGGGGGGGGGTGGGGGGGGGGGGGGGTGGGGGGGGGGGGGGGTGGGGGGGGGGGGGGGTGGGGGGGGGGGGGGGTGGGGGGGGGGGGGGGTGGGGGGGGGGGGGGGTGGGGGGGGGGGGGGGTGGGGGGGGGGGGGGGTGGGGGGGGGGGGGGGTGGGGGGGGGGGGGGGTGGGGGGGGGGGGGGGTGGGGGGGGGGGGGGGTGGGGGGGGGGGGGGGTGGGGGGGGGGGGGGGTGGGGGGGGGGGGGGGTGGGGGGGGGGGGGGGTGGGGGGGGGGGGGGGTGGGGGGGGGGGGGGGTGGGGGGGGGGGGGGGTGGGGGGGGGGGGGGGTGGGGGGGGGGGGGGGTGGGGGGGGGGGGGGGTGGGGGGGGGGGGGGGTGGGGGGGGGGGGGGGTGGGGGGGGGGGGGGGTGGGGGGGGGGGGGGGTGGGGGGGGGGGGGGGTGGGGGGGGGGGGGGGTGGGGGGGGGGGGGGGTGGGGGGGGGGGGGGGTGGGGGGGGGGGGGGGTGGGGGGGGGGGGGGGTGGGGGGGGGGGGGGGTGGGGGGGGGGGGGGGTGGGGGGGGGGGGGGGTGGGGGGGGGGGGGGGTGGGGGGGGGGGGGGGTGGGGGGGGGGGGGGGTGGGGGGGGGGGGGGGTGGGGGGGGGGGGGGGTGGGGGGGGGGGGGGGTGGGGGGGGGGGGGGGTGGGGGGGGGGGGGGGTGGGGGGGGGGGGGGGTGGGGGGGGGGGGGGGTGGGGGGGGGGGGGGGTGGGGGGGGGGGGGGGTGGGGGGGGGGGGGGGTGGGGGGGGGGGGGGGTGGGGGGGGGGGGGGGTGGGGGGGGGGGGGGGTGGGGGGGGGGGGGGGTGGGGGGGGGGGGGGGTGGGGGGGGGGGGGGGTGGGGGGGGGGGGGGGTGGGGGGGGGGGGGGGTGGGGGGGGGGGGGGGTGGGGGGGGGGGGGGGTGGGGGGGGGGGGGGGTGGGGGGGGGGGGGGGTGGGGGGGGGGGGGGGTGGGGGGGGGGGGGGGTGGGGGGGGGGGGGGGTGGGGGGGGGGGGGGGTGGGGGGGGGGGGGGGTGGGGGGGGGGGGGGGTGGGGGGGGGGGGGGGTGGGGGGGGGGGGGGGTGGGGGGGGGGGGGGGTGGGGGGGGGGGGGGGTGGGGGGGGGGGGGGGTGGGGGGGGGGGGGGGTGGGGGGGGGGGGGGGTGGGGGGGGGGGGGGGTGGGGGGGGGGGGGGGTGGGGGGGGGGGGGGGTGGGGGGGGGGGGGGGTGGGGGGGGGGGGGGGTGGGGGGGGGGGGGGGTGGGGGGGGGGGGGGGTGGGGGGGGGGGGGGGTGGGGGGGGGGGGGGGTGGGGGGGGGGGGGGGTGGGGGGGGGGGGGGGTGGGGGGGGGGGGGGGTGGGGGGGGGGGGGGGTGGGGGGGGGGGGGGGTGGGGGGGGGGGGGGGTGGGGGGGGGGGGGGGTGGGGGGGGGGGGGGGTGGGGGGGGGGGGGGGTGGGGGGGGGGGGGGGTGGGGGGGGGGGGGGGTGGGGGGGGGGGGGGGTGGGGGGGGGGGGGGGTGGGGGGGGGGGGGGGTGGGGGGGGGGGGGGGTGGGGGGGGGGGGGGGTGGGGGGGGGGGGGGGTGGGGGGGGGGGGGGGTGGGGGGGGGGGGGGGTGGGGGGGGGGGGGGGTGGGGGGGGGGGGGGGTGGGGGGGGGGGGGGGTGGGGGGGGGGGGGGGTGGGGGGGGGGGGGGGTGGGGGGGGGGGGGGGTGGGGGGGGGGGGGGGTGGGGGGGGGGGGGGGTGGGGGGGGGGGGGGGTGGGGGGGGGGGGGGGTGGGGGGGGGGGGGGGTGGGGGGGGGGGGGGGTGGGGGGGGGGGGGGGTGGGGGGGGGGGGGGGTGGGGGGGGGGGGGGGTGGGGGGGGGGGGGGGTGGGGGGGGGGGGGGGTGGGGGGGGGGGGGGGTGGGGGGGGGGGGGGGTGGGGGGGGGGGGGGGTGGGGGGGGGGGGGGGTGGGGGGGGGGGGGGGTGGGGGGGGGGGGGGGTGGGGGGGGGGGGGGGTGGGGGGGGGGGGGGGTGGGGGGGGGGGGGGGTGGGGGGGGGGGGGGGTGGGGGGGGGGGGGGGTGGGGGGGGGGGGGGGTGGGGGGGGGGGGGGGTGGGGGGGGGGGGGGGTGGGGGGGGGGGGGGGTGGGGGGGGGGGGGGGTGGGGGGGGGGGGGGGTGGGGGGGGGGGGGGGTGGGGGGGGGGGGGGGTGGGGGGGGGGGGGGGTGGGGGGGGGGGGGGGTGGGGGGGGGGGGGGGTGGGGGGGGGGGGGGGTGGGGGGGGGGGGGGGTGGGGGGGGGGGGGGGTGGGGGGGGGGGGGGGTGGGGGGGGGGGGGGGTGGGGGGGGGGGGGGGTGGGGGGGGGGGGGGGTGGGGGGGGGGGGGGGTGGGGGGGGGGGGGGGTGGGGGGGGGGGGGGGTGGGGGGGGGGGGGGGTGGGGGGGGGGGGGGGTGGGGGGGGGGGGGGGTGGGGGGGGGGGGGGGTGGGGGGGGGGGGGGGTGGGGGGGGGGGGGGGTGGGGGGGGGGGGGGGTGGGGGGGGGGGGGGGTGGGGGGGGGGGGGGGTGGGGGGGGGGGGGGGTGGGGGGGGGGGGGGGTGGGGGGGGGGGGGGGTGGGGGGGGGGGGGGGTGGGGGGGGGGGGGGGTGGGGGGGGGGGGGGGTGGGGGGGGGGGGGGGTGGGGGGGGGGGGGGGTGGGGGGGGGGGGGGGTGGGGGGGGGGGGGGGTGGGGGGGGGGGGGGGTGGGGGGGGGGGGGGGTGGGGGGGGGGGGGGGTGGGGGGGGGGGGGGGTGGGGGGGGGGGGGGGTGGGGGGGGGGGGGGGTGGGGGGGGGGGGGGGTGGGGGGGGGGGGGGGTGGGGGGGGGGGGGGGTGGGGGGGGGGGGGGGTGGGGGGGGGGGGGGGTGGGGGGGGGGGGGGGTGGGGGGGGGGGGGGGTGGGGGGGGGGGGGGGTGGGGGGGGGGGGGGGTGGGGGGGGGGGGGGGTGGGGGGGGGGGGGGGTGGGGGGGGGGGGGGGTGGGGGGGGGGGGGGGTGGGGGGGGGGGGGGGTGGGGGGGGGGGGGGGTGGGGGGGGGGGGGGGTGGGGGGGGGGGGGGGTGGGGGGGGGGGGGGGTGGGGGGGGGGGGGGGTGGGGGGGGGGGGGGGTGGGGGGGGGGGGGGGTGGGGGGGGGGGGGGGTGGGGGGGGGGGGGGGTGGGGGGGGGGGGGGGTGGGGGGGGGGGGGGGTGGGGGGGGGGGGGGGTGGGGGGGGGGGGGGGTGGGGGGGGGGGGGGGTGGGGGGGGGGGGGGGTGGGGGGGGGGGGGGGTGGGGGGGGGGGGGGGTGGGGGGGGGGGGGGGTGGGGGGGGGGGGGGGTGGGGGGGGGGGGGGGTGGGGGGGGGGGGGGGTGGGGGGGGGGGGGGGTGGGGGGGGGGGGGGGTGGGGGGGGGGGGGGGTGGGGGGGGGGGGGGGTGGGGGGGGGGGGGGGTGGGGGGGGGGGGGGGTGGGGGGGGGGGGGGGTGGGGGGGGGGGGGGGTGGGGGGGGGGGGGGGTGGGGGGGGGGGGGGGTGGGGGGGGGGGGGGGTGGGGGGGGGGGGGGGTGGGGGGGGGGGGGGGTGGGGGGGGGGGGGGGTGGGGGGGGGGGGGGGTGGGGGGGGGGGGGGGTGGGGGGGGGGGGGGGTGGGGGGGGGGGGGGGTGGGGGGGGGGGGGGGTGGGGGGGGGGGGGGGTGGGGGGGGGGGGGGGTGGGGGGGGGGGGGGGTGGGGGGGGGGGGGGGTGGGGGGGGGGGGGGGTGGGGGGGGGGGGGGGTGGGGGGGGGGGGGGGTGGGGGGGGGGGGGGGTGGGGGGGGGGGGGGGTGGGGGGGGGGGGGGGTGGGGGGGGGGGGGGGTGGGGGGGGGGGGGGGTGGGGGGGGGGGGGGGTGGGGGGGGGGGGGGGTGGGGGGGGGGGGGGGTGGGGGGGGGGGGGGGTGGGGGGGGGGGGGGGTGGGGGGGGGGGGGGGTGGGGGGGGGGGGGGGTGGGGGGGGGGGGGGGTGGGGGGGGGGGGGGGTGGGGGGGGGGGGGGGTGGGGGGGGGGGGGGGTGGGGGGGGGGGGGGGTGGGGGGGGGGGGGGGTGGGGGGGGGGGGGGGTGGGGGGGGGGGGGGGTGGGGGGGGGGGGGGGTGGGGGGGGGGGGGGGTGGGGGGGGGGGGGGGTGGGGGGGGGGGGGGGTGGGGGGGGGGGGGGGTGGGGGGGGGGGGGGGTGGGGGGGGGGGGGGGTGGGGGGGGGGGGGGGTGGGGGGGGGGGGGGGTGGGGGGGGGGGGGGGTGGGGGGGGGGGGGGGTGGGGGGGGGGGGGGGTGGGGGGGGGGGGGGGTGGGGGGGGGGGGGGGTGGGGGGGGGGGGGGGTGGGGGGGGGGGGGGGTGGGGGGGGGGGGGGGTGGGGGGGGGGGGGGGTGGGGGGGGGGGGGGGTGGGGGGGGGGGGGGGTGGGGGGGGGGGGGGGTGGGGGGGGGGGGGGGTGGGGGGGGGGGGGGGTGGGGGGGGGGGGGGGTGGGGGGGGGGGGGGGTGGGGGGGGGGGGGGGTGGGGGGGGGGGGGGGTGGGGGGGGGGGGGGGTGGGGGGGGGGGGGGGTGGGGGGGGGGGGGGGTGGGGGGGGGGGGGGGTGGGGGGGGGGGGGGGTGGGGGGGGGGGGGGGTGGGGGGGGGGGGGGGTGGGGGGGGGGGGGGGTGGGGGGGGGGGGGGGTGGGGGGGGGGGGGGGTGGGGGGGGGGGGGGGTGGGGGGGGGGGGGGGTGGGGGGGGGGGGGGGTGGGGGGGGGGGGGGGTGGGGGGGGGGGGGGGTGGGGGGGGGGGGGGGTGGGGGGGGGGGGGGGTGGGGGGGGGGGGGGGTGGGGGGGGGGGGGGGTGGGGGGGGGGGGGGGTGGGGGGGGGGGGGGGTGGGGGGGGGGGGGGGTGGGGGGGGGGGGGGGTGGGGGGGGGGGGGGGTGGGGGGGGGGGGGGGTGGGGGGGGGGGGGGGTGGGGGGGGGGGGGGGTGGGGGGGGGGGGGGGTGGGGGGGGGGGGGGGTGGGGGGGGGGGGGGGTGGGGGGGGGGGGGGGTGGGGGGGGGGGGGGGTGGGGGGGGGGGGGGGTGGGGGGGGGGGGGGGTGGGGGGGGGGGGGGGTGGGGGGGGGGGGGGGTGGGGGGGGGGGGGGGTGGGGGGGGGGGGGGGTGGGGGGGGGGGGGGGTGGGGGGGGGGGGGGGTGGGGGGGGGGGGGGGTGGGGGGGGGGGGGGGTGGGGGGGGGGGGGGGTGGGGGGGGGGGGGGGTGGGGGGGGGGGGGGGTGGGGGGGGGGGGGGGTGGGGGGGGGGGGGGGTGGGGGGGGGGGGGGGTGGGGGGGGGGGGGGGTGGGGGGGGGGGGGGGTGGGGGGGGGGGGGGGTGGGGGGGGGGGGGGGTGGGGGGGGGGGGGGGTGGGGGGGGGGGGGGGTGGGGGGGGGGGGGGGTGGGGGGGGGGGGGGGTGGGGGGGGGGGGGGGTGGGGGGGGGGGGGGGTGGGGGGGGGGGGGGGTGGGGGGGGGGGGGGGTGGGGGGGGGGGGGGGTGGGGGGGGGGGGGGGTGGGGGGGGGGGGGGGTGGGGGGGGGGGGGGGTGGGGGGGGGGGGGGGTGGGGGGGGGGGGGGGTGGGGGGGGGGGGGGGTGGGGGGGGGGGGGGGTGGGGGGGGGGGGGGGTGGGGGGGGGGGGGGGTGGGGGGGGGGGGGGGTGGGGGGGGGGGGGGGTGGGGGGGGGGGGGGGTGGGGGGGGGGGGGGGTGGGGGGGGGGGGGGGTGGGGGGGGGGGGGGGTGGGGGGGGGGGGGGGTGGGGGGGGGGGGGGGTGGGGGGGGGGGGGGGTGGGGGGGGGGGGGGGTGGGGGGGGGGGGGGGTGGGGGGGGGGGGGGGTGGGGGGGGGGGGGGGTGGGGGGGGGGGGGGGTGGGGGGGGGGGGGGGTGGGGGGGGGGGGGGGTGGGGGGGGGGGGGGGTGGGGGGGGGGGGGGGTGGGGGGGGGGGGGGGTGGGGGGGGGGGGGGGTGGGGGGGGGGGGGGGTGGGGGGGGGGGGGGGTGGGGGGGGGGGGGGGTGGGGGGGGGGGGGGGTGGGGGGGGGGGGGGGTGGGGGGGGGGGGGGGTGGGGGGGGGGGGGGGTGGGGGGGGGGGGGGGTGGGGGGGGGGGGGGGTGGGGGGGGGGGGGGGTGGGGGGGGGGGGGGGTGGGGGGGGGGGGGGGTGGGGGGGGGGGGGGGTGGGGGGGGGGGGGGGTGGGGGGGGGGGGGGGTGGGGGGGGGGGGGGGTGGGGGGGGGGGGGGGTGGGGGGGGGGGGGGGTGGGGGGGGGGGGGGGTGGGGGGGGGGGGGGGTGGGGGGGGGGGGGGGTGGGGGGGGGGGGGGGTGGGGGGGGGGGGGGGTGGGGGGGGGGGGGGGTGGGGGGGGGGGGGGGTGGGGGGGGGGGGGGGTGGGGGGGGGGGGGGGTGGGGGGGGGGGGGGGTGGGGGGGGGGGGGGGTGGGGGGGGGGGGGGGTGGGGGGGGGGGGGGGTGGGGGGGGGGGGGGGTGGGGGGGGGGGGGGGTGGGGGGGGGGGGGGGTGGGGGGGGGGGGGGGTGGGGGGGGGGGGGGGTGGGGGGGGGGGGGGGTGGGGGGGGGGGGGGGTGGGGGGGGGGGGGGGTGGGGGGGGGGGGGGGTGGGGGGGGGGGGGGGTGGGGGGGGGGGGGGGTGGGGGGGGGGGGGGGTGGGGGGGGGGGGGGGTGGGGGGGGGGGGGGGTGGGGGGGGGGGGGGGTGGGGGGGGGGGGGGGTGGGGGGGGGGGGGGGTGGGGGGGGGGGGGGGTGGGGGGGGGGGGGGGTGGGGGGGGGGGGGGGTGGGGGGGGGGGGGGGTGGGGGGGGGGGGGGGTGGGGGGGGGGGGGGGTGGGGGGGGGGGGGGGTGGGGGGGGGGGGGGGTGGGGGGGGGGGGGGGTGGGGGGGGGGGGGGGTGGGGGGGGGGGGGGGTGGGGGGGGGGGGGGGTGGGGGGGGGGGGGGGTGGGGGGGGGGGGGGGTGGGGGGGGGGGGGGGTGGGGGGGGGGGGGGGTGGGGGGGGGGGGGGGTGGGGGGGGGGGGGGGTGGGGGGGGGGGGGGGTGGGGGGGGGGGGGGGTGGGGGGGGGGGGGGGTGGGGGGGGGGGGGGGTGGGGGGGGGGGGGGGTGGGGGGGGGGGGGGGTGGGGGGGGGGGGGGGTGGGGGGGGGGGGGGGTGGGGGGGGGGGGGGGTGGGGGGGGGGGGGGGTGGGGGGGGGGGGGGGTGGGGGGGGGGGGGGGTGGGGGGGGGGGGGGGTGGGGGGGGGGGGGGGTGGGGGGGGGGGGGGGTGGGGGGGGGGGGGGGTGGGGGGGGGGGGGGGTGGGGGGGGGGGGGGGTGGGGGGGGGGGGGGGTGGGGGGGGGGGGGGGTGGGGGGGGGGGGGGGTGGGGGGGGGGGGGGGTGGGGGGGGGGGGGGGTGGGGGGGGGGGGGGGTGGGGGGGGGGGGGGGTGGGGGGGGGGGGGGGTGGGGGGGGGGGGGGGTGGGGGGGGGGGGGGGTGGGGGGGGGGGGGGGTGGGGGGGGGGGGGGGTGGGGGGGGGGGGGGGTGGGGGGGGGGGGGGGTGGGGGGGGGGGGGGGTGGGGGGGGGGGGGGGTGGGGGGGGGGGGGGGTGGGGGGGGGGGGGGGTGGGGGGGGGGGGGGGTGGGGGGGGGGGGGGGTGGGGGGGGGGGGGGGTGGGGGGGGGGGGGGGTGGGGGGGGGGGGGGGTGGGGGGGGGGGGGGGTGGGGGGGGGGGGGGGTGGGGGGGGGGGGGGGTGGGGGGGGGGGGGGGTGGGGGGGGGGGGGGGTGGGGGGGGGGGGGGGTGGGGGGGGGGGGGGGTGGGGGGGGGGGGGGGTGGGGGGGGGGGGGGGTGGGGGGGGGGGGGGGTGGGGGGGGGGGGGGGTGGGGGGGGGGGGGGGTGGGGGGGGGGGGGGGTGGGGGGGGGGGGGGGTGGGGGGGGGGGGGGGTGGGGGGGGGGGGGGGTGGGGGGGGGGGGGGGTGGGGGGGGGGGGGGGTGGGGGGGGGGGGGGGTGGGGGGGGGGGGGGGTGGGGGGGGGGGGGGGTGGGGGGGGGGGGGGGTGGGGGGGGGGGGGGGTGGGGGGGGGGGGGGGTGGGGGGGGGGGGGGGTGGGGGGGGGGGGGGGTGGGGGGGGGGGGGGGTGGGGGGGGGGGGGGGTGGGGGGGGGGGGGGGTGGGGGGGGGGGGGGGTGGGGGGGGGGGGGGGTGGGGGGGGGGGGGGGTGGGGGGGGGGGGGGGTGGGGGGGGGGGGGGGTGGGGGGGGGGGGGGGTGGGGGGGGGGGGGGGTGGGGGGGGGGGGGGGTGGGGGGGGGGGGGGGTGGGGGGGGGGGGGGGTGGGGGGGGGGGGGGGTGGGGGGGGGGGGGGGTGGGGGGGGGGGGGGGTGGGGGGGGGGGGGGGTGGGGGGGGGGGGGGGTGGGGGGGGGGGGGGGTGGGGGGGGGGGGGGGTGGGGGGGGGGGGGGGTGGGGGGGGGGGGGGGTGGGGGGGGGGGGGGGTGGGGGGGGGGGGGGGTGGGGGGGGGGGGGGGTGGGGGGGGGGGGGGGTGGGGGGGGGGGGGGGTGGGGGGGGGGGGGGGTGGGGGGGGGGGGGGGTGGGGGGGGGGGGGGGTGGGGGGGGGGGGGGGTGGGGGGGGGGGGGGGTGGGGGGGGGGGGGGGTGGGGGGGGGGGGGGGTGGGGGGGGGGGGGGGTGGGGGGGGGGGGGGGTGGGGGGGGGGGGGGGTGGGGGGGGGGGGGGGTGGGGGGGGGGGGGGGTGGGGGGGGGGGGGGGTGGGGGGGGGGGGGGGTGGGGGGGGGGGGGGGTGGGGGGGGGGGGGGGTGGGGGGGGGGGGGGGTGGGGGGGGGGGGGGGTGGGGGGGGGGGGGGGTGGGGGGGGGGGGGGGTGGGGGGGGGGGGGGGTGGGGGGGGGGGGGGGTGGGGGGGGGGGGGGGTGGGGGGGGGGGGGGGTGGGGGGGGGGGGGGGTGGGGGGGGGGGGGGGTGGGGGGGGGGGGGGGTGGGGGGGGGGGGGGGTGGGGGGGGGGGGGGGTGGGGGGGGGGGGGGGTGGGGGGGGGGGGGGGTGGGGGGGGGGGGGGGTGGGGGGGGGGGGGGGTGGGGGGGGGGGGGGGTGGGGGGGGGGGGGGGTGGGGGGGGGGGGGGGTGGGGGGGGGGGGGGGTGGGGGGGGGGGGGGGTGGGGGGGGGGGGGGGTGGGGGGGGGGGGGGGTGGGGGGGGGGGGGGGTGGGGGGGGGGGGGGGTGGGGGGGGGGGGGGGTGGGGGGGGGGGGGGGTGGGGGGGGGGGGGGGTGGGGGGGGGGGGGGGTGGGGGGGGGGGGGGGTGGGGGGGGGGGGGGGTGGGGGGGGGGGGGGGTGGGGGGGGGGGGGGGTGGGGGGGGGGGGGGGTGGGGGGGGGGGGGGGTGGGGGGGGGGGGGGGTGGGGGGGGGGGGGGGTGGGGGGGGGGGGGGGTGGGGGGGGGGGGGGGTGGGGGGGGGGGGGGGTGGGGGGGGGGGGGGGTGGGGGGGGGGGGGGGTGGGGGGGGGGGGGGGTGGGGGGGGGGGGGGGTGGGGGGGGGGGGGGGTGGGGGGGGGGGGGGGTGGGGGGGGGGGGGGGTGGGGGGGGGGGGGGGTGGGGGGGGGGGGGGGTGGGGGGGGGGGGGGGTGGGGGGGGGGGGGGGTGGGGGGGGGGGGGGGTGGGGGGGGGGGGGGGTGGGGGGGGGGGGGGGTGGGGGGGGGGGGGGGTGGGGGGGGGGGGGGGTGGGGGGGGGGGGGGGTGGGGGGGGGGGGGGGTGGGGGGGGGGGGGGGTGGGGGGGGGGGGGGGTGGGGGGGGGGGGGGGTGGGGGGGGGGGGGGGTGGGGGGGGGGGGGGGTGGGGGGGGGGGGGGGTGGGGGGGGGGGGGGGTGGGGGGGGGGGGGGGTGGGGGGGGGGGGGGGTGGGGGGGGGGGGGGGTGGGGGGGGGGGGGGGTGGGGGGGGGGGGGGGTGGGGGGGGGGGGGGGTGGGGGGGGGGGGGGGTGGGGGGGGGGGGGGGTGGGGGGGGGGGGGGGTGGGGGGGGGGGGGGGTGGGGGGGGGGGGGGGTGGGGGGGGGGGGGGGTGGGGGGGGGGGGGGGTGGGGGGGGGGGGGGGTGGGGGGGGGGGGGGGTGGGGGGGGGGGGGGGTGGGGGGGGGGGGGGGTGGGGGGGGGGGGGGGTGGGGGGGGGGGGGGGTGGGGGGGGGGGGGGGTGGGGGGGGGGGGGGGTGGGGGGGGGGGGGGGTGGGGGGGGGGGGGGGTGGGGGGGGGGGGGGGTGGGGGGGGGGGGGGGTGGGGGGGGGGGGGGGTGGGGGGGGGGGGGGGTGGGGGGGGGGGGGGGTGGGGGGGGGGGGGGGTGGGGGGGGGGGGGGGTGGGGGGGGGGGGGGGTGGGGGGGGGGGGGGGTGGGGGGGGGGGGGGGTGGGGGGGGGGGGGGGTGGGGGGGGGGGGGGGTGGGGGGGGGGGGGGGTGGGGGGGGGGGGGGGTGGGGGGGGGGGGGGGTGGGGGGGGGGGGGGGTGGGGGGGGGGGGGGGTGGGGGGGGGGGGGGGTGGGGGGGGGGGGGGGTGGGGGGGGGGGGGGGTGGGGGGGGGGGGGGGTGGGGGGGGGGGGGGGTGGGGGGGGGGGGGGGTGGGGGGGGGGGGGGGTGGGGGGGGGGGGGGGTGGGGGGGGGGGGGGGTGGGGGGGGGGGGGGGTGGGGGGGGGGGGGGGTGGGGGGGGGGGGGGGTGGGGGGGGGGGGGGGTGGGGGGGGGGGGGGGTGGGGGGGGGGGGGGGTGGGGGGGGGGGGGGGTGGGGGGGGGGGGGGGTGGGGGGGGGGGGGGGTGGGGGGGGGGGGGGGTGGGGGGGGGGGGGGGTGGGGGGGGGGGGGGGTGGGGGGGGGGGGGGGTGGGGGGGGGGGGGGGTGGGGGGGGGGGGGGGTGGGGGGGGGGGGGGGTGGGGGGGGGGGGGGGTGGGGGGGGGGGGGGGTGGGGGGGGGGGGGGGTGGGGGGGGGGGGGGGTGGGGGGGGGGGGGGGTGGGGGGGGGGGGGGGTGGGGGGGGGGGGGGGTGGGGGGGGGGGGGGGTGGGGGGGGGGGGGGGTGGGGGGGGGGGGGGGTGGGGGGGGGGGGGGGTGGGGGGGGGGGGGGGTGGGGGGGGGGGGGGGTGGGGGGGGGGGGGGGTGGGGGGGGGGGGGGGTGGGGGGGGGGGGGGGTGGGGGGGGGGGGGGGTGGGGGGGGGGGGGGGTGGGGGGGGGGGGGGGTGGGGGGGGGGGGGGGTGGGGGGGGGGGGGGGTGGGGGGGGGGGGGGGTGGGGGGGGGGGGGGGTGGGGGGGGGGGGGGGTGGGGGGGGGGGGGGGTGGGGGGGGGGGGGGGTGGGGGGGGGGGGGGGTGGGGGGGGGGGGGGGTGGGGGGGGGGGGGGGTGGGGGGGGGGGGGGGTGGGGGGGGGGGGGGGTGGGGGGGGGGGGGGGTGGGGGGGGGGGGGGGTGGGGGGGGGGGGGGGTGGGGGGGGGGGGGGGTGGGGGGGGGGGGGGGTGGGGGGGGGGGGGGGTGGGGGGGGGGGGGGGTGGGGGGGGGGGGGGGTGGGGGGGGGGGGGGGTGGGGGGGGGGGGGGGTGGGGGGGGGGGGGGGTGGGGGGGGGGGGGGGTGGGGGGGGGGGGGGGTGGGGGGGGGGGGGGGTGGGGGGGGGGGGGGGTGGGGGGGGGGGGGGGTGGGGGGGGGGGGGGGTGGGGGGGGGGGGGGGTGGGGGGGGGGGGGGGTGGGGGGGGGGGGGGGTGGGGGGGGGGGGGGGTGGGGGGGGGGGGGGGTGGGGGGGGGGGGGGGTGGGGGGGGGGGGGGGTGGGGGGGGGGGGGGGTGGGGGGGGGGGGGGGTGGGGGGGGGGGGGGGTGGGGGGGGGGGGGGGTGGGGGGGGGGGGGGGTGGGGGGGGGGGGGGGTGGGGGGGGGGGGGGGTGGGGGGGGGGGGGGGTGGGGGGGGGGGGGGGTGGGGGGGGGGGGGGGTGGGGGGGGGGGGGGGTGGGGGGGGGGGGGGGTGGGGGGGGGGGGGGGTGGGGGGGGGGGGGGGTGGGGGGGGGGGGGGGTGGGGGGGGGGGGGGGTGGGGGGGGGGGGGGGTGGGGGGGGGGGGGGGTGGGGGGGGGGGGGGGTGGGGGGGGGGGGGGGTGGGGGGGGGGGGGGGTGGGGGGGGGGGGGGGTGGGGGGGGGGGGGGGTGGGGGGGGGGGGGGGTGGGGGGGGGGGGGGGTGGGGGGGGGGGGGGGTGGGGGGGGGGGGGGGTGGGGGGGGGGGGGGGTGGGGGGGGGGGGGGGTGGGGGGGGGGGGGGGTGGGGGGGGGGGGGGGTGGGGGGGGGGGGGGGTGGGGGGGGGGGGGGGTGGGGGGGGGGGGGGGTGGGGGGGGGGGGGGGTGGGGGGGGGGGGGGGTGGGGGGGGGGGGGGGTGGGGGGGGGGGGGGGTGGGGGGGGGGGGGGGTGGGGGGGGGGGGGGGTGGGGGGGGGGGGGGGTGGGGGGGGGGGGGGGTGGGGGGGGGGGGGGGTGGGGGGGGGGGGGGGTGGGGGGGGGGGGGGGTGGGGGGGGGGGGGGGTGGGGGGGGGGGGGGGTGGGGGGGGGGGGGGGTGGGGGGGGGGGGGGGTGGGGGGGGGGGGGGGTGGGGGGGGGGGGGGGTGGGGGGGGGGGGGGGTGGGGGGGGGGGGGGGTGGGGGGGGGGGGGGGTGGGGGGGGGGGGGGGTGGGGGGGGGGGGGGGTGGGGGGGGGGGGGGGTGGGGGGGGGGGGGGGTGGGGGGGGGGGGGGGTGGGGGGGGGGGGGGGTGGGGGGGGGGGGGGGTGGGGGGGGGGGGGGGTGGGGGGGGGGGGGGGTGGGGGGGGGGGGGGGTGGGGGGGGGGGGGGGTGGGGGGGGGGGGGGGTGGGGGGGGGGGGGGGTGGGGGGGGGGGGGGGTGGGGGGGGGGGGGGGTGGGGGGGGGGGGGGGTGGGGGGGGGGGGGGGTGGGGGGGGGGGGGGGTGGGGGGGGGGGGGGGTGGGGGGGGGGGGGGGTGGGGGGGGGGGGGGGTGGGGGGGGGGGGGGGTGGGGGGGGGGGGGGGTGGGGGGGGGGGGGGGTGGGGGGGGGGGGGGGTGGGGGGGGGGGGGGGTGGGGGGGGGGGGGGGTGGGGGGGGGGGGGGGTGGGGGGGGGGGGGGGTGGGGGGGGGGGGGGGTGGGGGGGGGGGGGGGTGGGGGGGGGGGGGGGTGGGGGGGGGGGGGGGTGGGGGGGGGGGGGGGTGGGGGGGGGGGGGGGTGGGGGGGGGGGGGGGTGGGGGGGGGGGGGGGTGGGGGGGGGGGGGGGTGGGGGGGGGGGGGGGTGGGGGGGGGGGGGGGTGGGGGGGGGGGGGGGTGGGGGGGGGGGGGGGTGGGGGGGGGGGGGGGTGGGGGGGGGGGGGGGTGGGGGGGGGGGGGGGTGGGGGGGGGGGGGGGTGGGGGGGGGGGGGGGTGGGGGGGGGGGGGGGTGGGGGGGGGGGGGGGTGGGGGGGGGGGGGGGTGGGGGGGGGGGGGGGTGGGGGGGGGGGGGGGTGGGGGGGGGGGGGGGTGGGGGGGGGGGGGGGTGGGGGGGGGGGGGGGTGGGGGGGGGGGGGGGTGGGGGGGGGGGGGGGTGGGGGGGGGGGGGGGTGGGGGGGGGGGGGGGTGGGGGGGGGGGGGGGTGGGGGGGGGGGGGGGTGGGGGGGGGGGGGGGTGGGGGGGGGGGGGGGTGGGGGGGGGGGGGGGTGGGGGGGGGGGGGGGTGGGGGGGGGGGGGGGTGGGGGGGGGGGGGGGTGGGGGGGGGGGGGGGTGGGGGGGGGGGGGGGTGGGGGGGGGGGGGGGTGGGGGGGGGGGGGGGTGGGGGGGGGGGGGGGTGGGGGGGGGGGGGGGTGGGGGGGGGGGGGGGTGGGGGGGGGGGGGGGTGGGGGGGGGGGGGGGTGGGGGGGGGGGGGGGTGGGGGGGGGGGGGGGTGGGGGGGGGGGGGGGTGGGGGGGGGGGGGGGTGGGGGGGGGGGGGGGTGGGGGGGGGGGGGGGTGGGGGGGGGGGGGGGTGGGGGGGGGGGGGGGTGGGGGGGGGGGGGGGTGGGGGGGGGGGGGGGTGGGGGGGGGGGGGGGTGGGGGGGGGGGGGGGTGGGGGGGGGGGGGGGTGGGGGGGGGGGGGGGTGGGGGGGGGGGGGGGTGGGGGGGGGGGGGGGTGGGGGGGGGGGGGGGTGGGGGGGGGGGGGGGTGGGGGGGGGGGGGGGTGGGGGGGGGGGGGGGTGGGGGGGGGGGGGGGTGGGGGGGGGGGGGGGTGGGGGGGGGGGGGGGTGGGGGGGGGGGGGGGTGGGGGGGGGGGGGGGTGGGGGGGGGGGGGGGTGGGGGGGGGGGGGGGTGGGGGGGGGGGGGGGTGGGGGGGGGGGGGGGTGGGGGGGGGGGGGGGTGGGGGGGGGGGGGGGTGGGGGGGGGGGGGGGTGGGGGGGGGGGGGGGTGGGGGGGGGGGGGGGTGGGGGGGGGGGGGGGTGGGGGGGGGGGGGGGTGGGGGGGGGGGGGGGTGGGGGGGGGGGGGGGTGGGGGGGGGGGGGGGTGGGGGGGGGGGGGGGTGGGGGGGGGGGGGGGTGGGGGGGGGGGGGGGTGGGGGGGGGGGGGGGTGGGGGGGGGGGGGGGTGGGGGGGGGGGGGGGTGGGGGGGGGGGGGGGTGGGGGGGGGGGGGGGTGGGGGGGGGGGGGGGTGGGGGGGGGGGGGGGTGGGGGGGGGGGGGGGTGGGGGGGGGGGGGGGTGGGGGGGGGGGGGGGTGGGGGGGGGGGGGGGTGGGGGGGGGGGGGGGTGGGGGGGGGGGGGGGTGGGGGGGGGGGGGGGTGGGGGGGGGGGGGGGTGGGGGGGGGGGGGGGTGGGGGGGGGGGGGGGTGGGGGGGGGGGGGGGTGGGGGGGGGGGGGGGTGGGGGGGGGGGGGGGTGGGGGGGGGGGGGGGTGGGGGGGGGGGGGGGTGGGGGGGGGGGGGGGTGGGGGGGGGGGGGGGTGGGGGGGGGGGGGGGTGGGGGGGGGGGGGGGTGGGGGGGGGGGGGGGTGGGGGGGGGGGGGGGTGGGGGGGGGGGGGGGTGGGGGGGGGGGGGGGTGGGGGGGGGGGGGGGTGGGGGGGGGGGGGGGTGGGGGGGGGGGGGGGTGGGGGGGGGGGGGGGTGGGGGGGGGGGGGGGTGGGGGGGGGGGGGGGTGGGGGGGGGGGGGGGTGGGGGGGGGGGGGGGTGGGGGGGGGGGGGGGTGGGGGGGGGGGGGGGTGGGGGGGGGGGGGGGTGGGGGGGGGGGGGGGTGGGGGGGGGGGGGGGTGGGGGGGGGGGGGGGTGGGGGGGGGGGGGGGTGGGGGGGGGGGGGGGTGGGGGGGGGGGGGGGTGGGGGGGGGGGGGGGTGGGGGGGGGGGGGGGTGGGGGGGGGGGGGGGTGGGGGGGGGGGGGGGTGGGGGGGGGGGGGGGTGGGGGGGGGGGGGGGTGGGGGGGGGGGGGGGTGGGGGGGGGGGGGGGTGGGGGGGGGGGGGGGTGGGGGGGGGGGGGGGTGGGGGGGGGGGGGGGTGGGGGGGGGGGGGGGTGGGGGGGGGGGGGGGTGGGGGGGGGGGGGGGTGGGGGGGGGGGGGGGTGGGGGGGGGGGGGGGTGGGGGGGGGGGGGGGTGGGGGGGGGGGGGGGTGGGGGGGGGGGGGGGTGGGGGGGGGGGGGGGTGGGGGGGGGGGGGGGTGGGGGGGGGGGGGGGTGGGGGGGGGGGGGGGTGGGGGGGGGGGGGGGTGGGGGGGGGGGGGGGTGGGGGGGGGGGGGGGTGGGGGGGGGGGGGGGTGGGGGGGGGGGGGGGTGGGGGGGGGGGGGGGTGGGGGGGGGGGGGGGTGGGGGGGGGGGGGGGTGGGGGGGGGGGGGGGTGGGGGGGGGGGGGGGTGGGGGGGGGGGGGGGTGGGGGGGGGGGGGGGTGGGGGGGGGGGGGGGTGGGGGGGGGGGGGGGTGGGGGGGGGGGGGGGTGGGGGGGGGGGGGGGTGGGGGGGGGGGGGGGTGGGGGGGGGGGGGGGTGGGGGGGGGGGGGGGTGGGGGGGGGGGGGGGTGGGGGGGGGGGGGGGTGGGGGGGGGGGGGGGTGGGGGGGGGGGGGGGTGGGGGGGGGGGGGGGTGGGGGGGGGGGGGGGTGGGGGGGGGGGGGGGTGGGGGGGGGGGGGGGTGGGGGGGGGGGGGGGTGGGGGGGGGGGGGGGTGGGGGGGGGGGGGGGTGGGGGGGGGGGGGGGTGGGGGGGGGGGGGGGTGGGGGGGGGGGGGGGTGGGGGGGGGGGGGGGTGGGGGGGGGGGGGGGTGGGGGGGGGGGGGGGTGGGGGGGGGGGGGGGTGGGGGGGGGGGGGGGTGGGGGGGGGGGGGGGTGGGGGGGGGGGGGGGTGGGGGGGGGGGGGGGTGGGGGGGGGGGGGGGTGGGGGGGGGGGGGGGTGGGGGGGGGGGGGGGTGGGGGGGGGGGGGGGTGGGGGGGGGGGGGGGTGGGGGGGGGGGGGGGTGGGGGGGGGGGGGGGTGGGGGGGGGGGGGGGTGGGGGGGGGGGGGGGTGGGGGGGGGGGGGGGTGGGGGGGGGGGGGGGTGGGGGGGGGGGGGGGTGGGGGGGGGGGGGGGTGGGGGGGGGGGGGGGTGGGGGGGGGGGGGGGTGGGGGGGGGGGGGGGTGGGGGGGGGGGGGGGTGGGGGGGGGGGGGGGTGGGGGGGGGGGGGGGTGGGGGGGGGGGGGGGTGGGGGGGGGGGGGGGTGGGGGGGGGGGGGGGTGGGGGGGGGGGGGGGTGGGGGGGGGGGGGGGTGGGGGGGGGGGGGGGTGGGGGGGGGGGGGGGTGGGGGGGGGGGGGGGTGGGGGGGGGGGGGGGTGGGGGGGGGGGGGGGTGGGGGGGGGGGGGGGTGGGGGGGGGGGGGGGTGGGGGGGGGGGGGGGTGGGGGGGGGGGGGGGTGGGGGGGGGGGGGGGTGGGGGGGGGGGGGGGTGGGGGGGGGGGGGGGTGGGGGGGGGGGGGGGTGGGGGGGGGGGGGGGTGGGGGGGGGGGGGGGTGGGGGGGGGGGGGGGTGGGGGGGGGGGGGGGTGGGGGGGGGGGGGGGTGGGGGGGGGGGGGGGTGGGGGGGGGGGGGGGTGGGGGGGGGGGGGGGTGGGGGGGGGGGGGGGTGGGGGGGGGGGGGGGTGGGGGGGGGGGGGGGTGGGGGGGGGGGGGGGTGGGGGGGGGGGGGGGTGGGGGGGGGGGGGGGTGGGGGGGGGGGGGGGTGGGGGGGGGGGGGGGTGGGGGGGGGGGGGGGTGGGGGGGGGGGGGGGTGGGGGGGGGGGGGGGTGGGGGGGGGGGGGGGTGGGGGGGGGGGGGGGTGGGGGGGGGGGGGGGTGGGGGGGGGGGGGGGTGGGGGGGGGGGGGGGTGGGGGGGGGGGGGGGTGGGGGGGGGGGGGGGTGGGGGGGGGGGGGGGTGGGGGGGGGGGGGGGTGGGGGGGGGGGGGGGTGGGGGGGGGGGGGGGTGGGGGGGGGGGGGGGTGGGGGGGGGGGGGGGTGGGGGGGGGGGGGGGTGGGGGGGGGGGGGGGTGGGGGGGGGGGGGGGTGGGGGGGGGGGGGGGTGGGGGGGGGGGGGGGTGGGGGGGGGGGGGGGTGGGGGGGGGGGGGGGTGGGGGGGGGGGGGGGTGGGGGGGGGGGGGGGTGGGGGGGGGGGGGGGTGGGGGGGGGGGGGGGTGGGGGGGGGGGGGGGTGGGGGGGGGGGGGGGTGGGGGGGGGGGGGGGTGGGGGGGGGGGGGGGTGGGGGGGGGGGGGGGTGGGGGGGGGGGGGGGTGGGGGGGGGGGGGGGTGGGGGGGGGGGGGGGTGGGGGGGGGGGGGGGTGGGGGGGGGGGGGGGTGGGGGGGGGGGGGGGTGGGGGGGGGGGGGGGTGGGGGGGGGGGGGGGTGGGGGGGGGGGGGGGTGGGGGGGGGGGGGGGTGGGGGGGGGGGGGGGTGGGGGGGGGGGGGGGTGGGGGGGGGGGGGGGTGGGGGGGGGGGGGGGTGGGGGGGGGGGGGGGTGGGGGGGGGGGGGGGTGGGGGGGGGGGGGGGTGGGGGGGGGGGGGGGTGGGGGGGGGGGGGGGTGGGGGGGGGGGGGGGTGGGGGGGGGGGGGGGTGGGGGGGGGGGGGGGTGGGGGGGGGGGGGGGTGGGGGGGGGGGGGGGTGGGGGGGGGGGGGGGTGGGGGGGGGGGGGGGTGGGGGGGGGGGGGGGTGGGGGGGGGGGGGGGTGGGGGGGGGGGGGGGTGGGGGGGGGGGGGGGTGGGGGGGGGGGGGGGTGGGGGGGGGGGGGGGTGGGGGGGGGGGGGGGTGGGGGGGGGGGGGGGTGGGGGGGGGGGGGGGTGGGGGGGGGGGGGGGTGGGGGGGGGGGGGGGTGGGGGGGGGGGGGGGTGGGGGGGGGGGGGGGTGGGGGGGGGGGGGGGTGGGGGGGGGGGGGGGTGGGGGGGGGGGGGGGTGGGGGGGGGGGGGGGTGGGGGGGGGGGGGGGTGGGGGGGGGGGGGGGTGGGGGGGGGGGGGGGTGGGGGGGGGGGGGGGTGGGGGGGGGGGGGGGTGGGGGGGGGGGGGGGTGGGGGGGGGGGGGGGTGGGGGGGGGGGGGGGTGGGGGGGGGGGGGGGTGGGGGGGGGGGGGGGTGGGGGGGGGGGGGGGTGGGGGGGGGGGGGGGTGGGGGGGGGGGGGGGTGGGGGGGGGGGGGGGTGGGGGGGGGGGGGGGTGGGGGGGGGGGGGGGTGGGGGGGGGGGGGGGTGGGGGGGGGGGGGGGTGGGGGGGGGGGGGGGTGGGGGGGGGGGGGGGTGGGGGGGGGGGGGGGTGGGGGGGGGGGGGGGTGGGGGGGGGGGGGGGTGGGGGGGGGGGGGGGTGGGGGGGGGGGGGGGTGGGGGGGGGGGGGGGTGGGGGGGGGGGGGGGTGGGGGGGGGGGGGGGTGGGGGGGGGGGGGGGTGGGGGGGGGGGGGGGTGGGGGGGGGGGGGGGTGGGGGGGGGGGGGGGTGGGGGGGGGGGGGGGTGGGGGGGGGGGGGGGTGGGGGGGGGGGGGGGTGGGGGGGGGGGGGGGTGGGGGGGGGGGGGGGTGGGGGGGGGGGGGGGTGGGGGGGGGGGGGGGTGGGGGGGGGGGGGGGTGGGGGGGGGGGGGGGTGGGGGGGGGGGGGGGTGGGGGGGGGGGGGGGTGGGGGGGGGGGGGGGTGGGGGGGGGGGGGGGTGGGGGGGGGGGGGGGTGGGGGGGGGGGGGGGTGGGGGGGGGGGGGGGTGGGGGGGGGGGGGGGTGGGGGGGGGGGGGGGTGGGGGGGGGGGGGGGTGGGGGGGGGGGGGGGTGGGGGGGGGGGGGGGTGGGGGGGGGGGGGGGTGGGGGGGGGGGGGGGTGGGGGGGGGGGGGGGTGGGGGGGGGGGGGGGTGGGGGGGGGGGGGGGTGGGGGGGGGGGGGGGTGGGGGGGGGGGGGGGTGGGGGGGGGGGGGGGTGGGGGGGGGGGGGGGTGGGGGGGGGGGGGGGTGGGGGGGGGGGGGGGTGGGGGGGGGGGGGGGTGGGGGGGGGGGGGGGTGGGGGGGGGGGGGGGTGGGGGGGGGGGGGGGTGGGGGGGGGGGGGGGTGGGGGGGGGGGGGGGTGGGGGGGGGGGGGGGTGGGGGGGGGGGGGGGTGGGGGGGGGGGGGGGTGGGGGGGGGGGGGGGTGGGGGGGGGGGGGGGTGGGGGGGGGGGGGGGTGGGGGGGGGGGGGGGTGGGGGGGGGGGGGGGTGGGGGGGGGGGGGGGTGGGGGGGGGGGGGGGTGGGGGGGGGGGGGGGTGGGGGGGGGGGGGGGTGGGGGGGGGGGGGGGTGGGGGGGGGGGGGGGTGGGGGGGGGGGGGGGTGGGGGGGGGGGGGGGTGGGGGGGGGGGGGGGTGGGGGGGGGGGGGGGTGGGGGGGGGGGGGGGTGGGGGGGGGGGGGGGTGGGGGGGGGGGGGGGTGGGGGGGGGGGGGGGTGGGGGGGGGGGGGGGTGGGGGGGGGGGGGGGTGGGGGGGGGGGGGGGTGGGGGGGGGGGGGGGTGGGGGGGGGGGGGGGTGGGGGGGGGGGGGGGTGGGGGGGGGGGGGGGTGGGGGGGGGGGGGGGTGGGGGGGGGGGGGGGTGGGGGGGGGGGGGGGTGGGGGGGGGGGGGGGTGGGGGGGGGGGGGGGTGGGGGGGGGGGGGGGTGGGGGGGGGGGGGGGTGGGGGGGGGGGGGGGTGGGGGGGGGGGGGGGTGGGGGGGGGGGGGGGTGGGGGGGGGGGGGGGTGGGGGGGGGGGGGGGTGGGGGGGGGGGGGGGTGGGGGGGGGGGGGGGTGGGGGGGGGGGGGGGTGGGGGGGGGGGGGGGTGGGGGGGGGGGGGGGTGGGGGGGGGGGGGGGTGGGGGGGGGGGGGGGTGGGGGGGGGGGGGGGTGGGGGGGGGGGGGGGTGGGGGGGGGGGGGGGTGGGGGGGGGGGGGGGTGGGGGGGGGGGGGGGTGGGGGGGGGGGGGGGTGGGGGGGGGGGGGGGTGGGGGGGGGGGGGGGTGGGGGGGGGGGGGGGTGGGGGGGGGGGGGGGTGGGGGGGGGGGGGGGTGGGGGGGGGGGGGGGTGGGGGGGGGGGGGGGTGGGGGGGGGGGGGGGTGGGGGGGGGGGGGGGTGGGGGGGGGGGGGGGTGGGGGGGGGGGGGGGTGGGGGGGGGGGGGGGTGGGGGGGGGGGGGGGTGGGGGGGGGGGGGGGTGGGGGGGGGGGGGGGTGGGGGGGGGGGGGGGTGGGGGGGGGGGGGGGTGGGGGGGGGGGGGGGTGGGGGGGGGGGGGGGTGGGGGGGGGGGGGGGTGGGGGGGGGGGGGGGTGGGGGGGGGGGGGGGTGGGGGGGGGGGGGGGTGGGGGGGGGGGGGGGTGGGGGGGGGGGGGGGTGGGGGGGGGGGGGGGTGGGGGGGGGGGGGGGTGGGGGGGGGGGGGGGTGGGGGGGGGGGGGGGTGGGGGGGGGGGGGGGTGGGGGGGGGGGGGGGTGGGGGGGGGGGGGGGTGGGGGGGGGGGGGGGTGGGGGGGGGGGGGGGTGGGGGGGGGGGGGGGTGGGGGGGGGGGGGGGTGGGGGGGGGGGGGGGTGGGGGGGGGGGGGGGTGGGGGGGGGGGGGGGTGGGGGGGGGGGGGGGTGGGGGGGGGGGGGGGTGGGGGGGGGGGGGGGTGGGGGGGGGGGGGGGTGGGGGGGGGGGGGGGTGGGGGGGGGGGGGGGTGGGGGGGGGGGGGGGTGGGGGGGGGGGGGGGTGGGGGGGGGGGGGGGTGGGGGGGGGGGGGGGTGGGGGGGGGGGGGGGTGGGGGGGGGGGGGGGTGGGGGGGGGGGGGGGTGGGGGGGGGGGGGGGTGGGGGGGGGGGGGGGTGGGGGGGGGGGGGGGTGGGGGGGGGGGGGGGTGGGGGGGGGGGGGGGTGGGGGGGGGGGGGGGTGGGGGGGGGGGGGGGTGGGGGGGGGGGGGGGTGGGGGGGGGGGGGGGTGGGGGGGGGGGGGGGTGGGGGGGGGGGGGGGTGGGGGGGGGGGGGGGTGGGGGGGGGGGGGGGTGGGGGGGGGGGGGGGTGGGGGGGGGGGGGGGTGGGGGGGGGGGGGGGTGGGGGGGGGGGGGGGTGGGGGGGGGGGGGGGTGGGGGGGGGGGGGGGTGGGGGGGGGGGGGGGTGGGGGGGGGGGGGGGTGGGGGGGGGGGGGGGTGGGGGGGGGGGGGGGTGGGGGGGGGGGGGGGTGGGGGGGGGGGGGGGTGGGGGGGGGGGGGGGTGGGGGGGGGGGGGGGTGGGGGGGGGGGGGGGTGGGGGGGGGGGGGGGTGGGGGGGGGGGGGGGTGGGGGGGGGGGGGGGTGGGGGGGGGGGGGGGTGGGGGGGGGGGGGGGTGGGGGGGGGGGGGGGTGGGGGGGGGGGGGGGTGGGGGGGGGGGGGGGTGGGGGGGGGGGGGGGTGGGGGGGGGGGGGGGTGGGGGGGGGGGGGGGTGGGGGGGGGGGGGGGTGGGGGGGGGGGGGGGTGGGGGGGGGGGGGGGTGGGGGGGGGGGGGGGTGGGGGGGGGGGGGGGTGGGGGGGGGGGGGGGTGGGGGGGGGGGGGGGTGGGGGGGGGGGGGGGTGGGGGGGGGGGGGGGTGGGGGGGGGGGGGGGTGGGGGGGGGGGGGGGTGGGGGGGGGGGGGGGTGGGGGGGGGGGGGGGTGGGGGGGGGGGGGGGTGGGGGGGGGGGGGGGTGGGGGGGGGGGGGGGTGGGGGGGGGGGGGGGTGGGGGGGGGGGGGGGTGGGGGGGGGGGGGGGTGGGGGGGGGGGGGGGTGGGGGGGGGGGGGGGTGGGGGGGGGGGGGGGTGGGGGGGGGGGGGGGTGGGGGGGGGGGGGGGTGGGGGGGGGGGGGGGTGGGGGGGGGGGGGGGTGGGGGGGGGGGGGGGTGGGGGGGGGGGGGGGTGGGGGGGGGGGGGGGTGGGGGGGGGGGGGGGTGGGGGGGGGGGGGGGTGGGGGGGGGGGGGGGTGGGGGGGGGGGGGGGTGGGGGGGGGGGGGGGTGGGGGGGGGGGGGGGTGGGGGGGGGGGGGGGTGGGGGGGGGGGGGGGTGGGGGGGGGGGGGGGTGGGGGGGGGGGGGGGTGGGGGGGGGGGGGGGTGGGGGGGGGGGGGGGTGGGGGGGGGGGGGGGTGGGGGGGGGGGGGGGTGGGGGGGGGGGGGGGTGGGGGGGGGGGGGGGTGGGGGGGGGGGGGGGTGGGGGGGGGGGGGGGTGGGGGGGGGGGGGGGTGGGGGGGGGGGGGGGTGGGGGGGGGGGGGGGTGGGGGGGGGGGGGGGTGGGGGGGGGGGGGGGTGGGGGGGGGGGGGGGTGGGGGGGGGGGGGGGTGGGGGGGGGGGGGGGTGGGGGGGGGGGGGGGTGGGGGGGGGGGGGGGTGGGGGGGGGGGGGGGTGGGGGGGGGGGGGGGTGGGGGGGGGGGGGGGTGGGGGGGGGGGGGGGTGGGGGGGGGGGGGGGTGGGGGGGGGGGGGGGTGGGGGGGGGGGGGGGTGGGGGGGGGGGGGGGTGGGGGGGGGGGGGGGTGGGGGGGGGGGGGGGTGGGGGGGGGGGGGGGTGGGGGGGGGGGGGGGTGGGGGGGGGGGGGGGTGGGGGGGGGGGGGGGTGGGGGGGGGGGGGGGTGGGGGGGGGGGGGGGTGGGGGGGGGGGGGGGTGGGGGGGGGGGGGGGTGGGGGGGGGGGGGGGTGGGGGGGGGGGGGGGTGGGGGGGGGGGGGGGTGGGGGGGGGGGGGGGTGGGGGGGGGGGGGGGTGGGGGGGGGGGGGGGTGGGGGGGGGGGGGGGTGGGGGGGGGGGGGGGTGGGGGGGGGGGGGGGTGGGGGGGGGGGGGGGTGGGGGGGGGGGGGGGTGGGGGGGGGGGGGGGTGGGGGGGGGGGGGGGTGGGGGGGGGGGGGGGTGGGGGGGGGGGGGGGTGGGGGGGGGGGGGGGTGGGGGGGGGGGGGGGTGGGGGGGGGGGGGGGTGGGGGGGGGGGGGGGTGGGGGGGGGGGGGGGTGGGGGGGGGGGGGGGTGGGGGGGGGGGGGGGTGGGGGGGGGGGGGGGTGGGGGGGGGGGGGGGTGGGGGGGGGGGGGGGTGGGGGGGGGGGGGGGTGGGGGGGGGGGGGGGTGGGGGGGGGGGGGGGTGGGGGGGGGGGGGGGTGGGGGGGGGGGGGGGTGGGGGGGGGGGGGGGTGGGGGGGGGGGGGGGTGGGGGGGGGGGGGGGTGGGGGGGGGGGGGGGTGGGGGGGGGGGGGGGTGGGGGGGGGGGGGGGTGGGGGGGGGGGGGGGTGGGGGGGGGGGGGGGTGGGGGGGGGGGGGGGTGGGGGGGGGGGGGGGTGGGGGGGGGGGGGGGTGGGGGGGGGGGGGGGTGGGGGGGGGGGGGGGTGGGGGGGGGGGGGGGTGGGGGGGGGGGGGGGTGGGGGGGGGGGGGGGTGGGGGGGGGGGGGGGTGGGGGGGGGGGGGGGTGGGGGGGGGGGGGGGTGGGGGGGGGGGGGGGTGGGGGGGGGGGGGGGTGGGGGGGGGGGGGGGTGGGGGGGGGGGGGGGTGGGGGGGGGGGGGGGTGGGGGGGGGGGGGGGTGGGGGGGGGGGGGGGTGGGGGGGGGGGGGGGTGGGGGGGGGGGGGGGTGGGGGGGGGGGGGGGTGGGGGGGGGGGGGGGTGGGGGGGGGGGGGGGTGGGGGGGGGGGGGGGTGGGGGGGGGGGGGGGTGGGGGGGGGGGGGGGTGGGGGGGGGGGGGGGTGGGGGGGGGGGGGGGTGGGGGGGGGGGGGGGTGGGGGGGGGGGGGGGTGGGGGGGGGGGGGGGTGGGGGGGGGGGGGGGTGGGGGGGGGGGGGGGTGGGGGGGGGGGGGGGTGGGGGGGGGGGGGGGTGGGGGGGGGGGGGGGTGGGGGGGGGGGGGGGTGGGGGGGGGGGGGGGTGGGGGGGGGGGGGGGTGGGGGGGGGGGGGGGTGGGGGGGGGGGGGGGTGGGGGGGGGGGGGGGTGGGGGGGGGGGGGGGTGGGGGGGGGGGGGGGTGGGGGGGGGGGGGGGTGGGGGGGGGGGGGGGTGGGGGGGGGGGGGGGTGGGGGGGGGGGGGGGTGGGGGGGGGGGGGGGTGGGGGGGGGGGGGGGTGGGGGGGGGGGGGGGTGGGGGGGGGGGGGGGTGGGGGGGGGGGGGGGTGGGGGGGGGGGGGGGTGGGGGGGGGGGGGGGTGGGGGGGGGGGGGGGTGGGGGGGGGGGGGGGTGGGGGGGGGGGGGGGTGGGGGGGGGGGGGGGTGGGGGGGGGGGGGGGTGGGGGGGGGGGGGGGTGGGGGGGGGGGGGGGTGGGGGGGGGGGGGGGTGGGGGGGGGGGGGGGTGGGGGGGGGGGGGGGTGGGGGGGGGGGGGGGTGGGGGGGGGGGGGGGTGGGGGGGGGGGGGGGTGGGGGGGGGGGGGGGTGGGGGGGGGGGGGGGTGGGGGGGGGGGGGGGTGGGGGGGGGGGGGGGTGGGGGGGGGGGGGGGTGGGGGGGGGGGGGGGTGGGGGGGGGGGGGGGTGGGGGGGGGGGGGGGTGGGGGGGGGGGGGGGTGGGGGGGGGGGGGGGTGGGGGGGGGGGGGGGTGGGGGGGGGGGGGGGTGGGGGGGGGGGGGGGTGGGGGGGGGGGGGGGTGGGGGGGGGGGGGGGTGGGGGGGGGGGGGGGTGGGGGGGGGGGGGGGTGGGGGGGGGGGGGGGTGGGGGGGGGGGGGGGTGGGGGGGGGGGGGGGTGGGGGGGGGGGGGGGTGGGGGGGGGGGGGGGTGGGGGGGGGGGGGGGTGGGGGGGGGGGGGGGTGGGGGGGGGGGGGGGTGGGGGGGGGGGGGGGTGGGGGGGGGGGGGGGTGGGGGGGGGGGGGGGTGGGGGGGGGGGGGGGTGGGGGGGGGGGGGGGTGGGGGGGGGGGGGGGTGGGGGGGGGGGGGGGTGGGGGGGGGGGGGGGTGGGGGGGGGGGGGGGTGGGGGGGGGGGGGGGTGGGGGGGGGGGGGGGTGGGGGGGGGGGGGGGTGGGGGGGGGGGGGGGTGGGGGGGGGGGGGGGTGGGGGGGGGGGGGGGTGGGGGGGGGGGGGGGTGGGGGGGGGGGGGGGTGGGGGGGGGGGGGGGTGGGGGGGGGGGGGGGTGGGGGGGGGGGGGGGTGGGGGGGGGGGGGGGTGGGGGGGGGGGGGGGTGGGGGGGGGGGGGGGTGGGGGGGGGGGGGGGTGGGGGGGGGGGGGGGTGGGGGGGGGGGGGGGTGGGGGGGGGGGGGGGTGGGGGGGGGGGGGGGTGGGGGGGGGGGGGGGTGGGGGGGGGGGGGGGTGGGGGGGGGGGGGGGTGGGGGGGGGGGGGGGTGGGGGGGGGGGGGGGTGGGGGGGGGGGGGGGTGGGGGGGGGGGGGGGTGGGGGGGGGGGGGGGTGGGGGGGGGGGGGGGTGGGGGGGGGGGGGGGTGGGGGGGGGGGGGGGTGGGGGGGGGGGGGGGTGGGGGGGGGGGGGGGTGGGGGGGGGGGGGGGTGGGGGGGGGGGGGGGTGGGGGGGGGGGGGGGTGGGGGGGGGGGGGGGTGGGGGGGGGGGGGGGTGGGGGGGGGGGGGGGTGGGGGGGGGGGGGGGTGGGGGGGGGGGGGGGTGGGGGGGGGGGGGGGTGGGGGGGGGGGGGGGTGGGGGGGGGGGGGGGTGGGGGGGGGGGGGGGTGGGGGGGGGGGGGGGTGGGGGGGGGGGGGGGTGGGGGGGGGGGGGGGTGGGGGGGGGGGGGGGTGGGGGGGGGGGGGGGTGGGGGGGGGGGGGGGTGGGGGGGGGGGGGGGTGGGGGGGGGGGGGGGTGGGGGGGGGGGGGGGTGGGGGGGGGGGGGGGTGGGGGGGGGGGGGGGTGGGGGGGGGGGGGGGTGGGGGGGGGGGGGGGTGGGGGGGGGGGGGGGTGGGGGGGGGGGGGGGTGGGGGGGGGGGGGGGTGGGGGGGGGGGGGGGTGGGGGGGGGGGGGGGTGGGGGGGGGGGGGGGTGGGGGGGGGGGGGGGTGGGGGGGGGGGGGGGTGGGGGGGGGGGGGGGTGGGGGGGGGGGGGGGTGGGGGGGGGGGGGGGTGGGGGGGGGGGGGGGTGGGGGGGGGGGGGGGTGGGGGGGGGGGGGGGTGGGGGGGGGGGGGGGTGGGGGGGGGGGGGGGTGGGGGGGGGGGGGGGTGGGGGGGGGGGGGGGTGGGGGGGGGGGGGGGTGGGGGGGGGGGGGGGTGGGGGGGGGGGGGGGTGGGGGGGGGGGGGGGTGGGGGGGGGGGGGGGTGGGGGGGGGGGGGGGTGGGGGGGGGGGGGGGTGGGGGGGGGGGGGGGTGGGGGGGGGGGGGGGTGGGGGGGGGGGGGGGTGGGGGGGGGGGGGGGTGGGGGGGGGGGGGGGTGGGGGGGGGGGGGGGTGGGGGGGGGGGGGGGTGGGGGGGGGGGGGGGTGGGGGGGGGGGGGGGTGGGGGGGGGGGGGGGTGGGGGGGGGGGGGGGTGGGGGGGGGGGGGGGTGGGGGGGGGGGGGGGTGGGGGGGGGGGGGGGTGGGGGGGGGGGGGGGTGGGGGGGGGGGGGGGTGGGGGGGGGGGGGGGTGGGGGGGGGGGGGGGTGGGGGGGGGGGGGGGTGGGGGGGGGGGGGGGTGGGGGGGGGGGGGGGTGGGGGGGGGGGGGGGTGGGGGGGGGGGGGGGTGGGGGGGGGGGGGGGTGGGGGGGGGGGGGGGTGGGGGGGGGGGGGGGTGGGGGGGGGGGGGGGTGGGGGGGGGGGGGGGTGGGGGGGGGGGGGGGTGGGGGGGGGGGGGGGTGGGGGGGGGGGGGGGTGGGGGGGGGGGGGGGTGGGGGGGGGGGGGGGTGGGGGGGGGGGGGGGTGGGGGGGGGGGGGGGTGGGGGGGGGGGGGGGTGGGGGGGGGGGGGGGTGGGGGGGGGGGGGGGTGGGGGGGGGGGGGGGTGGGGGGGGGGGGGGGTGGGGGGGGGGGGGGGTGGGGGGGGGGGGGGGTGGGGGGGGGGGGGGGTGGGGGGGGGGGGGGGTGGGGGGGGGGGGGGGTGGGGGGGGGGGGGGGTGGGGGGGGGGGGGGGTGGGGGGGGGGGGGGGTGGGGGGGGGGGGGGGTGGGGGGGGGGGGGGGTGGGGGGGGGGGGGGGTGGGGGGGGGGGGGGGTGGGGGGGGGGGGGGGTGGGGGGGGGGGGGGGTGGGGGGGGGGGGGGGTGGGGGGGGGGGGGGGTGGGGGGGGGGGGGGGTGGGGGGGGGGGGGGGTGGGGGGGGGGGGGGGTGGGGGGGGGGGGGGGTGGGGGGGGGGGGGGGTGGGGGGGGGGGGGGGTGGGGGGGGGGGGGGGTGGGGGGGGGGGGGGGTGGGGGGGGGGGGGGGTGGGGGGGGGGGGGGGTGGGGGGGGGGGGGGGTGGGGGGGGGGGGGGGTGGGGGGGGGGGGGGGTGGGGGGGGGGGGGGGTGGGGGGGGGGGGGGGTGGGGGGGGGGGGGGGTGGGGGGGGGGGGGGGTGGGGGGGGGGGGGGGTGGGGGGGGGGGGGGGTGGGGGGGGGGGGGGGTGGGGGGGGGGGGGGGTGGGGGGGGGGGGGGGTGGGGGGGGGGGGGGGTGGGGGGGGGGGGGGGTGGGGGGGGGGGGGGGTGGGGGGGGGGGGGGGTGGGGGGGGGGGGGGGTGGGGGGGGGGGGGGGTGGGGGGGGGGGGGGGTGGGGGGGGGGGGGGGTGGGGGGGGGGGGGGGTGGGGGGGGGGGGGGGTGGGGGGGGGGGGGGGTGGGGGGGGGGGGGGGTGGGGGGGGGGGGGGGTGGGGGGGGGGGGGGGTGGGGGGGGGGGGGGGTGGGGGGGGGGGGGGGTGGGGGGGGGGGGGGGTGGGGGGGGGGGGGGGTGGGGGGGGGGGGGGGTGGGGGGGGGGGGGGGTGGGGGGGGGGGGGGGTGGGGGGGGGGGGGGGTGGGGGGGGGGGGGGGTGGGGGGGGGGGGGGGTGGGGGGGGGGGGGGGTGGGGGGGGGGGGGGGTGGGGGGGGGGGGGGGTGGGGGGGGGGGGGGGTGGGGGGGGGGGGGGGTGGGGGGGGGGGGGGGTGGGGGGGGGGGGGGGTGGGGGGGGGGGGGGGTGGGGGGGGGGGGGGGTGGGGGGGGGGGGGGGTGGGGGGGGGGGGGGGTGGGGGGGGGGGGGGGTGGGGGGGGGGGGGGGTGGGGGGGGGGGGGGGTGGGGGGGGGGGGGGGTGGGGGGGGGGGGGGGTGGGGGGGGGGGGGGGTGGGGGGGGGGGGGGGTGGGGGGGGGGGGGGGTGGGGGGGGGGGGGGGTGGGGGGGGGGGGGGGTGGGGGGGGGGGGGGGTGGGGGGGGGGGGGGGTGGGGGGGGGGGGGGGTGGGGGGGGGGGGGGGTGGGGGGGGGGGGGGGTGGGGGGGGGGGGGGGTGGGGGGGGGGGGGGGTGGGGGGGGGGGGGGGTGGGGGGGGGGGGGGGTGGGGGGGGGGGGGGGTGGGGGGGGGGGGGGGTGGGGGGGGGGGGGGGTGGGGGGGGGGGGGGGTGGGGGGGGGGGGGGGTGGGGGGGGGGGGGGGTGGGGGGGGGGGGGGGTGGGGGGGGGGGGGGGTGGGGGGGGGGGGGGGTGGGGGGGGGGGGGGGTGGGGGGGGGGGGGGGTGGGGGGGGGGGGGGGTGGGGGGGGGGGGGGGTGGGGGGGGGGGGGTGTGGGGGGGGGGGGGGGTGGGGGGGGGGGGGGGGGGGGGGGGTAGGGGGGGTGGGGGGGGGGGGGTGGGTGTTGGGGGGGGGGGGGGGGGGGGGGGTGGGGGGGTGGGGGAAAGAGACAATGCTGGGGTTGGGGGTGAACAATTCGGAAAGTTCCAGAACCGAGAAAAACCGGGAACCCCGAGATCGGCCGGGGCCTTCCGCTCTCCCGACATCCCTTTCCCTATGAGGTGGACCCAGAGATGACTTCTCCAGACCGGCCTTCCCCTGAAGTTTGCGCCCTGACCTTTTAGACTGGGAAAAGTTCTCCGTAAGCCACTCTCGGAGGAAGCCGCGGCAAAGTTTTGCATTCGACCTTTGTAAAGAAACTCACGGGGGATATTATTCCAACGGGGACGGGGTGAATTATTCCCCACTTTTAAAAAAGGAAATACATTTTAAAAAATAATGTAAAAAAGACCATTCGCAATAGATTGGGAATGCAGCGACCACGCAACCTTGCGCTTCCAGCCGCGCAAAATACGCACCGAGACAGCAACTCAACTCCAGTCAATACCAAGTTTACTCCACAGTCGGCTCAGTTTTATTCCAGGGGGCTTGCTTCCCGGGAAATATTCTTAGGACCCAGTCGCTGTCCCCACCCTCACCCCCCCTTGTCTCTCTTGGCGCTGGAGTTACGCGTGGAAAGCGCCACAAAGCGCAGGGAAGCCCTCCTTCTCTGTCACCCCCACCCCACCCCCCAAAATACAGCCCCCTTTTTGCATGTTTGCATCGAGGGAGATAAAGAAAAGGCTTAGCTCAGAAGCTGGTGGAAACCGAAAAGGCGCACTCGCGTATTTTAGCTGAGGCTAACCGCGGACTCCGAGGTCTCCAAACGCGCGCGGCCTTTCCCCCATTCTTCAATGGTACTCAAACCGAAAGACGAAAAGGGACGGACCCCCCCCCCAAAAAAAAGAATATACCTTGAATACAGATATTCAAGGAGTTTTGAAGCAAGGCCCGTTCTTTGCGAGGAGTTGGGAAACGCAAACAGGAAAGCAAGCGAGAGGACCGCTCTCCAAAATATTGCAAAAGTTTTCCAAAGGGGAGGGGGGTGAGAAAGCAGCTTCTGTTTGTAGACCCCCCCCCCGTCCTTTCCCTAATTCTTCTCTTTTCCCTTCTCAGCAACCTGCAATAAACACATCGCCAAACCGCACGTGCTTGCTTTAAAAAAAGTAATCGTATTTCCCCCCAGAAAACAAACGATGGAGCAGTTTTTTTAAAAAAAGAATTGGGGGGGCGTGCGACAATCTTTCTTAAAAATTAAAAAAAAAGGATTCGATCAGGGAAAAATGACAGGGGGGAGAAAGCCATTTGCCTCCAGACGGGAGCCCCCTCCCCAGAGCTTAAATAATATTATTTATTCCTTCCTGCCGTGGCTTGTCATCAGGAATTACTCATTATCGTATTAGAGGGGGGAACCGGGGGTCTCGACTCCCTCTCCCCAGCCTCTGAACAAATTGGATAAAAGGATTTCGAAACAGAGAGAGGTCAGCATCCGGGAGGGGGCTCAGAAAAGGACAGGGAGGCTCCCACGCGTTTTGCTCGCGCGCCGTTTAGACAACGCCAAGACCCAGTCGTGCCATGAACCCTTGCGAGAAATAAATGCCCAAAAATATTGGGAAAGGGAGGAGAAATCGCCGGATTTTATCCCCTGTCTTTCTGTGGGGCTTTATTACAGGGTTTGGTGGCATTTTTTCCGGTGGAGCGCGTCTCTAGTTTTGCAGTCGCTTTTCCTCTTCTCAGAACTGGATTATTATCCATTATTATTATTAATAATTATTATTATGACATTTTCTAGAACATTTGTAGCACATTTTCTTGTTTATTATCATTCTGACATTTTCTAGAACATTTCTAGCACATTTTCTTGTTTATTATTCTTCTGACATTTTCTAGGACATTTCTAGCACATTTTCGGGTTTCCTCTTCTCAAAGCTGTATGATTATTAATTATTACATTTTCTAGAACGCAGAAGGGGGCGGGAATCTCTGTCGCCGCCCCTAGTAGCACCCCGGGGGGAAATGGAAAAAGGAAACAGTTTCAGCCCAATTTTTGGTGGGACCAGCCAACTCGCCTTATTGCTCTGCGACCCTCCCCCCCAAACTGGTCAGAAGCTTCATTTGCCCTTTAGAAAAAAACCCTCCCAAGTCTTGAGGGTGGGGGGGGAGCCACAAAATCTGAACGCGTGTTGGATATTAAGGGCTATTTCTGGACAAGGTGGACCCAGACTTTAGTGGGCAGAAGTCTCTGCGTTTGAAATCTGGTTTTGGGGACTTTGCAGCGGAGGGGGGGTGGGGAGGAGAGAGAGAGAGAAAGGAGGCGAAACAAGCAACCGTACAAACCCATACTCACTGCATTTAACACACACACACCCCACCCCGAGAAACTGACGGGAGGGCGAAGTGTCAGGATTAAAAGCGACAATTAACATTCCCTTCACGCCTGCCTCGGATTTCCAGGAGGGGAGGTATTTAATTCGCCCTCTCTCCTCCTCTTCCTCTCTCTCTTCCTCTCTTTCTCTTCCCCCCCCCCCACCAACTCCAACAAAAAAGGGGTCTTTGGGCACGATCCGGGCCAAGTTAAGCCGCGCGCCCCGCTCTCTTTGCAATGGCTTAACCGGCTGCGGGATCGTCCCCTTTTGCTTCAAGAATGTGGGGAAAGGGAGGGGTGGAGGGGAGAAAGTGTGTGGAGGGGGGTCCCCCCAGAGATGTACCTGCACTCTCGATTCCACCAAGTCCAGCCGCAACGCCAGCGCCTCCCGCATGAAGACGTCCGGGTAGTGGCTCTCGTTAAAGGCCTTTTCCAGCTCTTCCAACTGCCAGCCGGTAAAATTGGTCCGGGTCCGGCGTCTTTTGCACCCGGGGCTTTCCTTGTCCGGGTCTCCCGAGTCTGGAAAAAGGCAGAGGCGCGTGTCAGACCCAGGGATAAAAACCCCTATCCAAATAATCCACCCAGGCGCGCCCCCTTCCCCCGGGCAACTGGGCTTGGAAACATCTTTTGAAAGGCTTTTTTAAAGGCTCCTCTGGGGTCCTCCCCGGCTCTCAACCCGTCCTTACTTCCGAGGAAACCCCCTCGACTGCCAAAGAATCTCTTGGCCCTGCATGTTTCTTAGGAAAGGCCCTTCACCCCTTGGAAACACCTTTTGAAAGACATGTAAAAGATCCTTTTAGAAGACTCCTTTGGGGTCCTCCCCGCCTCTCAACCCTGTCCTCACTTCAGAGAAAGCCCCATAGATTGCCCTATGGGGCAGTCTATGTTTCTTAAGAAGGGCCATTCCTGGCTAAGAAATTCAGGGCGAAATGTCTTACTGCAGGCTCCGGGAAGGCGCACAAATTCCCCCACAACGATGCCCTTTAAAAAAAAAAGCTTTCCCATATTTGGTGGAGGGTGTCTCAGCCCCCCCTTGGCTATTTTAGTTTGGGGAGGGTGAGGTGCGTCAGTCTTTGCCAGGCCAAAGGTGATGTAATAAAAAATGTAGACAAGAAACCCCCTTCGGACCCACATCCAGGCCTCTACAGGCTCTGAAATCCTAGATCAAAGGGGTGCAGTCTAGGTTTTGGACGAGCCATAAGCAGTTTCTTCAACCCCACCACGCTTTCCAGGGCCCTAAAAAGAACCTTTCCTGACCCCCCCCCCCCCAAGCCAGCTAAGGCCGCTGGAGCAGCCAAACACACCTTCTGAATCAAATTTCCCCAGGAAAAAAAAAACACCCCACAATTTCGCCAGGGGAAAAAAACCCCCAAACGAAACTTGAATGTGATTTTTGGCAGGGATGCCGGGTGCCATCCAGGGCCAGGCAGGAAACAATCAATAAAACAAAACAAAAGCAAAACAGATTTCCAGGTCGGCCCCGTTCCCGGGTTGCCGCTAACGTGGCTGAAGCAAACAACAGGGTTTTTTTTTTTAAATAGGGACTCTAGCGGGTTTCCCCAGAGCCAAAACCTCCCGATTTCAAGCCCCCCACCGGGTAAAAAAAATATTGCTCAAATCCAGAGGATATATATGAAGTTTGGAGGGAGTCTTTGTCGTCTTCGGCCTGACCCTCAAACGCGCGCCCCACTCAAAAGTGCCCAATATCAGTAACAAAGACTGTCTCACATAAACACCCTATTAAACAAAACCAATAATAAAACAGGGACAGTAGCCCCAATAATAGTAACAGGGACTGCCTCAAATACACACCCCACTAAAAAAAAACCCCAATAATAGTAACAGGGCCTGACTCCTTCCCCAAACAAGCTGTCCAAAAATGTTCCCAAGGCCTGAAGCTCTCCAAAATCTTCTCAACACCCCCCTCCCCCCCTAAAAAAGTCAGGGGAGGGGCAATTCGCAGGTGCCTCCCCCCGCCCCATTTTAGCGTTGGGGTTCTTGTTTTAAAGCCCTGACCCCCCCCCTCCAATTCACCCCAGGAGGCGCGCGCAACCGGCCACCTGCCAAGAGGGGGGGTTGGAAACTGGGGGAGGTTCCAGGGAGGGGAGCCCGGATCGGGACCCTGGGGTGCCCAGTTGAGGTGGGGGGAGAGGAGGGAGAAAGGCGCTTACCGGCCAGCTTGAAGGGTTGGCTGTCGCCGCAGGCCGAGGGGAGCAGCGGGGTGGGGTTGATGACCGAGGCGCCGCAGGAGCCGCTGAGTAATCCGTCGATGGAGAACGGGACCGCGGCCGCCTGGAGCTGGTGCCCGGCCAGCTCGTAGACGTGGTGGTGCCCCAGGGGGTAGGGGAAGCCCACCATGCCGCCGAACTGGGCATGGGGGTGCTCCAGGATGCGGCTGTCCATCATGGAAGGGGGGCGGGAGAGAGTGAGAGGGGGGGTCCTTGGGGGGGGCCCAGCCCCTCACCCGGGCTCAGCACCGCGCACCGGGCCGGGAGTGGACCTGCCGGGGCGGCCGGCGCGCAGAGAAGGGCGCACGCCGCCGGGCGCCGGGCCGCTTTAACGCGCTCCCCACCGGGGGCCTCCCCATAATTAGGCCGGGGCCCGGGGAATTTGGGACCAATCAGGAGCCTTAATCGGGCCTGACGTCAGAGACGGTGGGGCCAGGCCCACGTTCCGTGGTTTTTCCCCCCCTTTTCCATATCGATTGCTAATTATACCTGACATCCACCCTTCCATAAACAGGAGTTGGCACAACGCGGCGACGGAGGGGCCAAGGGGAGGGGGGAGGAGAAGAAGGGGTGGGGAGGAGAGGAGAAGGGGTGGAGGGGGGCGCGGGGGAGGAGAAGGGGAGGAAAAGGGGTGCAGGGGAGAAGGGGTGCGGGGGGAGGACAACCTGGACACGGTGGGCTTTCCCCCGTCCCTTTTGAGGAGAAGGGGTGCAGCGGGGGAGGAGAAAGGGTGGGGAGGGGCTTTTAGAAGGACCCCTGGAGCCGGGGGGGGGGCAAGTCCAGGCCGACCAGGCTAGAGGACCGCGAGGAGAACTTGGAGCCCCGGTTAAACGCTCCAAAGCCACCCTGGAGCTGCGCGCTCCTTCGCGACCCACTAATAGATTTCTCTCCCCCCCCCCCCTTGGAAAATAGTGGCCGGGGTCTGGGGCGGGAAAGAGCGTCTTCCCCCCCCTCCTCCTCCCCCCCCCCTCCCTCGTCTACACCAGAAAACGCTCGACTCCTCTGAACCCTTAAAGTAATGTTGCTCCAATTACAGGGAGACATTGAGCGGGAAATAGACTGATCCAATAATATGAGATTCATCACCCGCTCTTTCCAGACCTGTCAGGATGAATTTAAAACTACAAGCCTTTTCATCTCCTCCCGGGTTTCTCCGGCGGGGGGGCGGGGAGGGGATCTGGAAGACTTTTATAAAAAGCTGGGAGGGGGGGGGGCGAACAGGGAAGGCTTCAGCCGCGCCGCCAATCCGAGCGTATCAATCAAAATAATAATTTAAACCGCCTCCACCCTATTGATCCAGAGGAAAGCCCTATTAAATTATGAATGGGGCCGGAGGGGGTCTAATTAAAAAGGCAGGCTGTTTAGCAGGGAGGGGAGAGGGCCGGCCCAAGGTGTGGGTGGGTGGAATAAAATACCTGCCTCTCTTTTCCCTGCGTCAGGTGTTGGAGAAGCGCGCGCCTGAGCAGGTACGTGTGAATGCAACCCGTGCACCGTGGGATTTTCCCCGTTCCTTTTGCGAAAAGGGGGGGGAAGTTCCCCTTTGGGCCCGCAAAGAGACCCGCAACTTCAGTGCCCTACCTGATAAGCCCCCGCTGGGGTCAGGAGAAGACACGTGTCTCCTAATGACTCTCCGTTCCTGTTAAAACATAAATGGGGGACTCTCTAAGGGGCAACCAAGTCGCTCCCAAATAGGCCTGGGGGGTCTGCTGGAGAAATTAGTCCGGTTCCGTTTCAACCGGACCTACTTTGGAGTAAGCAGACTTGCTAGGGATCGTAACCTCGGCTCCCGAACCGCCCGTGTCCCCTGTGCCGATCCGAATTCAGGCTCTGGTCCCTTTGGGATGGGGTGTAAACGTTCGGCATCGACCGATACTCCGGATCAAACTGCGCTTCCAGCCGAATCCGAAACGACTCCGGTTTGGAGACCCCGCCGGCCCCTTTCCCCGAGCATCTTGGCCAGAGGCTCCCAATCCGGTGCCGTTGGATTAAATTTACGCCTGAGGTCTTGCTCGCGGGGCGACCAGGAGAAGAAAGAAACCCACCAATATCCCGGCGATGGGCCATCCCAAAAACATTCCCTCCAGAACCCGAGATTAGAGATATTATGGAGGCTCTAAGGGGGAACGGCTCTTCGGCTTTGGGGCCCGCGCTTGGGCACGTTTCCTCGAGAGTAAATGTTGCCCGGATTCAGGACTGGAGCCCGCAGCTTCTTCCAAGTTTCCTCTCCAAAGTACGCCTGAGTGGGACCACAGCCAGCCCGAGTCCCTTCGCCTCTGCGCCTATTTGTGGGACAGGCGTGGCGCGTTTCCTTGGTCGCCGTGTGGACGGCCCTGCGTCGCTTCGGAGCGAGCCGAAGGCCCGGCTTTGGGAGGCCTAACAGGAGGGATTCCCGCATCCAAAAACGGTTCTTCCGCAAAGAAAAGCGACTTGGCTTTCCTTGGGTTTGCGGGCCTCCCACATTATTAGGCTCGGGGTCCTCTTCCGGGCCGCGCAGTTCTAAGCGGGCCTACTCGCGAGTAAATCCGGACAGGCTCTGCCGCCGGCGCGATTCTCCCGGTGCAACTTAAAAGTCTGGCTCTTATCTTAGGGGATTTGGGGATCGCCCCGTAAACCTGTTTAGGGGTCGCAGCTCTTGTTTTTATTTCCAAAAAGCCTGCCCAGGGACTGGGAGGTATTCCACCGGAGGTAAACGGGTTCTTCTTGACTTTCTGGGAGTTCGAGGCCCGTCTGAAGTATCCCAACTTTTTCAGGGGTGTGAAAACTTAAGCGCATTATTTGGGGGGAGCAGATTTTTTTGAAGAGACCCAAATCTTGAATTCGGAGGAGATGGGGGAGCAGACGCATATTTCTGGGAGCTCCTCCCAGGACGCGAACTCTCCTCCAAACTGAGCCCAGATTCCCAGCAATGCAGCTGGGGGTCTCCTTTTCTGAAGACCCCCTAATTGAAATATCCCACCAACGTGCCTTTCCCCCACCCTTTCTGCCAGAGACGGCAGTTTAATTATTACCTTTAAACAATAAAATGAAATAAAAATGGCACGGCGACGCGTGCTCGCCTCCCCCCCCCAGAAAAGTCAGGCGAAAATGATGGGGTCGGGATTCATTCCGGGGTGAAAGGCCAAGGGCTCCCTTTTCAGCATAATTTAATTTCTTTCTCTATAAATACTAAATGTAAACTGTAGCCACCGAAGCTTCTCTCCTCCTCCCCCCCCCCCCCCGCTTTCGCCTCTAGCAATAAAAAGCCTCATTTTCTATCGGATTTCAGGATAGAAATGCCAAAGGAGCGTGTTTTTGAATACAGAACGGTAATCAATCCTGAAAAGAATAAGGATGGAGAAGGGGGGGGGGGCTGGATCTCTTCCCCCGCTCCTTCCTCCTCCTCCTCCTCCTCCCTCTCTTTATTATAATGAATTAATTCGACTTTATTTATCCCATTTTCTGGAGCTGACAGAATGTTAATTTGAGCCGAAATTTCCTTCGCCTCTCGTTCCCTGACCCCTGGCCCCCAGACTGGCGTGTTGTAATAACCCGACTCTTTCAACAGAAGCCCCGATAATTGTTACCTTATTAGCATGCAAATTGTTTAATTAATATTATTATGGGGAAGCGAACAAGCCGTCCGTCACTTGACCTCCGAGAGGAAGCCGGCGGAGCAATCAGCTCGGTCCCCTTTCATATATATATATATACATATAAGAGAGAGAGAGAGAGAGAGAGAGACCCCAAAAATCTTTATACATATAGAGAGAGGGAGAGTTCCCCAAACCCTATACACACACAGTCCCCCAAGCCCTATATATATAGAGCCCCCCAAAGACCCTATATACATATACATATATAGAGTCTCCCAAACCCTATATATATATATACAGAGAGTCCCCAAAAAACCCCTATATATTTACATAGAGAGTGCCCCCCAAACCTTATATATACACAGAGAGTCTCCCCAAAACTTATATATTTACATAGAGAGAGTCCCCCCAAAAGCCTACATATATAGACAGAGTGAGTGTGCCCCCCCCGCGCAAAAACCCCCACCCCTATGCTCTCTTCTTTATTTCATGTTTCCCAGACCCAGGTTCAAAAAACGGAAGGGAAGAACATAATTCTCTCTTAAAGTGCTTGAGAAGACCCCTTCATGGGAGGGGGGGGGGCTTTGATCTCGACCCTCCCCCGACATCTCCCTGTGCTCATCTTTCAACTCCCCCTCCAAAGAGGCAACACTCTCCTTCCTCCTTTCCAGCCCCCCCTCCCTTTGATTATTCCCAACCCCAATCTCCCCCAATCCCCAATAATTGTTCCTTTCTGCCCTCTTAGCCGGACTGGGGTTTCCTTTCAAGGCAAGACGCCAAAAAAACAACAACTCTTCAGCCCGAGAGGAAGGAAGGGAGAAAGAAAGAAGAAGAAAAAGAAGAAGAGGAAGAGGAAGAAGAGGAAGACCAAACCGCCCCGGCGCAGAGAGGGGAGAGAGAGAGAAAGGAAGAAAGGAAGCAGCCCTTGACACGCGGTCCTGGGAGACGTTGCATTTAAATCCTTTTTTCTACAGCCGAGTGACATTGTCAAACGCTGCCTTTAATTAACTTGATAATAAGACGAACAAGACTCGCATGCGGGACTCGCCTCGCCTGCCAGCCCCCCCTCCCTCTCCCCACTTTCTTCCTTTCTTTCTTTCTTTTCTTCTCTTTTCTTTATCACCATCTCTCTGTTTTATCTCTGTTTTATTCTGGACCGGCTCTGGGTAGGGTTTTTTTTCCTTAGGAAAAAAAGGAAACATATATGTGTGTGTGTTGCGTGGGTATTGTGTGTAGCCTCCTGGCAGGGCTAAGAAAAGCCCCCAAGTGAAAACCCCCAAAGGCTAAGAACCGGGCCTTCTCTTCGCCCCCAGGGCACCCCTTGCTTTGGAGAGGGTGTGGAGACCCTCCTGGCCCAAGGGAGATGAGGAAGGACGGAGGGGAGGGGGCGACATCTTTCCTGCCCCCCAGCTCCAGCCAAGCCTGAAGACCCCACCGAGGGGATGATTTGAGAAAAGTTTCTTGGGAATGGGAGGGGGTGGGTGAGGCAGCCCCCCACCTTTCAGAAGACCCCAGTCTGGTTTGGCTTTTGAAAGAGGGGATTTGGGGAGAAGCAACTCCAGACAAGACTGGGGACCCCCCCTCCCCCAGGTTTGAAAAGTCCTGCTCCTCAGCTTTCTGTAGGGGTTGCTCCAGAAATGATGAAGAGAGGCAGATGGATTCTCTGATTTGTCATGATATCCTGGCTATCTAGTCTGCCCCAGATCCCCAGAAGAATTTGGGGCGTTCCCAGTCCTACAAACTCTTCCCAGGATCCGTAGAAGGAGGTGGGTGGGTTCTCTCCTGCCTGTTTCTTTTTTGGGGGGGAAGTTAAATTGGGTATTAGGGTTCTGCGGTTGGCTGCCAGCTAAATCCCAAACCTTCTTCCCTTATGGTCTTCCCCGTTCATCCTTTAACTCCAAATTCAGTCCCATATTACTCCAAAAGGGGCCTTTCTTGTGGGTAAGGGCCTAAAGAAACTCCACAACCTTCTACGTCATCCTAAAGAGAATAGGGCCATTCGAAGATAATTGACAACAGTAGCCTTGGAATGGCATAACTCTGTTTAGGACTGCACTGTCTAGGAATCCCACTGCCTTCCAAAAGGTGTTTAGGATTCCACACTGCAACCCCAAGGCTAAGAAGAAGAAGAATTCACAATCTCATCATCATCATCATCATTACCATCACCACTATTACCATTACATTTTGTTTTAATATCACAACTACCAGTTCTTTAGCTGGTTCATCATTGTTGTTGCTATTGTACTTTTAAAAATATTATTATTTAATGTTGTTTACTATTATTACTATTACTACTACTATTGAATTTTGTTTAATATCACAACTGCCAGTTCTTTAGCTGGTTTATTCTTATTATTATTATAGTCAGCTGTCAGATCTTTAGCTGGCTGTTGGCATTTCATTACAATTCAAGCCTCACCCAGAGGCCTAGGAAGTTGTAATGCATTTGTTACTGCCATAGTTGTAATGTTTTTGTTATTTTTATTATGATGATTTAACTTTGTTTATTATTCTTTTATTCTTTGTTTATTATTCTATCATTACTACTACTATTACTATTAAATCTTGTTAAATATCACAACTGCCAGTTCTTCCGCTGGTTTGTTGTTATTATTACTATTGTTACTCTTAATATTATTATTACTATGTATTCACAGATCTGAAAAATCTGAGCTGTAACTCAGCTAAGCTCCAGTTGATTTAAATGTTGCTAGTTTTCTTTCTTCTCTCTTTTTAAAAAAGGTACCCACCGGAGTTTGGTTTAATTAAATCCGCCGCTATGCAAGCGTTGCTTTGCAGGGTAATGTTGTGACTTCGAGGCCGCCTTGACCCTCCCAGGAAAGGCAGGGAGATATAAACGTAAACATACCCGCCCAAAACTAGACTCTCCCCTCACCCCCCAGGAGCCTTTGACTGAAGAGGGTCAACTGGTCTGGTATACGGGTAGGGGGGCTCCTGCAGACCCCAGAGTTTTTTGGACGTGGCCTCTTTGCCCCAGGAATAGGGCACCCCCCCTCTGATGACCACAGCTACCCCAAAGGGCCTGGGTGCGAAAGGCCTCTGTCTCTGTGGGCATCTTTCTCCTATCTGGCCTGTTTTCCTTCCTCTGACCCTCCCATCTGCTTTTGAAATCATCAACCCGGAGGGAGGGGGGAAGGGATTTCCCAGGATTCAAGGCACTCAAAGGTCAAAGGCAGGAGAACCCGCTTCCCATCTTCACTTCTCTCTGACCAGCACTCAAGGTGGATGGGGCACCATCAATGGAGTTTGAGGCAGTGGGGTGGGGTGGGGGCTGGGGTCAGAACCCAACCTGAGAGGCAGCGTGGAGTAGTGGTAACACAGTTAAACCAAGAGGGGGCTAGGCTCCCCTCTGTCCTACGCTTTCTCTGCCCAGCAACCCTGATTAGGCAGAAAATCTGGTCCCAGGACACCTGGCATGCTTCCATGGGGGTGGGGGGGGGGGTAAGGTGTTCCTGGAGTTTTTGTTATACTTTGCAAGGGCAGACAATCCCACCCCCCAGCCACCTCCGGCCCTCTGGAAGGTAAGTGAGAAATTTAAATAAACGTGGAAGAAGGGGTACAAAATTCCTGAGGTCTTGATCACTCTGGAAGGGGGTGGACAGAAAGGAGCACGCCCTTCTCATGTTTGTAGTTGGGCCGTGGTCTGGGTAGAATAAAAAGGGGCGGGGGGTGTGTGTGTGTCTTTGCCTGAGATTGGGGAAGGGGTTCAAGGGGGCTTTCAGTCACTCTATAAATGGCCCAAAGGGTTCAGGTGAAGAAGAAGAAGAAGAGTTTGGATTTATATCCCCCCTTTCTCTCCTGCAGGAGACTCAAAGGGGCTGACAATCTCCTTGCCCTTCCCCCCTCACAACAAACACCCTGTGAGGTAGGTGGGGCTGAGAGAGCTCCGAGAAGCTGTGACTAGCCCAAGGTCACCCTGCTGGCGTGTGTGGGAGTGCACAGGCTAATCTGAATTCCCCAGAGAAGCCTCCACAGCTCAGGCGGCAGAGCTGGGAATCAAACCCGGTTCCTCCAGATTAGATACACAAGCTCTTCACCTCCTATGCCACTGCTGAAGATAAACAGGAGCTTGCCTGAGTTGCACTGGGAGAAAAATGTAACCGATAAGGGGTCCAAGAGAGAAAGAAAATCAGCTTAAGAACGAATTCCTAGATGGGCAGGAAAAGGGGGAAGCTGGCAAGCTCTAGCCATGAAGGCCCCCAGAGCTTGACTGCTCTAGGACCACAGCAAATAAAGTCAAGCGTAACACAAGTGGAGGACAGGAGAATCGGGTCAGCTGGCTGGGGTCCCCATTGGGGAGAAAGGATGGAATAAATGAATAAATAAACCTGTGGATAGATTTCCAGCACTGTGTTAACTTAGGTTGAGGGCCTAAAGAAACATTCTTGAGAATTAGCCCCTTTAACTTGCATGTGGCTTACTTCTGAGTAAACCTGCTTCGACTGGCTCTGTTAACAGTAACTTTCCTATGAATGTTCCTTCCATGTTTTGAGGCCCACCTCTTGGGGGGGACGACTCTGAACAGGATTGGGGGGCAGCATAGAAATGTTTGAGGTAAAGAAAATGTTCGGAGGAAGATACAACCAGGCCATGGTTGGAGTAAACCTGTAGTCTGGCCCAACAGGGCCTTTCTTCAGTTCTTGAAAGTTTAAGAAGCCAGCATGAACAGTGGTTAAGAGAGGCAGGCTCTAATCTGGAGAACCGGGTTCAATTCCCCGCTTGTCTACATAAGTGGCACACTCTTATCCAGTCAACTGGGTTTGTTTTCCCGCTCCTACACACGAAATCTGCTGAGTGACCTTGGGCTAGTCACAGTTCTCTCTGAACTCTCTCAGCCCCACCTACCTCACAAGAAGAAGAAGAAGAAGAGTTTGGATTTATATCCCCCCTTTCTCTCCTGCAGGAGACTCAAAGGGGCTGACAATCTCCTTGCCCTTCCCCCCTCACAACAAACACCCTGTGAGGTGGGTGGGGCTGAGGGAGCTCCGAGAAGCTGTGTGACTGAAGCTCCAAGATCACCTGTAGCTGGCGTGTGTGGGAGTGCACAGGCTAATCTGAATTCCCCAGATAAGCCTCCACAGCTCAGGCGGCAGAGCTGGGAATCAAACCCGGTTCCTCCAGATTAGATACACAAGCTCTTAACCTCCTATGCCACTGCTGCTGTTGCGGGGAGAGGAAGGGAAAGGAGCTTGTAAGCCACCTTGAGACTCCTTATCGAAGAGGCTCTTATTCCAAATTCCTCTTCTTCTAGCAGGAAACTTTTTAAAAGTTCAAAACAAAGCAAAGGGTGGGGGGGAGGGGTGTGGTTTTCCAGTCTTGTTGGGAATATTTTCCAGAATGGAGGACTGCTTCCACGGGTAAGCTGTGGTGGGATTCGGCAGGCTCGCTCCACTTTGGCAGAACCGGTTGTTAAAATGGTGCTTGTAAACAACCAGTTGTTAAATTATTTGAGTCCCACCTCTGCACGATGTAAGCCACTTCTGGATTTCTGTTTGCCATCTCACCCCATGTGACAAGAAATGTCTGTGGCTGGCATATGATCTCTGGTGATGCGTTCACACCTGCCACTCATCCAAGCGACCAACATGCCTGAGGGAACCCCTCCAGAGGTGGGATGCAGCCTATTCGCACCTATTCGGTAGATCCGGTTACTAAAATTTTCTCAGTTCGGAGAACCGGTTATTAATGATTAACTCCACTAGGGACAAGGGGGTAATGATAATCTCTGTCCCTGGGTACAACAAATCTCATCAAGTGGGGGATGCAAAATCACCCCCCAGGGCCCCCTGAGGCCCCCCTGCCCCCCATGGCACCCCCCATGTGTGTATGAACTGTATGAAATAATACAATATATAGTAATTCAATTTTTTTGTTCATTGGTATAAAGGTTGGGAAAGTATTATAGGTACAGATTTTTCATTTTCATTTTCTTTTTTCCCCTTGATATTTATATTGGAAAGAGAGGAGTTTAAACTACTCTTTTAGATTAAGGATTTTGGATCTCTCCCTCTGTTAGTTTTCTTTCAAGTGGAATAGATAAAGTAGTTATAGGAATCTGAAGGGGAAGTATGAAGTAGGGAGGGAGGGAAATTTGGGAAGGAGGGAGGCAATATAGGATGTTTTAGTTGGGGGGAGTTGAGAGAGATAGACAATTAGATATGTTTGTAATATGTTAACAATTGCAAACAGTTTTTGGTTTCTCTCCTTACTTATGTTATTATTTAAAATCAATCAATATAATTACATTAAGAACATAAGAACAAGCCATCTAGTCCAGCTCTCTGCTACTCGCAGTGGCCCACCAGGTGCCTTTGGGAGCTCACATGTAGGATGTGAACGCAATGGCCTTCTGCGGCTGTTGCTCCCGATCACCTGGTCTGTTAAGGCATTTGCAATCTCAGATCAAAGAGGATCAAGATTGGTAGCCATAAATCGACTTCTCCTCCATCAATCTGTCCAAGCCCCTTTTAAAGCTGTCCAGGTTAGTGGCCATCACCACCTCCTGTGGCAGCATATTCCAAACACCAATCACACGTTGCGTGAAGAAGTGTTTCCTTTTATGAGTCCTAATTCTTCCCCCCCCAGCATTTTCAATGAATGCCCCCTGGTTCTAGTATTGTGGCATTTATTTATTAAAAATAAATAATACACTACCATACGGTATATTGCTTTTTTAATACTTTAAACAGTCATTATTTGAATCTAGAGGCGGGGCAAAGGGGAACTGCACCTGGGGTGCAAGAGCCCTGCGTCCTTGCCCCAGCCCCACCCAAGAACGCCCCGCCCCGGAATGCCTGGCCACGCCCCGTTGTGCCCCGCCCAGCCCCATTGGCGCTGCGCCACTGTTTGAATCTCACCACCATCGGAACCTGTTACTAAAGTTTTTGAATCCCACCACTGAACCCCTCCCCATAGAAAGGAATTTCAGAAAGGGAAAGGAGCTTGTAAGCCACCTTGAGTCTCCATACAGGAGAGAAAGGTGGGGTATAAATCCAAAATCCTCCTCCTCCTCTTTCTCCTCCTCCTCCTCTTCTTCTCCTCCTCCTCTTCTTCTCCTCCTCCTCTTCTTCTCCTCCTCCTCTTCTTCTCTTCTTCTTCTTCTTCTTCTTCTTCTCCTCCTCCTCCTCTTCTTCTTCTTCTCCTTCTTCTCCCCTTCTCTGCTTCTTCTTCTTCTGCTGCTTCTTCTCTTCTTCTCCTTCTCCTCTTCTTCCTCTTCTTCTTCTCCTCTTCTTCCTCTTCTTCCTCTTCTTCTTCTTCCTCCTCTTCTTCCTCCTCCTCCTCCTCCTCCTCTTCTTCTTCTTCTCTTCTTCTTCTCTTCTCTTCTTTTTCTTCTTCTTTTCCTCCTTCTCCTTCTCCTTTTCCTCCTCCTCCTCCTTCTCTTCTTCTCTTCTCTTCTTCTCCGTCTCCTTTCATCTATCTGACAGGAGTGCTCTGATTGTGAGTTCCTGCATTGCAAGGGGGTGGACTTGTTGGCCCTTGGGGGTCTCTTCCAACTCTAAGATTTTATGATTAAGCACGAGTGCTTCTGTACATTCTTTGCTCCCCAAGCAGGACCCAGACATCACCACATTTTTGCTTCCTCGACTTTATTTGCACCACAGCCCTGTGAGGTAGGCTAGACTGAGGGTATGTGATGGGCCAAGGTCACCCAGCAAGCTTCTGTGGCAGAGCGGGGATTTGAACCCAGCCCAGATCTTAGGCCTACATTCATGCTGTGACACCACCATACAGTCTAGGGGCAATCATTACAACTTCCCTGCCAGGCGGGATGGTGTGTGGACCCTCTGAATAGGACGCCACACTGTGCGCACTCAATTTGACTGCCGCATGCAAAATAGGATACCGGCTCCTTAGCAGAAGCGCCTCTTTGATTCTTTCAATCTTTGTTACTTCCCTGTTTCAATTTATTCCAGCTCTCTGCAGTGAACGGGTCCCGGCTTTCTCTCCTCCGTGCCTGTTTGTATGCTCACAGTAACATGCGATGCACATTATGTCTTTGTAAATAATAATAATCAATAGTCCCACAAACTGAAGGAATCACTCCAGACAGCGGTGGCCTAGCAGTTAGAGCAGCGATACTTGCTCAGAGGCTCAAGGGCGGCCCGTGATTCTCTAGCACCCCACTTGTGGCTCTTCTGAGCACAGTTCCCCAGCATGCCGCCTGCCCCATGTTTCTGGAAAATGGTGACCTACCTCACAGGCTTTGCTTTTTCCTAACCACCTATGCCTTAACTTGTTCCGTTTCCGGGACAAATCGGAGTAACGGCTTACAAATCTGTCCTGATAAAATTCCTTTATTGCTGCATTTTCAAATTCTTCAAATTTCTCTTATTATTCCTCTTGCTGTGGGATGAGTTTGGATTTATACCTCTCTGGTCAGGAGACTCAAGGTGGCTTTCAAGCTCCTTTCCCTTCCTCGCCCCACAACAGACGCCTTGGGTGGTAGGCGGGGCTGAGAGAGTCTAAAGAACTGTGAGTAGCCCAAGATCACCCAGCAGGAACGTAAGAGTGTGGATACACATCTGGTTCACCAGATAAGCCTCTGCCACTCAGGCGAAGGAGTGGGGAATCAAACCTGGTTCTCCAGATTAGAACCCACCTGCTCTTAACCACGACACCACGCTGGAAGGAAGCAACATGATGTCACAGCCCTGACGCTAGCGTGCTATTGGCCCACTATTTCCCTCTCGCCTCCACTGTACGTGCTCACTCAGTCAACACGTCAGAAAGGCCAGATCCGTCGGGTGCTGGTAACAGCGCCTCAGCAAAAAATGATTGACAGTCCCTTAGTCCAGAGGCTTCAGCCAAGTCAGCCTTCGGGATAATACAGCCCTGTCCTGTGTAACTTCGTAACTCAGCTATACTGCCTCAGAACATGCAGGCTCCATTTTTAACAACTTTTCCCAAAAGCCGTCTGAGCTTCATCACAATCTGAGTGAGCTGGCGGGGCCGTGAACTTTATTCCAGTCGGTCCTGTACAATTTGCGAGAGGTCTAGTTTTATCTCTGGGAGCAAAAGGTTGGAGAATTACTTTTTACATGAAAATTAAAAAAAAACTAAAGCCGGAAATTCAGGAGAAGAACATGTGCAAAGTGTCCCCCGAGGCCTTGAATCTCCCTTGCGAGGCCCTGCCGGCTACACCAAATTGTGTCATGCCTCCAGCGGTCTTGTTTGCCTTAGGCAGCTATTTGTATGCACGGTTTTCCAGTCTCTGTAATCCTAGACCCCACCCCATTGTTTATGGGAGGATTTTGCAATCCAACTGAGTCACCCACCCACCCACCC